>NC_040027.1:11973948-12056377 GCF_000972845.2 Larimichthys crocea | reverse complement strand
GTAGAAGGGTGAAATCTCCAAATGACACACAGACGACTTTGCACCGTGGAACAACCGCACAAAGCTGTTTGTTGTGTGGCTAATTCCTTGACAGTGGCTCCTTGTGAAGTCAAAAAATTACCAGGAGCACTCCACACAAGAGGTCTTCCAGCTTTTGCCAATCTGGCCCTCTCGAGCCTCGCAACCACGCTGCACACAAAAGCCAGGAACAAATGAGAGGTTTAGAGGAGGATGAGGAGTGGATTTTTGAGTGGGATGTTGTTCTATCAATTGAGCACATCATCGCAAGATTAAATTTGAAAGGCAAATAGGCTTACTTGATCTGTAGGGAGGGGGGGGACGCGCTTGGAAAATCAAGTGGAGAATTATCTGATCAATAAAGAAAAAACAATCATAACTGGACAACAACAAAAAACACTTATTATGATTAATATGCAAGGTTTTCTTTTTTGTTTACCTGCAAACATGCTGTCAGCTTTGACTCCTCTGATCGTTGGATATTATTGCAAATATCTTGGATGCTTCATCGATAAACACCACTCATCCCCATAGATGGAAGACAAAGCCCGACCTCTTCAATCTAGAGAGGAACAAAACATCATCATGGTTTACTACAGAATAAATCGTTAAAAAAATAATAAAAACCCAATTACACAAATATTATATTGTGTTAGTATGTATTATTATTTGTGTTAATAATAGACTGAGTATTAGGGCCACATTAAGAACAAATATAATTACGAGGATAAAGTTATGTAATTAATTATAATATAATTATATTCTCGAGTGTAGTGTCCCAAACTCACTACACACTTCATTGATCTCCTACATATTTTTCATACTAATCTGAATGCTGCAGTCTATGTATAAGTTAAATTGTATATTTTTTGTTGTATCACTTTCGTGGGTTGCACTTGTAGCGTCCCTGCGGCTGCTCTCACAGAGCGCTGCATGTAAACACTAATGTCTTGTCTGTCTTTCTACAGTTGAAAATATGTGTGTTTCTGTGTTTTAACAACGTTTCATTGAGAGTTACTGATCCAGGAAGGTAGAACTGCCAATATCTTTCCACTTTACCAAAGTTAATATTACAACTTTATTCTTGTAATTAATCAATATTAAAACATTAATATTGGTTTCCTGACATGGACAACCAGTGTGTTTAAATTTCCATTTTGCGCAGAACATTTGTGTTTTGGCCTGTGTGATCCACGCCATTGCACGTCACACCTCCGGAGAGATAAGATATGAAAGATACAAAACAAGTTTGGCACAAACACAGAATATGAGCTTCGCCGCTTCATATGGCAACCCGTGTGAGCTGAATTTGGACTGTAGTATTCATTAACCACTAGCTGTCATTGTTACATATTGTTCCTTAAGGCTGCAACGATTATACATTTAGACAGTACGATTATGTGAAAGAAAAAGCCTGTTGTCACAGTTTAATGCAATCATTTATGTCCATATTGCAGATGTATACATCTTTTAAGCACCTTTTATTTGTATTTGTTTGTTTTTGCAAGGAATAAAAAAGAAAGTAAGAAATTGAAATGCAGGTGTTATGTCCTGAGGGATGGTGAGTGTATATTTCTAAACAGTGTAAGGCTCTTTCTGCATCCAAATTCATGTTACAGTGTCTCATTTTATGTTTTCCTACAACAAATACAAAACAGTAAGGGGTTACTGGATATGAAATGTGATTAAAAACCTTTATTTATGCATTATTATTTTATAGAATTTTGCTGTGTTTTGTAGGCCGGTGTGTCTTGGAGCACAACAGTTAAGTGTTGTCAAACAAGCTTCTGTGTTTTCCAAAGCTCACCGAGATTTATCCCTCAGGTTTAATGAATGACAATAATAGGAGACACTAACCAAAGCTGACTTCTAACAAAGACCCTGGGTAAAAAAACTCTTGTCTGCAAACAAACCTCCACATTAATAACATGTGCTTTGATGGTGTTAATTGTGTCCATGTTTGTCTTTTTTTCCAGAATATTTGGGCTGCACTATGTTATGACATCACATGCATATGTATGTAAGAATCTGACACCTTGGGCGACCTCACAAGTGTGTTGTAGATAGATGTGTGCATCCTCTTTATTTTGTGATCTGTGCACAGTCAAGCATTTAAATTACACCTCCATTGTGTTCTTTCAGAGGAAATAGATTGTTTGTGACATCATTTCAGGATTTGTCAGCCTGCCCGACTACCCTCATATCAGTTCAGCTGTTGGACCTCTGACAGCAGTTACTATCAGCTGTTTGCAGCACAACAACAACACAAACACAGCTGGACAGGTGGTCAAACAGTTACCTGAGCCTGAAGATCTTCTTCATTCTCCGGTTTATGATGTCGGCCATTGTTTACTCATCCTCCAAGTTGTCAGCTGTAAAAAATAAAATTAATCGCCAGAAAAACAGATTATGTGAAACTTTAGACACGTGGACTACATGTTTACTCCAGCTGTAGTGAAGAAGAGTAAACTACTCCGGTGCAAATGTGATTTCTACCGTGTTATCATATAATTTTTTTTTTCACTCAATTCAGGATAAAATGTTTGGAAAAAGCCTAACTAACAAAATTAATTAAAAAGTTTAATATAGGTTAAATAAAAATAAATAAAGGACGCGCGAGCTACACGTCTGGTTGTTTTTGAAATAACGGTCGGAGGCTTTTATTTTGAAAAGGCGTCAACGGTCTGTAGGTTGAGGCGAGTTCGGTGTGTCAGAGGATCAGCTGATTCAGTGTAAACAGAAAAGAAGGAGTGTGTGTGGGGACCCACACAGCTATATTTCGACACCAGTCAGCTTAACAGTCTTTAAACGGAAGATGTGCGGTGTGTCGGACTAAAAAAAAAAAACACATCACATGGTCCGCCCACGGAGGAGCCCGGGATGAGAGCAGCTCTGTCCGGATTTGACTTCACAAGACTGGGCGGGTGGAGCAGTAAGTGTCCGCTCTGCTCTTCTTAAGGACACATCAGCCTGTTTTATGTCACCTGCCGGCTGCACACTGCATCACTTCACACTGTTAAGCGTTACATTCATGTTCATTATGCATAAATGTTATAAGTTAGATGGAGATAGTCAGATCCTTTACTTAAAGCTCCAGTGTGTAAGAGTCAGTGTCCAGAAATTAAATATAACACACATAAATGTGTTTATTAAGTGTATAATCATGAGAAAAAAGAATTTTTAGGCTTTTATTATATAAAAATGTGACTTTATATCTACAGACACCTCGAGTACTCCCCTTCATGGCTTGGTACACACAACTAATGCCCCTAAACCCACACACTCTCCGCATTTAACATATTACTTAAGTAAAAGTAAGTTGCAGCAATTGAAGTCAGAAGAAAAAATACTATGTGCAAAAAAAAAAGCCGGTGCTGAGGAATTATGTATATTACATGAATAGGTTTTTAATAACTGATGCATTAACAGCGTTTTACGTCGTAGCCGTCATGACTGTTTTATGTTTTAGTCTGCTGGTTACCAAATTATTGATCGCACCCACTAACAAAAGATCAATCTGATTGATGATTAAAGGAAGGAAGAAACAGTGGAAACCCCGCGGTTAGAGGAGAAGTTTTACACATTTAAGTGGGTTTCCCCAAGTAGTTTTTTTTTTTGTAAAAGGCCATAAATATAGCTTTGTATGTTGTTTTTAATGCCAAGCGTTATTCTGAAAAGTAGGAGAATAAGTAAAGTAAGGTGAAAGGAATACTCTACCCTTGTACTTTAATACATATCAGTACATGGACACAGTTTACTCGTCCTGCTGAAGACAATCTCTTTGGGTTTTACAGAGTCAGACGGGAACATAACAAGAACATAGGCCTGGTATCATTATATTATAATAATATTCTAAAAAATCTTACTGTTTGAGCTCATGCATACTATATTTACATAAACGCGCAACATTAACCAACATTCTTAAAGAAAGCTTTACACTTCCTCTCTTAGATTCAGGACAAAGATATGTGCGAGGTGTGACATCTTACGGTTGAGAAATAAGAGCACAAGCGGGAGCCACATTGTAATAATAATAATATAAGAAATAAACAAATTAAATATTAAATATTCACATTAGGGACACTCTGCATGCATCCTGATTATACTGTCACGATATAAACAGCAGCTGTGGCAGTTTTGAGCAGGGTGGTTCAGAAGAGAAGCAGAAAGACAGGCTGAGTAACCGTAGTGTCACTGCTTTCCAATCCCAGCCAGGTAAACCTGTTTTCAGAGCCACTCCAGTCTTTGCACACGTCTGATTGTCACCTCTTGTGACGTGACACTCATAACCATCGCAGCCATGTGACAGCCATAACGTTTGTTAAACCTCCTCTTTGTCGTGGCCGCATACAGAGTTTGGATGTGTATGCGTGCTCAGTGTGGCTAAGAGTGTGTGAAGGGGAGAGGGAGGATTTGTTTCCTCCGTAAGCTGGCTGGTGACCGCCACCTTTTTGTAAGAATCATATATCCTCTTTGACATTGCTTCGCGGTAAAACAGACTCTTGTGACTATTTACTCATGTGCCCTGAACAATGACTTATTAGGCAATATAAACCGACAACTCCCCAAACTAGTCATGTTAAGGTGGCGTGGTGAGTTCAGTCCACTGAAAACTGGAAATACAATAACTCCGCTGTCACAGTGATGTCAGCAGGATTATTTATGCTTGGTGTTTGAAAGTGGTCTGTGTTTACCAGGCAGAATGGGGCGATGAAAGACACCCTGCGCTGCATTATGGGAAATGTAGGATTCTGTGTTTTTTAGAGATTGACACATACAAGACTAAAAGTCAGGTTTTAAGGTCTTTTTCTATTTTAACTTTTTTCATCCATGCATATCATGTCAGTCGGTCATTCCAAATGAAATATTTTGTATTTGAAGATTGTCACTGCCATTCATTCCCCAGAAGATAAATCCTGCTCACATGATTATCTTTTAACTTTTCAAGTGTTTAAATAAATAAATAATAAACTGTCTTTACGTGCAACGGAACATTAAGTTAATAATAAGCTGTCTTTAAAATTTGGCACACACATTCATGTGCAACGTGAATCATAATAACTTGTGATAACATCTCTTAATGTTTCCTTTTACGCCACCATATAGGTTAAAATTTTTATATATAGCCAATACTTTAGTTTAGGACCAAATACCAAGAAGAACATTAAACTGTCCCTGCCTAACATCAGCTTGTTGGAATTATTGTGAGCATGTTAACATGGTGATGTTAGTGTTTACCTCAGTGTAGCCTCACAGAGCAAAACCCCACAGTGTTGCATGATCGGGGAGAATACTGTTTATATGTCCTGAGTTTGTTTTGCAGTCCGGAAAAAGCTCAAGCGACACTGCGTCATCACTAAACCACAACGATGCCTCTGCAGTCTACTCAGCGGTTAGATTGAACAGATTAAACTGCGATTTGTCAGTCTAAGTTTTAAGAAGAGATTTGCTGAAGTAACACGGCTGTTACTTTCAGCTTGTTGTACACATTATGAGGATCTTGTACCTGTTTGAATCTGCACAGGGGCTATTTTGATGCTAAGCTTCCGATTTCTTTGACCAATAACTGCTAATAACTTTATACTAATATAAGAAGTAGGATGAGACATAATACATAATAAGTGTATAAGTAAATTTACTATTTGAAATGTTGCTCAGAGGTACCGTTGTCTCTTTCTGCCCCTTTCATTCCCCAGTCACAGTTGAACCAGTGTTGTGTTCTCTGTGTACAAAAATAATACTTTCTTTGCAAACCATTCATACAAAATACAAGTGGCTGTGGCTCAGGAGGTAGAGCGGGTCACCCACTAATCAGAAGATCAGTGTTTTGATCCCCGGCCCCTCCAGTCTGCATGTCGAAGTGTCCTTGGGCAAGATACTGAACCCTAAATTGCTCCGACAGGCTGCTCCATCGGTGTGAATGTGATTAGCTCCTCTCTGATGGGAAGTTCTCACCTTTGCATGGCAGCCTTTTAATGGGTGAATGTGATATGTAGTGTAAAAGCACCTGCAGTGGTCAGAAGACTAGAAATGAAACCATAGAGAGCGGTTCTCTCAGTTATCTGACAGTACTGAATCTGAAGCTTTTGTGACACGTTAAGCATTTTGCTCGTAAAGTTTTCTCACTCAAATCAAATCAAATGTTGCCTACAGATACAAACGAGTGTGCTACCACCGATAAACCAACATCAGCTCAAAAAGAGATCAGTAATAATTAAAGCAGAAACCTTCGATAGCTTCTGGGTGTCTTTTGTATTTGCAGTTGAGTCACAGAAATAAAAATTTAAAAAGCATCTTATGCCGTCGCTGTGTTTCCTCTGCAGGGGTCGATGGAGGAGCTGGAGCCAGAGGAACAGTTCCTGCAGTTCGCCCGGAACGGTGATCTTCCGGGAATTCAGAGGCTCCTCATGTCCAAGATAAGGGAAGAAACACAGATCAACATAAACTGCAAAGGTACATGAGGAACACGAGGGGGTAATATCAATCACAGTGCGTTGTGTAACACTGTGCTCTGTTCTCTCAGGTAAGAAAAAGTCTAACCTTGGATGGACGCCTCTTCACTTGGCCTGTTACTTTGGACACAAAGATGTAGTGGAGGAGTTACTGAAGGTGAGTTTTCTTTTTTTCTTTAAAAAAAAAAATCATTTTAATAACTGCATGACTAATGCGTCTGATGTTTGTTTGCAGGCCGGGGCAGATGTCAACTTGCCCAATAATATCGGAGATACGCCGCTGCACAAAGCCGCCTTCACAGGAAGAAAGGTACCTGACTGCATCATTACTTCTTCAGATTTTGAGTTTCTCTCTGCTTTTTCTCGTCTCTTTGTTGATAGTATGAGTTTGTGCATGCATTTATTCATCCATTCGGTCAATCAATGAACCAATGAATCAATCAATCACATATTGATCAGGAGGTTGTCATGCTGCTGCTGCACTATGATGCATGTGCTACTGTCATCAATGGGACAGCACAGATTCCCAAAGATGTCACTCAAAATCCAGAGATCAGAGGCATGTTAGAAGGTGAGAGAGACACGTTGTCATCTAAGAGATTTCATGGAAACCGATTTATCAGTCTCCATGTTTAATTTTTTAATAATCATTCAGTTCTTTATTTAACATCTAGATTCTAAAATGTTTTTTTTCTTGTGAATCCAACTCTTTGACTGATACCAGCGGCCGAGAGAACGGAGGAGAGGAAACTGGAGGAAGAACTTTTGGAAGCTGCACGAGAAGGAAACCTTTCAACTCTAACACAGCTGGTTAGTGCCAGATGCTGCTATCTGATATGAAGCCAAAGTCTGGAACATGAGCTACAATCTGACATCCTGACCATTAATAGTGTGGAATATGCTCAGCTACTGTGGTGGGGAAAGATTAGTGGGTAGGGGGTTTAATTCAATTAATGCCAAGCCATGCCAACAACTTAGCTATGTAGCAATGTCTGTTGGTGTACCACCTTGGTCCAGGCTGAAATAGCTACATCTACAATATCATGGATTTATAAACTGGATACAGAGTTGAATGTGGGGCACATGAAGCCCAAGATCTTCTACTGCTTCTGGCTCTCCGCTAACTTGAATGGCGATAAAATGATTTAACCGTGCATCTCTTATAGACTTTCCAAATGTTATTAGACCAAACGGATGAAACTCTGAGCGGCACTGTGTTGCCTCACAGCTGGGCCTTCCCCACCTCTCGCTGGGATCGGCTCCAGCTCCCACGACCCCGATGTAGATAAGCAGTTATGGAAACTCTGATAGTGACTCGAGTTATTTCATGGAGGTTATGATACTCACTGTTTTACAGTCACATCTTTCACGTTGTAAGCTCATGGGAAAAAGTTATTTTGGACCACTGTGCATCATCTTCAAGCCCGGCGCTCCTCTTTGGGGCTTGGAGGGAACACCATGAAATTTAGTTTGGACATCCATCTTAGGAAGAATCCTAATGACTTTGGTGATCCTCTAACACCAGCATGAGGTTGACATTGGTGGTTTTAAGTGGAACTACTGAATGGATTGCCATAAATTTTGGTTTCAACATTCATGTTCCCCGAAGGATGAGGGCGCCATCATCAAGTCAAATATTTTTTTAAACGTAAAACTACATAATAACAACTTTTAGCATGACTGTAGACTCTTCTTCTATTTTGTACATAAACAGTTTTGACACTCAAATCCAAATGTTCACAAGACCAGACAGGTAAACATTCGACTACACCCTACCTGACCTCCCCTACATTGTTTGTTTCATGGAGCCATCAGGAAAGTGTTGTTGGAAACTGGAAAATAAGATCTGCCACCCGCTGCCAATACTTTCTCACACTGATTACAGATGCAAGCGCATAGCTTGAAGTCTGGCGAGATGAATCCGTGCACATTTGTCCAAGAAAACTAAACTTTTCCAGCAGAAATCAAAGCGTCATGGCTTTGTCCTTAGCAGAATAATTAAGATTTGCAAGACAGTCTAGATCAGACAGCTAGTGTGTTTTCTGTCCTGTGTGTTCACTGCAGCTCAGCAGGAAAAAGCCTCCAGACATCAACTGCACAGATCTGCTGGGTAACACTCCGCTGCACTCCGCGGCGTATCGAGGCCAAAAGCAATGTGCCCTGAAGCTCCTCAAAAGTGGAGCCAACCCCAACATCAAGAACAAGAATGGTAAGATCAGCAGCCAGAGCTGGCAATCAATGATGAAAAAAGAAACGTCATAACACCATTTATCCTTTACCGAACGATACCTCCCTATATTTTATACACATTCCTTCTGATGTTCAGTGAAAGGCAGTTTTAACTAATTTCACAAGCTGTCTTCATTCCTTCACACAAACAAAAATAGCACCTGACTAAGCAGCTATAATTTCTGCAGGAATGTTCTTGTTTCTGAAGAAATTGCCAGGCGCCGCGGTTATTTCTGTAACTCGAACAAGATTATCAGTGTAAAAACTTTGATTGCACAAGAGGCACAAGTTGTGGCTGGTTCGGATGTAAATGACCCCTTGATATTTAACAATTGTCACAATCAAGCAGTATGTTCTTTTCTATCTTTATACGTGTGTTCTGTTGTATCAAAGCCCCACTTTGTGTTTATGTGTCCATAACTCACAGACCAGACGGTGTTTGACCTGGCTAGTGATACAGCAATGAAGCAGGTCCTTGAAAGCAACATTCATCTGGTGAGTGCACAGCTGCCAGTCGGCTTCCTAAAGTTACTTTGATTTCTGCTTTTTTTTTCTTTTTTACTTCCTTCATGTTTCTCATCTGTGTGCAGGGTATGACCCGATACGTAAAGAAGTACGAGGGATTCCTCTTGAAGGTAAAGTCTGGGTGTTTCCATACATGGTAGTACTCAAGAAATGCTTTTATACTTTTATACTTTTTAAAAAGCCTCGGCCTTGTCTTGGTCTCAGACAAAGAGGACTCTAGTGGATTTTAGTATAAGACTGGTCAAGACCACAACTTTGGGGATATCACTTAATTGCCTGTGCATTGTCTCATTTATTTGTTAATTTTCTGGGAGGAGAAAGTTAGTTTCCTAAACCGCAAAGAGTTCGTCCTGCACAGCAACACTTAATGAGGTGACTCAATGTACCACGCTTCACCCAAAGAGTCTGGGTGAATATTAGATACATATGTAGGCTTTATACCGTCTGGTCTTGGTCTTAGTCCCTCAAAGTCTTGGTCTTAACTCAGTCTAGACGCTCTGGTCTTGGTCACAACTTGGTCTCCGTTTAGTTGGTCTTGACTACAACACTGCTCTTACCAGGTTACAGCAAAAGAAAGAACAGTTTTCAGTTAGGTACAAAACTTTTAAAACATTTTAAAAAATAAAGTTTTATATTCTGTATTACATTAAAAAATGGCAAGTTAATCTGTCATTGCCCCTCTACGAGATAAAGGCCAATTATTTTTTTAAAAATATGTAATTAAGGAGACATTAATTCTGTCTTTGCACCTTTTTGTTAATTTGTTGCTACTTCACAGTCCATGTATTTTTAATTAAGATGATCGTTGTCACATAAGACATTGCACATTGTGCAGGTTGTCTTAATTATTTTTGTTTTTTGGGCAAAGAATACAGAATGACTGACTAGTAAGATACTACAGACTTCACTGAGCTACTGCTAATTATTATACAGTGATGAGGGAGTCATAAAAACTAAAGAAAAATCTGGCATGTGACAACAATGACATATTACGAAAAGATGCTAAAATGCTCTTTGCTGAAGGGAACTGCAGAAAGTTAGTTACGAGTAGTGACCCCTATACGCAGATCCGATCTCACATGATCTGTTATTCATAGAAAAATATTAATTATAGCCCATTCCTTGATGCCATAGAGCCCCAGTGTCGTCCAAAAACGATGACCATGGCCACTATAGTTTATTTTAAGTAATTCCCTCAAACAACGGCTATTTAAAAGGCAGAAACCGGCAATCATAGCATAGTTTCTGATTTACGTGACTACAGCTTTGGGAAATCCTAAAAATTGTAAATTGTAAAACATTTTACAACCTGCTGAGTTAATCAGTTAGACAACAAACACACATACAGTAGCTGGTGTGCTGTGCTCTCTCTCAGCCTCCACTTAAATCAGAAAAGACTGAACAGTAATAGAAATCAGCCCCGTTGATTCTTTCTCTTTGTGTCATCCTGCAGAGCTCCAGATTTTTTGGCTGGCGTTCCTATTGGGTTGTCCTTCAGGATGGGGTTTTATCCTGGTACTCCAAACAGTAGGTGCCGTCTTTGACCTTGAATCAGACATTTGAAAAGATTTCAGCAGCCGTTAAATGAAAGTCCCACGTGGTTTTGATTAGAAAGGTGTTGAAAGTGGCAGATGAGTTGGAAAATTACAGAAATTTCCTCAGGAAAACCTCTTTCTGTCTTTTATGAAGGTCAGATGCAGCCGGCAATGTCAGAAGACAAGGCTGTAAGTCCCTCACAAATGCTCAATGCCTGGTAAGCCAACATCTAAAAAAAATACACCACATTATTTGACTCATGTGTTGCACAAGAGACTGTTTTTGGTCTTCTCATTTACAGATCCGGGCCAAAGATAGCAGCTTTTTTACTCTCAAGTGCTTCGATGACAGTGTGCATCACTTCAAAGTATCACCTAAAAGCGATCCAGAGGCAACGAGAAAAGTATGTTGAATGTCTCCTTTCAAACCAATGACAGTATAACGAATGACTAAACTAAAAATATGCGGCTGTACTGCTTCTTCCACATTTTTGTACCAGGCTGTAAACTTCTGCTGTGAAGTTGGACATTTTAACTTGGGGACTTATGGAGACTGGCTCATTTCTGGAGCCAGCCTCAAGTGGATGTTTGAGGAACTGCAGTTTTTGGCACCTCTGCATTGGTTAGACATTACTGGTTTGAGTAAAGCCAGCTAGTTCAAGCCAAAAACTACAAGGAGCACTGTTTTAATTTGAATTGTTAGTAAAGCTTTATGAATTTTATCATCATTGAAAATCTTTCATGTGACCAGATTTAATGTTTTTGTGTCTAAATTTGAAAAACGTGCAGCTTTACGTCATAATTCCCATTTTGTAATTAAAACATTTTGTATATTTTAACAAAGTCCTCTGTCAGAGCTGTAGACTTAAGACTTGTCTGCTGTGCGACTCGACTTACACGAGATTTGATTGCAAAAAGCTAACGACCAACAAATATTTAAAAAATTAAATATTGTGTGTAGTTTTGCCCTTTGTGGCTCTGCAAGCTGTCATGGAGAATTTATAACAAGCGGGATGCTCGAAGTCTCCGTGACCTGATGCACTCTGTCAGTTGTAGCTGCTGGCACCAGAATAAATTCACAGAGAACTCAGAGAAATTAGCCTTTGATCATCAGATGAATTACACATAAATGAGTAGATGAGAAGTTCCCCCTCTTCGCATCAGTATATGGCCTGACATACAAAACGATTCCTGATTTTAGTGATCAAAACTTTTTATATTTGTTGAATATTTAAGTTTAGTTTTACAATGTTTTAATTTGTCATATTAATCATTAAAAATAACACATTTTTTTGTCACCCACCATGTTTTAAGGGATTTGTGCCAACACTCATCCAGCTTATTGTCAAATAATCTGTTGGAAAGATATTACAATAACATACCTGTCATGCATCTTAAACACAGCCACAACAATGACACAATCACACACAATCCTCAGAGTGTGATCTAACTATTAAAAGTATTAGCAAATAAACTACTTGCACATTGTTGTTAAGTTGAATACAGCAGAATATGTCTGCGTGTGCACTCAGCTCAATACAATGTGATACAAGTTTTTATCCCCATCAAACTTTGTACCTGTAAAGCTGTTTCAGGTCTGATCCCACATGCACTGTGCACCTTCATAATAACAGCTTTAACGCTAATTATAAGACAGCAGAGTCACATTCAGGATCAGGACTAGAATACAATGTTTCAAACAGTGTAGGAATCACCGTGGGGCTTTTTGCACAAGTTGCATCTTCGTTTTGAGTCTTATCATTAAATTATTTGACACATACAGATGCTTTGATACATTACTTACAACTGGATGCCCTGTTTACGTTCTATAATTTTCATACTGAGCAGTGATAGATCAGGAAAAAACTTTAAAAACTTTAAGGTCAAGTGATTTGCAAGTCACGTCTCAAAGATTTCAAACTATCTAAAAAGTCTAATTTAAGACTGCGATAGGTTTTTGATGTTATATATTCAGAATACTTACTTAAAAGAGAGCTTTTGGAGCAAGTTTTGCCGTGCTGGATGTGAAAACTGAATCTCAATTTGCAGATAGAAGCTCATAATTCACTTCTTCTTTTTCTTCTTCCAGGCGTGGCTGGATGCTCTGGAGGAGCACTCAGCTTACAGCACACACTACTGCTCCCAGGAGCAAGGCAGCGAGGAGGAGGAGGAAGAGGAAGTGGTGTCACTCGGGGAGCTCACAGATTCACTACAGGTGGCTATAAACAAAAAAAATCCATCATTAGCATTTCAGCATAATGACCTTCGGTGTGTTCAGTGAACTACAAAGGCCGCCGGCCCTCCTGCACTGCACTGTGCCGGGTGTGCTGATCTGCAGTCTCCTCTCGTCTCCAGGCAGCGGAGGCCAGCCAAAAGAAGCTGGAAGAGGAGGTGGCAGCTTTCCTGTACATGCTGAAACACGACGGACTGGCAGAGAGTAAAACCTCTTATTTTATTGTCGATTGAGTTGTTTTTTGTGTTGTATTGTACTTAGAGGAGAAACCTCGCAGATGTGAACCATCCAAGAGCGGAAATGAAACTCTCATAACTTCTGAAATCTGCGTAAATAAGACTCTGTGCCATCTGCTTCGGTCTCAGAGGTTTCGCTTTGGTTGTTGTTCTGAAAAAACAAACAAATGTACTAACAACTTGAACATCATATTCTGCTTTTTAAGGATCTTGTTTGACTTCATTTCACTCATTACTTTGTGCAAACGGGCCCTCATTCGTGTGTTTGTGTTTGTCCCCTCAGGGTTTCCATCTGCCATAGTGCAGAAAATGCAAGAAATCTATCAGTTGTCCAGCGAGACCAGCTCCAGTCTCAGCGTCTGTCTCAGCTTCTTCTCCAAACAGGAAGGGGTAAGTGCCAACTTCCCCGGGACAGATTGAAAGCTTTGTTTGAATGCCTGTTAGCAGAAATCAGTTAGCTTTTTGTCTATTATACCTCTTATTATCAGCATTATACTCCCTAGCTGAATGTGTTATGTAAGTGCTGATATTCGGAGATATTCAGCTCTTTGTTGCCAATGCAATAAAACTCGGATTTCAGCTGTTTGTTTTGAGATATCTGTGGATTAGGTATGAGGGATATTGTTTCTGCAAAGACACATAAAAGTTTAATTTTTCAAGTGTAACTATCTTCAAATCCAGACTATAAATACTGTAATCAACCGGATCCCCTCTGTCTGTGACCCTCACATATATAGTGACGTTTTTTAAAATCTTTTTAAAGAATAACATGTAAAAAAACAAAAACGTGTTTCATAAGAATGCTGCGGCACAATTCACACCTCCTCATGAAAGCAGCTCAGCGGCGTGCAGTGATTATAAGCTGTCAGATGGGTTTTTCCTTTGTGTGCGATTCAATGGATTTGATTATAATGGAATGATTCACTGGAAAGATTACATCTCTGCGGGAAAGAAAATAGATGGCACCGCTTATAGCTCATAACAAGCGCCAACCCTGTATATCAGTTCTGTAATAATGTAATGTAGCACTTGACTAAACACAGTGTTTACACGGTGAGTCATGTAATAAGATCCATATCCGTTTTTTGGTGCAGGAGGCTCTATGTGACTCGTCAATGCGAATGTAAACTTACAGCTCGTAGTAATTCAGACAGATACCGAACATGGAATGATAAAAAAAATGATGCATTAGTGTTTTACTGTACAGGAAACACACAGGATGTTACTACACCGCCTGCATTCTGCATTCAGTTGCTATCAGAAACAGAGGCAGGCAAACAATGCTCAATAAGGGAAGGAAATATGTGTAAAGTCCTCTCACACAGTATAAGAACCTCTACATCGTGATATGTGATGATGCCACATATGGAGGTTACAACATGTCTTCTGCAGAGATGGTGTTAGATCTTAGGTTGTAAGAGACGCTGAGGTCAGAGGACAGAGATAACACAGAAGCCTCCACTACCACTGCTGGCACGCGACCTTCCTGTAGCGTTTGGAGGAATTTTTCTAATGAAATTATTTAAAAACATATCATATCAGTTTTAATTAAATTAAACTAAAATATAGTATAAGTATTATAATTTTTACGTCGTCATTCATTCATGTAGCGCGCACATACATCCATGATTAGTTATGACGTGAGAAGTGGAGGTTAGATTAACGTTTCAAAAAGACTGCGATTCAAACAGGAAATATTAGGAGTACACCTTTTCTATCACAACAAACTCTGTTCAGGATTCAACATTCAACAATAATTAATCATCTTCATAGGAATAAACCTGCTTTGTGCGTCAACTGTAGTCGAACAGGGTCAGCCTACGCTACGTCATAACTGTGGTACGGATATTTTCTGAAGTTTATCTTACACTGTAGATGCATGGAGTATTTAGGGACATAGTGTGGCACTATTCTGTGGGCGTATAGACAACAGAGAGGACAGCTTCTTCAGAACTGAGGCGGCATCATGACAAGTGTATAAATAAATCCTCCTTGATCAAGCTTAATTAAACCTGTCGGACATCTTGGACTCTTGTGCACTTTTTCTCTATTGACCGAACAGAGAGAAATTGATGTAGGCTCTGTGCAGACATACATGCACCTCCAATTTGTTGTGCATTTGTATGTTTCTGGCAGTCGCTCAGTCGGTAGGGACTTGGCTTGGGATCCGAAGGGTGGCCGGTTCAAGTATGGAGGGGTGGACTGGTAGCTGGAGAGGTGCTGTTCACCGCAAGTGCCTTGAGCCTCTGTACCTCCCATCAATCCACCATCTCTCCACATTTGCATGTTTATAAGCCCTTAAACGCCCCATTGAGGGATTAATAAAGTAAATCCTCTTCCTCTTATGAGTGGAAGGTTAGCAGAAGAAGAAAATGTGATAGAGGTAAACCTAAGATGTGGACACTAACCAGGAGGTTTGTGTAAAGGTTTACTCATGGGATACAATGTTCATTAGTGTGTTTCCATCTGTGTATAATCCCCTGAATATAAGAATCGTTGTGTTTTTGTTGAGTCCTTTAGATCTACAGTCAGAGCGGGTCCTCTTCCACTGAGTCCGCCAAGTTGAACCACCTTTTTTCTACAGTAGCCCAGAACAGACAAACCAAACTCTGATCTAGAAATGAGCTTTTAACGTGAATTTGGCAGCCAGAGGTGAGACGTGGGAGAGTATTCATTGGGTTGCAATATGCAACTTTACCACTAGGTGTCACTAAATCCTGCACAGTGGACCTTTAAATAAGTTTGTTTTCCTGAGCTTAATATAAAATATAGGGTGTATCAAAGAGAGCATCATAATAATCACAGTTCTGTAGGTGTTAACTGCTAAAGATCTAAGAGTGAGAATGTCACCTGCAGCACTTTATGAGCCAGACTAATATCTAAACGTCACATCAGAATAATAACTCGTCACTGTCTACTCTCTGCAGATCGTTCAAACTGATAGATCATGCACCACAATGATGAACAGACCCTTGAGTTCATGAAATGAAATATTTTTGTCTCAATTTCTGCACGTGAACCAAGAAATCAACATATTGGACACCAGAACCTGAATGATTAACATCAGATCTCAGATATGACATGTTGTTTTCTCCTCCCACTCGTGCTCTTTAACACGGCTTCATCTGTCAAAACAAGATACTTGAATTTCTTGGTGATCTTTTTGGAACGTGTGCTTCGAGGCTGCCAGAAAAAACATTTCAGATGTTCTCAGTTTAACAGCCAGTGCAGTGTTTTCATTTAGGGTTTACGCCTGTGCCTGTGCCTGTGCCGGGCCTCGATCACTCAGCTGTGCAGCCTTTTGAACTGTGATCTGCGGAGGCAGAGCGCCGCGATAAAAGGCTCACAGGATCCCGACGCTCTCACCATGAATAAGCCTGGTCTCAATAGAAATAACTCAAATGTGGATGTATATGTCTGCACGCAGCGGTGGCGTCTGAAGGAGTCACTTCCAGCTCTTACAATGCTGGTTTGCACCACCTGTGTAGGGGGTCAAGCAGCAGGAATTTTCTATTTAAAGTTCAGTATGTTGTGATGAGTCACCTCTAGTTCGTCATTATGCAGCACTTGTGCCAACCTCACCTTGCCTGCTCTGGCCCTGGTTAACATCTTGTGGATGTTTCTCTGACAGTCCAACGTGAAGTGCCTCTTTTGTGCACTACACGCCGCCAATGGAAAGTAAGATTTTCAGTGAGCAAGGAGCACGTCTTCATATTATCAACACTAATGTTTGATGTTAAAAAAGGAGGTCCGGCTGATGGTTTATATCCGAGTCCATTACCCGTCACTTGATCCCCTCTCCTCCATGGGAATCATGTTCTCTGGCAGGCCATTTGAGACGGCGGCGTCAAGGCAGCTGTCCTCCGTTACAGATAAACATGGCTCGTCCCTCTCAGCTCCATCTCTGTCTCTCTCTTTCTCTCTCTCTGTGGGTCCAATAATGAGAGGACAGTGCATGGCGGAGGATCAGTCAGTCAACAGGATGTTTATTTTCAGGCCCGCTGCCATCACAGCCTGTCTGACGTTTGTCCTCACTTAGTCGTGAGCGACAGAAAAACATTTGGGTAGATGTGAAAACACTTACTTGTCTTCAGTTGTCAAATGTGGAAGACAGAATTCATGTTGGTCTGTTTTTTTCTGTGAATGAATAGTCTCTGTTTGTTGTGTGTGCGTGTGTGTGTGTGTGTGTGTTTGTGTGCGTGTTTGTGTGTGACGAGCTCAGGTGCGCAGTCTGAAATTGGAGCAGGAGGTAGAGAAGAATAAGATCCTCTCCGAAGCGCTGCAGACTCTCGCCACGGAGCACCACGAACTTGAGCAATCCGTCGTCAAGGGATCTTCACCGAGGAGTGCCCTCAGCGAGGATGAGTTCCACGACGCCGTGTCTGGTGAGTTGACAAGTGATCAAACACGCTCAGGACATGCAGGAGATTCTGTGACAAGCTCCCCGCTCACGCTCGCTGCTCTGTCATTCACCTTTAGGACACTGGAATACTTTTACCTGCCCGTGAATGTCTTCGGTATGTTTTGACGCTCCTCAAAGCGTGACGTAAGAGCAAGTGTTGCCTGGTTGTGATGAAATAACATGAAGGAGTGTTTTTTGGTGTGAAAAAATCTGCATGGTGTATTTTATTTATTTATTTTTAAAAAAACAACTGTTTTAGGATTTTTTTCATTCAAAAATCTGAAAGTTTTACAGAAATGTGTTCGTTTTAAGCTCTTTAAATATTTAAACTTCATTAATAACAACAAACATTTGATCTAATTTGATGTCTCAACGCGTCATGTGACCATTTTCTATAGATGAAAGGAAGTTAACGAGGCAGAATAAATGAAATATTCATATAGATCTGCATGAGAGATCTGCATTCATTGAGCGTGATTGTGAATATATTTTATAGATTTGTATATTGCAGTCTATAATCAGTTAAACTATAATAATATTTACTGTATATTTAAACAGAATCAACATAGATTTAAAATATTAATGAAGCAGGTGAGAACCAAAACACTTTTATTTTTCTCAGATCTTCTTTAATGAATATGAAACGTGTCATGAATATGTTAACGAGTGTTCAGTGACTAATTTGTTATTGTCATTGATACGGTCTCGTTATTACAGCTCGACTGATACAGGGCTCGATAACAGTACAGACGTATTGACCAGTATTTTATTTTGTTTGTTTTTGTTGATTTTTAAAGAATATAGATATTACACTGTCAGTGAGTTATTAGTTCAAACTGAGTCAGTCTCTTAGTTAATTTATAAGTTACTTATCAGCCGACATATATACACCGATACTGATATATCAGGTTACAGTTAGAAACTATGATGAAATATTAAAAGGAATGATATATATTTAAGATATATAGGATTAAAATACAGTTTTTTATTGTCTTTGACTGTGACGTGATGAATAATGACTGATTTGTTATTGCTATTGATACAGTCTTGTTATTACAGCTCGACTGATACACGAGAATCGAGGCCGGTGCCAATTTAGATGCATTGACGAATGTTTTTGTTTTTAAACAATGATGTTAATTTGTAGTTATTTTGTTTGTTTTTTAAGAATACTGACAAAAACTGAGAGAGACGGTCGGTCGGTCAGTAGTTTGTTAGTTAGTTGACTGATACTGGATTTTGATACCAATAGAAATCAGATAATGACATATTGGTTTATATCAACATGCTTTTTTTTTAAGAACTATGTCCAAACTGTTAAGTGGGATGTTTTACAGTAAAGAAATAAGCTGAGACTGTGTCTCAGACTCTTTGCCATTTCTGAACTGTTATTTATGAATTTATTAATACATCAATACTGAAATTATGTTAATCAGGCGATCACTGATCACTGGCTGACATTCCAGCACGGCTGATTTATCTGTCTAGATGTAATTGCTCTCGTGCATGTGTGGACACTGGCTTCATTATCACAGATGTCGTCTTCATTCACTCACAAACATACTGCTCTTTGTTTTGTTTTTTTATCATGAAACATTCTGCGGTCTGTCTCCGTCAGAATCGGACTCGGAGGTCTCCCTGAGCGGTTTTGAGACGGTGGCCAGCCAATCCTTCGACGAGGACGAGGAGGAGGACGAAGGCTCTATCATGTTAAGCAGCCCTTGCAGCAGCCCCACCAGCATGTTGCAGGAGGATCACCATGGAGACAAGGACGAGGCTCAACCCAACGGGATCACAAAGCATAGGTCAGCTGGGCTGTATGCCCCCCCCCACCCGGACGCCTTATCTTTTATCCGCCACTCATCAAAAGCTGAACTCAACAAAAGAGTCTGTCTTCTTATATCAGACTGTTACTGTATTCTTGTTTGATGTGATGTAGCACACATCAAATTCAGTGTTTCCCCGTCCTGCTCCGACAGTTTTCTCAATGATCTTTGTTTTTCATCTTCATGTCCTCCCTCCGGTCTTTCCACTTCATAGTGTGAATAATTTAGAGTCAGGTGCAGCCTGCTAGGAGGAGAGAGAAAGAGTTGTATTGAAAGAACGGAGCTCTGTGTTGGAGCTGTTAAATATTGATAAGGTCACAGTGCAATGCAATAAGTCTGCAGTGTGATCCCTCCATGCTGGCTATTCCCTACATGCAGCTTTTAGAGGGCACTTCAGACTATTTGGGCGGATTATAAATTTACATATTTAACGAACTAATGAATTATATTCTCGTGATTTTAGGTTTATTATCCAAAGTCCAACCTGTGAAACCTTTCAGATAGTTTGACCTGGCTGCTCCGCTCTAGTCAGACTTTAAAGGTATAAGTGCTGCAGATGGATGATTCCCAGGCTGATGACCACCTTTGATACCGGTATTGATTGTCTCTCTGGGCTTTGTTCCAGAGTGTCACACAATACATTACAGGCTTTTGCTGACTATATTCACTTAAATAAGATATGATGCTATTATATGTCTGGAACCTTTACTCTAATGAAAAGTGTCTATTTTTGGAGCAATAGCTCATTTACACCTCGTAGATCTAATACAGCTGCGTGTCAACGTTTGTTTCAGGACGAGCTTACCGGCCCCGATGTTTTCAAGAAATGACTTCAGTATTTGGAGTATCCTGAGGAACTGCATTGGAATGGTGAGGATGAAATATCTCAAGAATAAGTGGATGGATTGACAGACTTTGTACCGTTTTGTACGTTTGTGGTCCCCAGAGGATGAATCAAATTTACTATGGTGATCCCCTGAATTCACCTTTAGCTCCAGTAACAGGTTGACATTTGTGATTTTGAGTGAGATGGTAATTCTCCGTGGCTGTGAAGTGAAGCCAAAACTGCAGTTCCTCAAACGTCCACTTGAGGCTGGCTCCAGAAGTGAGTCAATCTCCATAAGTCCCCATGCTCAAAAATAAACCTACATCAGCGCGTTTCAGCTGTACAAAGCTGCTCATTGTTTACCTGTCTGATTCCAACTTTCTACTGTTTTAATTTAATCTCACTGCTCACCTCTCTTATTTCCAGCTGTACTAGGCAGCTGTTCTCAGTGAAAAAAAGCACTGAACCCTCGCTTCACTGTACACCTGCTCAGCACCAAATGACAGGCGGTTAGGTAAACATAGTGGAGCATTCCGCTAAAAGAGCCAGATATTCCCCAGAGCTAAAACTAAGGCTGGATTCACATTCATCAGGTAAACAAGCAACTCGGCTCGAAATGAGTAAATAAGCAACTAACAAGTACAGTCCCACTGAGCCGCGAGCAAAGCTGTGGACGACAGAAAATATAGATGTAATGTGCTGAGAGTATCAAACTTTTCTTTTTGCATCATAGAAAGATAAAGTAACATTTACATGGCACGTGTCCAAATGATCTGTGTGCGCTCCTGCAGTCTCATTATTCTCTCTTTAAGCGTGGATATTACGCTCTGAAAGGATTGGCACTTTATTTTCTCTCCGTCATAAAGCCTCCTCTTCATTCCTCTTCTTTTCTTTTTTTAGGAGCTCTCCAAGATCACAATGCCGGTGATTTTCAACGAGCCGCTCAGCTTCTTGCAGCGTCTGACGGAGTACATGGAGCACACTTACCTCATCCACCAGGCCAACACCACCTCAGACTCTATTGAGAGGATGAAGGTGAGCACGTTTTCCTTGGGAATTATTGCCTCAAACACATTTTATCTTTGCTTTGAGTTCGGTTTGTGTGATTTGATGTGTGTGTGTGTGTTTATCGGCAGTGCGTGGCTGCGTTCGCGGTGTCCGCTGTGGCCTCCCAGTGGGAGCGCACAGGTAAACCCTTCAACCCTCTGCTGGGAGAGACCTATGAACTGGTCAGGTAAGCGTTATTATACATTACAAGATACATCACTGCTGTGTTGTTGTCTGTCCTCTAACACTCTCACCTCTCCCTGCTCGTCCCAGAGATGATCTGGGCTTCAGGCTCATATCGGAGCAGGTGAGCCACCACCCTCCGGTCAGTGCTTTCCATGCCGAGGGCCTGAAGCAAGACTTTGTGTTTCATGGATCAATCTACCCTAAACTCAAGTTCTGGGGGAAGAGTGTGGAAGCAGAACCGAAAGGCATCATCACGCTGGAGCTGCCCAAGTATGAACTTCTTTGTTTCTCAAAACAAATCTATGAAATCAATCGGCTTCTTCCTCTTCTTAAAAAGACAAAAACATCGGATTTAAAGAAAACTGTTTAGACAAAGAAGTTTGTTATCTCTTCTAAAGTTCAAATAACCAGAACCAGAGATATCACCGTTATTATTCCACACATTCTTCTACCTTGTCGAAAACCTGGTGCCTACATTACCCACAATTCAATGTTTTTTTCCTCCCAGGCACAACGAAGCCTACACATGGACAAACCCTACATGTTGTGTTCACAACATCATCGTGGGACAGCTGTGGATTGAGCAGTATGGAAACATGGAGCTGATAAACCACAGGTAAGAGGACAAAAGTATTTTGGTAGTAAAATATAGAAATGTATAGAGAATTCCTCTACGCTACTGTGCTGCTATTTCCTTTCCTCCCAACAAATCCTCCTCCAGCTCCTCAGCTATCCTCTAAAGTCTTAACAGGGTTCTCAACTCTGCATGTAGAGCAGCAGATGTAATGATATTGTATAAAGGCCTTCAGGCCCTCTGAGCGTCTCGTATCCATCCTATGAAGCTCGGTGGCGACTGCTGCTTAAATCAGGATGATCCTTGCAGCGGTATTTTTTTTGTAAAGGTTATGTTTTACATATTTATCGAGTAGAAAAAGTTGATGTAAATATTTTGAGGAAGTTTAAAGAAACAAGAAGGAAAGTGGACAGAGCAGATGAGGAAGTCCTGCATGACTCAGCAAGCAGAGAGTGAGCGAGCGGATAAAATTATGTATTTCTCTGTTTTGTTTTGTTTTTCTATCTAGAACTGGTGAAAAGTGCTGCCTGAATTTCAAACCGTGCGGCCTTTTTGGCAAAGAACTGCACAAGGTTGAAGGGTATATTCTGGATAAAAGGTACGGCTACTGATGCATGATGATCCAAAAAGTCATTTAAATACTAGCCTTTAGTAGAGAGACTTATTACAGAGTTATCTCTGTGAGTACTTTTTGCATATTGAAACAAAGTTTTCCTTGGATGAGAGTCAGGTTTTCCATTACAAAATCAACCCATCAAGCAAATGATCAATTACCAGTTCACAGAGTTAATAGATGTCATCAAAACAAACTCTTCTAAGACTTAGAAGAAAAAATGCTTTGGGTAAAAGTTAAAAGACAGAGAGAAAAGAAAACAAAGAAGGGCAGATGGTTCATCACAAATACAACACATCAGAGCCAGTGACTCAGCATGAATGACTGGACAAATGTAGTGGGTAAGACCATGAGAACAAGGCTAAATATGTAACATGAGATATTCAGAAACTCGAGTAGATTTGCAGATATTACCGACATGAAAATGACACTTAGAGGTGCTATGGAGCGACCGCAGAAGCCGACAACAAGCAGAGAGATGAGAAAACCAGTTTGTTTACTCAGCGTGACGTCTGATGTTGGCCGAGCCTTTTAGTTTCTCTTTGGCTGAAGTTTTAAGGCATTTTACCAGCGTGACACCCCACACACGATTTCTTTTTTATGATCCGTTTATTGGCCATTTTAGCTGCTGCAACCAGGCTCTGAAACTAAAACTGACTGAAGTTATAAGCTGTGTATGTGTGTGTGTTTTCCACAGCAAAAAGAAGCTGTGCGCTCTGTATGGGAAGTGGACAGAGTGCATGTACGTCGTCGACCCCGCTGCCTTTGAAGCTCATAAGAAAAACGACAAGAAAGCGGCAGAGGAGAGAAAAGGCAGCAAAGCGGTATACATGAGTTTGTTATTGTGAATGTTGCAATTTGATGACTGGGTTAGTTTCCAGGGCATGAAGTCCAAGATAATGATCGTAACGATGCATGTTGCGGAGAAGTTGATTTATATGTAGACTTCTCAGTGCAGCATCATTTCTGTTTCTGGTGTTTCAGGGTTGCAGTGAGGACGAGGTTCCCTCTCCAGCTGCAGACACTGTGGAGATGATTCCTGGCAGCCAGCTGCTGTGGAGGATCGCACCCAGACCGGCCAACTCTACCCAGGTCTGACAGATTTCGCTCGGCGTCTGTCTTTCAGCCTTTTATTTCACCAAGCTCTCGCCAACCACTAAAAGTCGGTCCCAGATTTACTCTCGTCTGGCACCTTCTTGCTTGGTCACTTCCTAATTTTCTCTGTTTCTCTTTTCTCTGTCAACATCCCCTTTTCGTCTTTTCGCCTCTCTCATTATGTCCATAGAGGCTGCTGAGCCCGGTTACATTGCCCGCTTGCCCAGCTCCGGTTCTAGCACAACACCGGCTCCACTACCCGTTAACATTCTCCCACCCTGAAAACATTTTCTCCATAAAATATGATCCAGTTTCACCAGAATCAGTGAAATAGTTGGCGGTGTGTGATCGTTGGTGATCGTACCTGGAGCACAAAGCTACATAGTGCAAGAACATACGTACAAATGATTTAAAATCTATTATTGTTATTATTGTCTATATGTTATTTTATGGTAGAAAAGTGACACAATGTTGGTTTAAAGTACTTTAAGCCTCCACTGGAGCGTAGCCTCTAAACCAGGTTGCGTTTTGTGTTTTTAACGTTGTAATTAATTGCAGATGTACAGCTTCACGTCCTTCGCGATGCAACTAAACGAGCTGCGTAAAGAGATGGAGGGAGCCATTCCTCAAACTGATTGCAGGCTGAGGCCGGATATACGAGCCATGGAGAACGGAGACATTGGTAATAATTCTTGGTAACATACTGGAACTGAAAATTAAACAACTCTCACTGCAGTCTGAAACTCTGCGCTGTGATTATTCAAATAGACCTCGCCAGTGAGGAGAAGAAAAGGCTCGAGGAAAAACAGAGAGCTGCTCGCAAAAACCGATCCAAGTCTGATGAAGAGTGGAAGACGAGGTGAGTCTGACGGGTTCTCCTCTCGAGAGGCTTTCATGTTGCATGCATGCAGGAATATAAATATAACTGTTACTGAAAGGAGCAACCAATTCCAGGATATATTAAGACACAAACCTTCATCAGCATGCATTAAAAGGCAATAATTGATATATAATGCAAGTCTGAATTCTGTCGTGCTCTGTTTAATTTTGATAAACTGACTTACCATTCATATAATTTACTTGATATCGAGTTCAGTGGTGCTAAAGTTAATTTCTATCTATCTAAATATAACTTTATAAATCATATATACGTTAACAATAAGCTTTAGAGGTTATAACGTGGATTTTAGTAGCTTTGAGCAGGTTGAGGCGAGCTGTTTCTAGCTGAATCGTGTCAGTCTTCAGCAATAAAACATGTTTATTTCCTTAAATGTTTCTGTCTTTAGTGCTGCTGTTCCACATCTCCTTCTGTACCGTTTCATACTGAAATGCTTTGAGCTAAATCTTCATCTGTCTTGTTTTTCTGCCGCATCCTCACTTTGATGCTAAGGAGTCCGGCCCTGGGTCCAAGGTTAGAGCTGCTTTGTGTTTGAGTGACATGCCTAAAAATGTGTGATGTGATGTGATGTGATCCTCCTCCTCTAACCGTGTCCTGCTTTGTGTTCAGATGTGAGAGAATCGCTGATGATAGATTCACAGTTTGGAGACAATCTGATTAATCTCCCCTCCCACTTCCAGCTTCCTGAAACACCACAGGAGTCCCCTTCTCCCCTCCCTCCCTAAATCACTTCCTTCCTTGCTTTAATGCATCAAAGATAAAAACTATAAGTTAGCCAACTCCCATGCAGATTTACCCACCAGCCTGTGATGAAGCATGCCTGACCTTCCTTCCTCGCTCTTCTCTGATTTGTTTGAGTTACGGCCGTCTGCCTGGTCTGCCTCATGTGTTGTCATGTGTCTCCGCTGTGCTTTCAGGTGGTTTCAGCAGGGGCAAAACCCCCACACTAACTCGCAGGACTGGCTCTTTTCTGGTGGATACTGGGACAGGAAATACAGCCAGCTGCCAGACATTTACTAATGGACATTTCCCCCGGACAGAGGAGACATTTTTCACCGTACAGTGTCCTCAGTGCGACTCCCCAACAGCTCCAGTAACTACAAGCAATATGCAAACGGTGTACTTTAAAACTGCGTGGCCTTAATCAAGTTTATGATGGTGAAACTGTGCAAAAAAAAAGTAAATAATCAATATTTTAAAGTTATGAAATGTTAAGTCGTTTGACAATGCTTTGAAATGTAGCATTTGAATTTACATTGACGGGATTGTGTCTGTTCATAACGGACTTTTAGCACAGTGGAGAGGATGCACAGGCGTTCATGATTTTAGTGTCTTCTTTTAAATGTTTAATAGTGTTTTGACTCTAAATGTATATCTGTGTATATATATAAATATATATACACTTTTCACAAACCTTCAGTGACCTCATCATCACGTTGTTCACATTTCAGTTCACATGGACTCCACCACGAATCCACTAAGAGTCAGTTAACTTGAGGTCAACGCGGAGGCCGTCTCTCCTCTCTCCTAATCCGTTAGGCCGGAGGCTCGCGGAACATGTTCACAAAAACAAACCGTATATTTTCTATATCATTATCACACTTTCAAGAATTGTCTGTTGTGCTCAGTATTTCATAAAGCTCCAAGAATTGAGCTGAATATTGTTGATGAAAATCTAAAATGCGTGTATCGTACAATACCGTCAGACTAAAGAGGATCGAAGGTTACGAGGTCATATGATGTAGAAACTACTGAATTTTAAGGCCTCCCCCTGTAAAGCATTTTATTAGGAACACTTCAGCGTGTTCGTGCATGTTTTTATCATTCATGTGTTGTAAGTTTTGGGATGCGAGAAGTTCAGAGAAATCTGAAAAATAAAGTGGAATCTGATCTAACGGTGTCTGTCACAAAGTTTTTACAACTCCCAAGATCCTGCTGTAACATGGGGACTGCATGTAAAACAAAGGTTGTTTTCTCTTGAACTCAAAGCACATACAATGTGTTTCATGCGTGTGCCAGTGGTCCGTAGTAAATGACATTAAATGTTTAATGTTCAGGGCATGTAGAAGCTCCTGGGCCCCATGTGCAGTCGCCGGGGTTCAATTCCAACCTCTTGTTGCATGTCATCCCTCTTCTTATTTCCCACTTTTGTTTTTTTCTGCATCTGCACTATTGAAAAAAAAGTTGAAATAACCCCAAAAATATTTTTAAAAAATGTTTCTTGTGCAGTTAGAAGCAACATATGAAGGATATCAGAGGATAAGCAGAGGTGAAGGTGAAGCTTACAGTGTATAGTGTTCTGTGTGAATGGTGTGACTTCTGTGTGGGAGCTGAAATGAAATCTCTTACATCCATCAGGAGGTAATTTCCTAGAGGCTTGTCTAAAGAGTTAAGTGTCTTTTAATTCTTGTAATTACACGTCAAGAGGAGAGTTAAGTGGTTTCACTGTTAAAGAGTTAAAGAGGCTTGTCGTCACAGTCGCTGTGACTCGGCCTCAAGTTGGCTCGAGAAAGTTTTCATGACTTGATGGAAAAAAACTGATTCGAGACTCAATTTAGGCTTTTTTGGAAATGAAAGACTCAGGGCTTGACTTCAGACTTGATGATGTGTGTGCTCACTTTTACAGTTTAAATGTTAAATCTAAAAATATTCGACCCCGTCAATGCAAGTTACATTACAAGTGTTTGTGTAACTGTACCTGGTGTACCAGCATTGCCATGACTGGATAGGTCTTGACATAACCTGGGACTCGGACCAAATAAACCGAGTCACGTGTCTGGTTGTTGTCTTAAATAATGCTACATAGACCAATGGTGTGATGTTGAGGTCCTGATATGACTCTTGTACCCCTGCAGAGATGTTGAGACTGAGTGCATTACATCAGGTGAAGAACTCCATCTAATGGTCAAAAGTAGAACAGCAGCTTGAGCTACTGAAGTTTAAAAGCAAAACATTTGTTTCATTAATTATAATGAGCTTTATAATGCAACAATTCTAGATTTTCTACACCTCTAACTAACATAGTAATTTAAAAAAACATCATATAGAGACAAAAAAGTCCATGTTCAATAATGTTTGCATTCATTTCAAACTTTCTTTCAATGTGTTTTAAGTGGTAGATGGTTAGGGGTGTGTACAGACGTTATTTATACGGTGAACAAAGGAGCTCAACACACACTGCAACCTGTGAAAACACATGAAAATATACAAAATACAAGCAAATTAAGAAACTCATGCCATCATACCAAATACACATGTACAGCTGTCCATGTTTCCCTGTGAAATAGGAGCACCGAATGGCAGAAGTACCTAATTCTACACAGTGTTATCATTATAAACTGCAGTGATCCTTGCAAATATGTAAAGCTCTACAGGCCGTGGATCCACAGGTTCTTTGGAATAAAGCCTGTCTGCACAATATGACTTTGTAATGATGCCAAAGGGTCCATGGGGTTAAAGAAGTTGTTGTGTCACCCATTAATTACTCGATGTCCTCAGTCTGCAGGGCAGCTGTTGATACCCACAGAGCCAAAAAGCCTGTATCCTGTCTCAAATACAACAGGCCTTCCGTTAAGATTCACATTTCGTAAGCAGCCAATGAACGGTGACGACACAGAAGCTCGGTTTTGATTTGTTGTTCCTGGATGGAGACAAAGGAAAGCACCATGTTGTCTCTTTCCTCTTTTAAACATGTTTAGTATGTTTAACAGATTAAAAGCAGAATGTTTGACGGGTTTACCTCCGATGTAAACTGAATCCAGCGCTGTTGTGTACAAGGCGGACGGGAGAGTTCTCTGCTCAAACGTGGAGTCCACCGCGAGTGTGATGAGTTCAGATCGCTTGGACACTGGAGGACGATAACGTGAGAACATGAGAACTTCTCATGTATCACTAAGTGTGTGTGATGCTGTCAGTCACGTCGTACCTGTAATCATGTGAAACTTCCCATCACAGAGGCTTTCAGGAGGAGTCACCGAGAGTCTGACAGGGCCGGTACCATCGTTCATTTCAAGGCCCACCTGGTAAAAGTTTAGAGTCATGGTTACGACATGATGTTTGGTCATTTCATGCAGTTTTTGTCATCATTGTTCATTGTAAGAGTGAAAGGCTTCACCTCAGTTTCATTTAAGAACACATCGAGGCTCATGTTGTGGTTTTGGACATGGAAGAGAAGACCTGTCAAGTATCGAGGACGCAGCTCAAAGGCCAACTCAAACTGGGAGCCAGTGGTGAAGAAGTAATCATCTAGAGAAGAAAGACTCCTCATTAGATCAGAGGTCACATCAGACATAAAACAATACATGAGGATCTATGATATCCAAACCTAAGATGATGTGACCGCCGCCGAAGAACGTCCCCATCTCTGTGAACCTATCAACGCAGGGTAAAGTTACGTGGCTTGCCTCGGGCTCCCCAACGTCTTCTTCATTCAGTTTGAAATCCCGGATACATCCAATGACACTGCTCATGGGAACGTTGTGTCCCTGAGGGAGCACGAGAAGAAGAAAATATGTAAATGGGAAAAATATGGAAGCTGTTAGATAAAAATGCCCGAGGTGTGATACAGACTTTAGTGGTTTTGCTCATCGGATCACCTCCCAGATACACGGGGTTGTGAAAGTTCAAAGATGATCCCGCATCGTCTGGAAGATGTCCATCAGTCACACGGACTCCATCAACCAGCAGGTGAAAAGAGCTTTTTTCCACACTGAGCTGAACCTGCACACATACAGACAACCTGTCACTATCACTGATCTACAGGACGCCGCAATGAAACTCCACGTCTCACTGCCGTGGAAATGTACAGTAACTGCTCGTTCGCTAAACTGAGAGATATGACAACTTCCAACTATAAAGAGGCAGGAAGAGGCAGTAAAATGTTGATATTATTGTTTTCATTGTAAACTGCATATTCTGTATGAGAAGATAAAGCTTTGAATAGCGTAGCAGCAGTAAGTAGGCTGAGAAAGCGATCAGTTACTCTGTGCCAGTTCCCGTCGTTGCTCTTCTGCTTGTGCTGGATTATTCTGTTTTTCCCAAGTGACATCCTGAGCTTGCCGTTGACCAAGTACAGAGCCAGCAGGGGGACGACTCCTCTCCCTGCTGCGTGGAGGATCAGCCCTTTGGACGAGTTGGTCTTGATGTCGAGAGCGAAGTGAGGCCTGAGACACACGAGAAGTCCATCGCGATCAGAACTTCTTCAGGAAATAACAAAGTATTTTATTGTTTAGACGTAACCAATGTTACCTATAATTAAGGTCCTGTTGTGGCAGGTTGTAACTGAGCCAGCTGTGTTCCCCAGAGAGCTGATATTCACCATGTTGTGCATGTCTGCGCTTACACCGGCTGCCTGCCGGAGCCTGAAGCTGGAACACAGCAGAGATATAACCTGCATCACTCTGCTCATAAAAGACAACAGTAGGCAAATAATGTAGAAACAATGGCTCACAGGTTCGTGTTTCGGAGGTGAAACCTCCGTCTGCGATGGGGGATGGAGACTGCACCGACCAAGGACGACATCTTCCGTTAGTGATAACAAGCTTAGATCAGCAGGTAGAAGCTGCTGGTTAGGCCTGTGTCAGAAAACATGAATTCATGTTACCGTAGGAGAAAGAGACAATTATAATCTATATAATCTAATGTTTCAAACCTTCTTGTGTAAAGGTTAGTGATGCAGCCTGTGAAATTTCCTCCTTGCATATCTCGATCCAGTGACCTTTTGTCGCTCGACTGTCCCTGAGTCACTCTTACGTTATCGATGCTGAGCTCCAACCTGAGGAAATCACAAAACGTTCAGTAATGTGGCTGTTGTTTTTCTTTTAACTGAAATAAAAGAGGTCATCTCACCCTGTTGGCCTCCTTACTGCAGATAAGTAGTGCCAGCTTCCATCATTGTACCTTTTGTCTGACCTCACAACATAATTATCACTATTAAACACTGCATAGCCGTCAGCCAGGGACAGTTGGAGGTCATGGACAGAGGAGGCCTGCAGAACATCATTGAATACTGATAGATCTTGATCTTTAGCATCTGATTTTCTTTTAAAAGCTGGATGTGAGGCATGCAGGGTTTACCTGAGAGCTGCTCCTGAGAAAAACACCATGTGTGTCTGTGCTCCTGAAGCCCACAGAGACTCTGAGCGACTGTTCCCCTCGGTCAAACAGGGAGTCGACAGGCAGAGGCGAGTACAGCGTCGCTGAACGAATACTCTGCACGAGACAGAAACACACAAGTGTTAACTTCTCTACCATATTCATGAAACTTTAGGCAGCCATGTATGTAGTTTACCAGTGCTAGGTTGGGACATCCATGAGTGACACCGATTGTCTTGTTGTATGAAATCACAAACTCTGCATCCTCCGTCAGGTGAGACACGCATCCTCTGAGCGGTGGAGCTGTGATGTTGTGTCTGCGATTCAAACAGATTAAAGAAAACAGTACAAATGTCTAATCCAGGCATGTCCAAACTGTTCCACAAAGGGCCGGTGTGGCTGCAGGTTTTCCTTCCAACCAACCAAGAGCACACAGTTTGACCAATCAACTCTTTGAAGACTGAGACCAGTTGATTAAATGAGTCGAGTCTGGTGTGCTGCTGTTTGGTTGGAACAAAAACCTGCAGCCATACCGGCACCTTTGTGGAACAGTTTGGACACCCCTGATGGACTGAAGCTGTGAATGCTGCTTGTATCTGCTTTGTTACCTCTGTCTGAGCAGTGCTGGTAGACCCCCGATGTAATAACTCATGTAGTTTGTTGGGACATGATCTGAAGAGAGCTTTGTTTGTCCACAGAGCACAATAAATGTGTCTGCAACAGCGATTGCAACGCGCTTGTCCTGAGACAGGACACAGGTTTTTAGTTGAATGGTTTGAAAAGGCTTCATAAAGTTACTCATATTAGATTAGTCTTACATATAGAGACACTTTGTCAGGACTCTGAAGTCTGATCTTTCGACCTGCTTGTTGTCCTTGAAGCACCAGGAATCCTCTCTCCACAGACACACAGAAGAAAGTCTCCTGCAACAGATAAAACACAAACACATCCACCATGTAGACGTGCAGTTTCCCATTTGTGGTGCTCAAAGTCATCAGTAAGTGTTTGACTGCAATCATACTTCTGTTCCAATGTAGAACAACAAAGCGTTTGGCTCTCGGCTCTTCACATCAAACTTGTACAGTCGTCTCCTGATCTCGTGCGGCTCTTTCGTGAACGCCATGCGGTAACCCGTCCCATCATAATAATCAGACGCCTCCAAACCACGAGGCCTAAACACAGAAATAAATGATTTCATCATAATTGGACATTTTCTAGTCTACAGACAGCTTCTTGAACCTCTTTGAATGCTTACACCATCACGGACGGCTGCTTTGGATTCATGTTTTCAGCACGCTTGAAGTTGAACAGACAAACAGGATCTCCGTTCACGCTGGTCATTTGCATCGCTCCTCTGTATTTGTTGTAACGCAGCTCCACTGGAGGCTAAAAGAAAAGAAAAAGGATTAAAAATGCCAATAAATGATGAAGGGATGCAACATATTTCCACTGGACAACCATTAACATCTTATCATTGGCTTTTGACACCATGTAGAGTGTTGATTTTATGTGTATACATGCATATTTTTTATTAGTAGTGCTTTTTATTTATTTTATTTTATTGTTTTTATCTTTCTATTGTCTACTTCATGTTTTCATTGTGTTTCTATTGTGTTATTTATTGTGTTTTATCTTGTTTGAAACCTTGTGTTTGCTAAAAATCGTGCTATACAAATAAAGTGGATTGGATTGGATTGGATTGGATTAACCCAACATTAAAGTAAAGGTTATAATCAGGATGAGGTTAGATTTACAAAATGATGGAAGGGGCTGGAATATTGCATGAGAGCCATCCGTCTATTTTCTGTATTTCTTCTTAATCTCACCAGGGTCGTATCCCAGCTGACATTGGGTGAAAGGTGGAGCACACCCTGCATAAGTCATGGCAGGGCTAGACCATTAATCAATAACCAACAACCATCAGTCAAAGAGCAGACAGGCTTGTTAACAACCTGAGATTCTGCAATCCCCATTGCCACCTTGAATCAATAAAAGCCTCTTTTTTTGTTTGATAAATGCAGGTGTACTGAAATCACAGCAGTGGCTGGTTACCGTGAAGTTCTTCGGATAGCCACCCACGTAGAAAACAACGCTGTCTGGATCCAGTTCGAGGACGTTGTAGCTGGAGTTTGAAAGAAGTTGTTTCACGAAGGGGGCGTCTGATCTGATGATGTCAACTCGAGCATCTTGGTAAACTCTGCAGGAATTATTGACGCAGAGATAATCTGTCAATCACACTTTCTCCACAGAAACCTATAGGTGGAAAATCCATGCTCACCAAAGTACCTGGAAAAGTGAACCGTGTCAATGTTTGTGGAGTTCACGTTGGTAGTCGTTGTGATTGGGCTGGTTTTCACTTCATGGACAACTCCACCCAACTTGTAGACACAAATCAGCACATTGTTTCTGATAGCCATCCCAATGTAGTCTCCAGAGGCCTGAGAATGAAAGAAGAGCATGACAGACAAATAAGAATAAAACACATCCGTCACTCATCTTTCTGTATTTTAGGAAGGAGGCACACTCACATTCCTGTTGCCCAGGTAGAAAACAAAGAAGTTGCCATCTCTGCGTTTGTCCTGGCGTCTCTTACGTCTGTTGTCGGCCTTTGGGCGATTGTTTCGATGGCGATTGAGAAACAGTTCAATCACCGAAAATGCTTTTATGTCTTCGAGGTTTCTCGGAGGACGAAGCTCCACGTGACCTTTTCCGTTGAAAATAGTGGCAACTGGAACCTGCGAGAAGTTACTAATTATTGTTTGATTCATGAAAAAGACGTTTTATCCGATATTGATTATCTTTTAGCTCGGTTTTTGGTCTCTACCAACACCTGAGGGGAAATATCAGCTTAAAAAAGCAGATAATGCTCTGATATAATTAGATCTATCTAAATAAAGCTTGAAAAGGCCAAAATAATAACAATAATCTAATAATCTAAAAAAAAAAACTGCAGTTCCTCAAACGTCCACATGAGCCTGGCTCCAGAAGTGAGTCAATCTCCATAAGTCCCCATGTTCAAATGTCCAACTTCACAGCAGAAATAAACATGTTTACAGCCTGGTACAAAAAACAGTTTTGGTCTCTGTAGCTAATTTCCTCATTCATGACAACTGTACTGAGGGTGAATTTATATAGAACTCACCTGTTCACATTATATTAAGGCTTAAAGTTATGCAGGATTAAGAGCATGGACGCTTTGATTGACAGGTAGGTGTTGTTACAGGTGGCTCTACAGAGTCAGGTGAGAATTCTCAGTCTTACTTAATCTGTTGTTAATTTTAAAATATGGACTCAAAATCAAAGCAGGCAGGCAAGAAAACCAATTTAAAGGAACACTTTACTCTGTTCACGTAGGTTCTTGCTTCCTCTATCAAATCCTTGATCATCCAGATGACGTCTGTCAAGTCGCCTCCTGGTTTGGTGCCACTGAGGGCCTCAACTCGAGTGATTTTGTCTTTCAGCGCAGGAAGAGCCGCCGCCAGGTTCTCCACTGAAACAAACAAGAGAAGACAAATACAACAAATCCAAATTTCAGCTGTAAGATTACATCCGATTTGCTGTTAAATACTCACCTGCTCGGTTTGCATCGATCAACATGTTCACGCTGACGTTGGTTAAAGTTATTCTGTCCACTTCCCGGCTGATGTTGCTCAGCCTCTCTGTTATGTTACTGACTGTGGAGTTCGAGGCAGAGGCGGCTGACTTCGCAGACTCTATCAGGACCTGTGTTTCATCTGAAATAATAAATTCAAAAAGACATTCAGATGTGCTGTGACGCAGGCACGGTGCACAATCTCATCCACCGACCTCTTCTGATCTGCTCGATGTCACGGCTGAAGGCTGAGATGTCCGTCCTCAGAGAGTCTCTTTTTTCTTTTTGCTTGTCCACACGATGTTTTTGCATGTTCACGGTACGTGACAGCTCTGTTCAAAAGGAAAGGTTTCAGATTTTTGTAAAAATTATTAAAAACGGACTGAAAAAACATCCTGCTTACTGACTTTTGAGGTCACTCTGAGTCTCGTTGCCTTTTAACTGAGTTGAATTATGTTTGAGTCCTCCAGCTCTGTTCTCCAGATCCCCGTCCTTCACATCCTGATTCATTGAGACAGAATCAAATTAAAATTTCTGACAAGCATTCCTGAATATTCAAGTTTCCTCACACACCTTTAAGGCTCGATCAGCCGCCTCTCTGGACTCATTTGCTGCCATATCTGCCTTTTCTATTGCATTTAAGATGTTGTTATGATTTCCTCTATGCAGGTGAGTACCGTTGACAGCATCATGAAGCAATCTGCAATAACATACAGGATGATATATTAATGTAATGTCAACAAAAACACAGTTTTCCATCCACTTTCTTCACTTCCTCTGCTCCACACTCACTGTTGAAACTCTGCCGCCGTCCTGTTGAGCTCCTCTGCATGCTCCTCTGCCTTCATTACAATATCCATCTTTTCCAATATTTGGAAGATGTTTAACTTCATGAGCGCCGGCTTGGCACCGTTTAGCTGAGCTGCATGATTCTCCGATTCCTGCAATTTTGCACACAGTTAAATTAAAGTTTGCATGCTTCAAAACTTGTTGAATCATGTTGGTGAAAGATGCCTGCTTACTTTTTTAATCTCCTCCAGCGTTAAAATCATCTCTGTGATATTCTTTAGCACGTCTTTGGTCATTTCAGTCGCAGGAGGGAGTGCACTCTGTTCTCTGTCCAGCCGAGCATGAAGATGCTGCCAACAAAGAGAGACATCAGTGTGACAGTCTGATAAAAATGAACACCAGCTGTGTTTCACGTCACCTCCAGCTGTTGGAGCACGGCACGACTCAGCAGGTTCAGGCCTCGCGTCCTGTTGGCTTTGTCCTCGGCGTCTGACAGCAGCTCAGCCATTTCCCTCAGAGAAGAGTCCATCAGAGAGTCTGCGGTCTCGTTTAAGACAGTCTGGTGTGTTTGGACAGGAGCTGTCAGGTTCCTGATGACGTCCAACACTGAGGAGAACACACAGATGATGAGTTTTTACATCTACGCTGTTAATTTTAGGGTTGTGTATTATAATTATTGGATATCGGCCAATCAGTGTCATCCATCCAACAATCAGAGCTGCATAAAAATATGAACCTGTAATTATATTTTCATCTTTGTTTTCCTTTTATTCACCGGTTTCATTGTTCAGAAAAATACATCCTTGAAGGAATGATTACATACCCACTGTCACACTGTCATGTCTGTTCATTCAATATGAAGCTTCAGCTCGCAGCCAGAAGACTGGAAACATCCAGCCTGGCTCTGTCCTGTGCCAGCGCCTCTAAAGATCACAGTGGTTCTAAAACCTCAATGCTTAAACTTGTTATTTTGGTACATAAGTGCGTTCACACTGTTACAGTTTATATTTTGGCAGGCAAATGTTGGTGCTAATGATCAGCAATGCTGCAAGAAGAAGCCGTAATTTCTGTAATTTCCAATTAAACTTAAGTGCACAACAGTCATACTGGAAGTGAGACAGCACCGCCCTGCTGAAATTAGGGCTACACCAGCTACAACTTGTAATTAATGCCGGATGTTAATTTCGAACAGAACTTTCACATTTTTTAAAATCAAACTTGGCGTTAGATCCAAAAACAAACTTTTATCTAACTGAAATTCAGCTAACTTGATCACTTGTACCCTTATTATAAAGTGTTTCTGGGTCAGGACGAGGTTGATATTGATCCTCCGTCTTGAAAGAAGGTGGCTGGATGTATTTTTCCAAAATGTCAAGATACATCTAGATGTTTATGAGCCAAATCTGTTATTTTCTTGCATTTAAGTGTCAATGAGAAGGTCACTTAAATCTATGTTTGTTTAGAAGTGATATTTTTGATGTTTGAGCTTCAAAAGTTGGAGAGTTCTTCTTGTTCTTCTCCATGATTATAAAGTGACTGTTGTCCATGTTAGAGCGAGGATCCAAACATCAGAGTAACCTGTCTCTGTGCTGGATTTCATCCATAATCTCAGATTGAATCTCACATGTGTTCGCCTCCTCCTGCCCTCTGTCAGCTTCGCCTCTCTGAGCCGAGCAGCCTCTCGCTCTCATTTCCTGCACGATGCGCTGAGCCTCCTCCATCATTCTGGCTTTGGTGTCATCGGGGAGGGTCACAGACTCTGCAGGTTTCACTTCAGCTCGCCCTGTTATCAAATCTGACAAAACACACACTGCTGTCATACGTGAATGATCTACTTTTTAATATTATTTTCATTCTGTTGATGCAGCATTCTTAAATTTTAAGGAAACTATGTCATGATATGCTCTTGTTTGACTGATGTACCGTGTATTTCTCTGAGAAGAGCTTCAGCTGCAGAAAGGAGATCCTCTGCCTTCAGCTTTGTTCCATTAGCATCCTGGAAGACGTTCTCCAGATATGAAACACCTTCACGTGTCTGCAAAGTTCAAAGTTGAAAAAAAAAAAAAAAGAGAAATTTGATTGTTTTTGTAAAATGATACACCCACTTTGAATTTGATGCCAGCAACACATTTTAAAAATAGTTTGGGGATCATGTTCACCGCTCTGTTCATTCAACAACACTCTGTACGAGACTTTGCTGTGATCTGTCATTCTTGCTTGATGGAGGATTTCACTCAACAGTTCAAGGACAAGTGTCAAGAAGAAATGCAGGCGCGAAAAGTTACTTTAATAAACATAAAAAAAAGACAGAAAATCAAAAGTCCAAACAAACAAAAATCCACACCTAAGCAAAACTAGGAGCAAGAACACGATGGGAAGAACGAAGGAGGAACAGAGGACAGAAGGAACAGAATACAGACAAGTGAGACAGAGGAACACAGGGACTAAATAAACAAATCGAGACAGGACAACGGGTGAAATTAGTCAAGTTGAAACAGATAAACCAGACATGGCAGGAAACACGACAAAGGTAGAAAGTAAAGATACACAAATCATCCTCAGAAACACAAAAACATGACATCAAGTCATGCACTGGGGGCAGGACGGTTCAGTGTCCGTCAGCCCATGCAGGGCCTGAGGATCACGGCCGTTCAGTGTCTTTGAGTAGACGATGAAACTGATGAATTATTCTGAGAAACTATTTGCCAGCGAGGTCTTTCGCTGAGTGGTGAAGCTCTCCCCATCTTTAACCTCACAAAGACTCTTTTTCAGACCCAGTCATGTTACTAACATTTATCAGTTCACCTCGTTTTATTGTGAGATGTTCCACCGGCTGTTTTCTTTCAGCATTTCACAACTTCTCCATTTTTCCAAACTTTTGCTGGTATCAAATTCAAATTGGGCTTATGTACATTTAATAAGTTGTCTGTTTTCAAATATAAATATAAGGCTTCAGTGTTTTACACATCGTCACATTTTGCACAGCGTGCCAACTTTTCCGTCCAGTGTAAATAAATAACTATAACAGCACAGCATAGTATAATTTAAATGAGACGAGGTATATGAGGGTAAATGTATTGATTGAACAACAATGGTATATTATGTCTTGCTGGTGAAAAGATTTAAAATTGTGTTTTCAGATCCATTTATTATTTTTTTTAGCACTTTAAAGACGAGACTTCCTTCCACTTTCTGTGGTTTGTGATGTAATCGGTTTATAAAAATACTTCCTGCTGTATCCAAAACAATAGAAAAAAAATAATCCTCCCAAACTCCTGATGGAGTTTTAGTTTGATTAGCTGAGGAAAATTCACCCCAGGTACCTCGTCAATCAGTCGACTAAAGTCATCTCCGACAGCATCCATGTCTGCTTCCAGCTGTTCCACCTTTGGATCCAGGTGTTTCACAGCAGAGCTGTAGCCCCCAACCGCAATCTGCAGAACAGAGGAGGTGAGAAGTATCATGTGATAAGAGTGTAACAGAAGTTTAGATATTTTTCTTTTGGCAAACTCCTCTGCATCAGAAATGTTTTAGAGGGAAACCTGCATGGACTGCACCTTAGTTTCAGAGATGGTCTCCTGCAGGCGGTTCAGCCCGGAGAGTGAAGCAGATTCATGAGTGAAGTTCTGCAGCTGCTGCTTCATCCGAGCCAGGACGTCGTCCATCTTTTCCAGGTCAAACAGTAAAGTGACGACGCAGCTGTCGCAGCCTGTGAAGTAAATACGAGTGGAGCATTAAACAGAGAATATGGATAATTCTTGAAGGACTCTTCATGTTATAACGGCACAAACTCACCATGCCACTGATCACCAGAGCTGCTGTTACCAGATGTGATGCACTCTGTTGAAAGGGAAATATATTAAAGTGGATCTCATCACATTAAAGTCAGTTTAGCTGTCTTGAGCACAACAGATCATCTGTATTGTCTTCTGAAGACTACAGATTAAACTGAAAGCCTAAACATGGGTATTTATCAGGTAGAGAACATCAGAGAGATAATTTGTTTGTCAGACTATTTGTTGCATTGTGGGAAATGAAGGCTCAGATGTTTTTAGAGCTTGGGACTTTTCTCTGCCTCTGCAACTTTGATTTTGACTAAAACCCCAGTTTTAGATCACATACTGCTTCAGAAATCATCAGAAATCATCTCCTGTTAGTGAGAAAAACTATATATTATAGATATGCACATATATTTACCTCCAGTCAGAGAATTACAAATGTTTAAGGCGCCCTCTTTGCATTTGCAGGGCTTGCAGCTGCCTCCATCCATCACTGGATCGCCGTAGTAACCAAACGCACATCTTAACAAGTGGAAACACAAGAAGAGGCTGCTGTTCAACTTCCATATTTTTAGTGTCAAGACCTACATAATAGCAGTGGACAGGAGGACGGTGCATCGATGATCATCTTGAACTGTAAATGATGCTTTGTGTTTGGTGATGTGCAGCAGACACACCTCTCACATCTGGCCCCGATGTAACCACGTTTACACAAGCATTCGACCGATGAGCCGATGTCCAGGCAGGCCAACGCAAAACTAGACAGGAGAGGAGGAGGTGGAAGATGGTTTTCATACTGACGCAGAGCAAACATCAGTAATAAAAAGACACACAGACTGACTTGTTCCCTGTAAGAGGGCATGGACAGGCACGGCAGGTCCTGTTGGCTGCGTTTCCATAGTGACCCTCTTTACACCGTTCACAGCGGTCCCCGACGGTGTTGGACTGACAGTTCTGGAGGTCGGTTAGATGAAACACAACATGTTCGGTGTCTGGTTTGTCCCGCAGATGCTTTTAACCTTTAAATGTCTGTGTGTGTGTGTGTGTGTGTGTGTATAAGTGTGTGTATGAATGAACACCGACCACACAGTTCCCTGTACGCTCATCACACTCATTGGAGAGTCCGTTGCAGCTACATGGCACACACTGACCCCTGTACGGTCCAGTCTGCTCTCTGTAGAAACCAGAGCTGCACTTCTGTACGGACACAGAGAGCTGAACAGTCGACTGTGGGACAATAAACACGAGCAAACACTCCAGGAGAAACCTGTTATCACTAAGCAATCATGCTGCAAAGTGATTAACGGCAAGAAAAAATGTGAACGTACTGACAATCCCAGATTCATTTGAGAAAATACATGAGCGTGAGAGAAACACATGGTCATAGTGCAGATCAGCATGTGTTTTCTCTCCATCTAGTGAAGAGTGTGTGTTGGAAATGTAAATATAAGATACTACACACCCTGATGAGAGTAAAAAATGAGATTTCTGAGAGGATTTAGAACAATTTCAAGTAACACTATATGATTCCTTGACCTTGTTTGGAGCCAGAGCATGTGCAATAACCTCCTCACCTGTGCAATGTGCAACAGACAACTCAACAAAGAGCTGCCTTACCTGAGTGATAGCACCTGCTGTCTGGTTGCTGTATGCAGGATCGCAGTACTTCTTCGTGCCGTGCGTCTTCGGATGAGTCTGAGCATGTCTGCACTTTGAATGTTTGGAGGGACAAACCGGAGCGAAGCAAAGCGACAACAAACAGACAACACTGCAAAGCAATAGAGATATATTCAGCTGCATGATCAATAAGAAAAGCCACGAGAGTCTAGAAGTGACTCCTCCTCCTCCTCCTGCTCCTCACAGGTAAACCCTGCAGCAGGTGAACCTTGGAGCTTTTCATGTGAAACATCAAGTGTGAATAAGTGCAGACTAGGCTCAAGGTTCAATGAGGTGTGGTTGAACTTGTAGATCATCTGTAGGAGGTATGTATGCATGTGAATAACAACAAATACACTTACAAGGATTGTTGGTTATTTATTTTTATTATCAGTCAGTTCAGAAGTTAAGACATTTCAGTTGATCCAGACAAAAATATTGTTTATAATGGTAGAAAAATATGCAAGAATATGCCACAGGAAAAAAACAAAAAACATGTACTATTTGCATTGAAAACACAAAGCACCATTTTCTTTGTTCTGTCTCAAACAGATTCATGTTAAAGCCTGAAACACTGAGATCACCACGCCCCCTGCCGCCCTCCTCTCAATATGTCAGAGCAGTTATGACAGTGTTACTGTAATAAAACAAAAAAAGTTTGCAGTCTGATCAGTTAAAAACAAACAGTGAAATTCACAAGCAGGGAACCCTGGTTGACTTTTTTTTTTTTTGCATAATAATTTGTGTTTTAAACCTCTGGGATCCGAGCAGTCGCCCACGAGTGAATGCACAAGCAGTAGTTAAGGCTGTTGACGGGACCTCAGAGGGTTAAACCTTCTTATAATGAACAGCAAACATCCTGCCTGTTCATTAAAGGTCGGATCGGTTCTCAGATCAGCTGATACACACATTATACCCACGTTAAAGTGAGACTGTGTAACTTCTGGAAGTTCACAGCAAAAAAAGTGACAAAGAAAAATGAATCCTCACAATCCTCTTTTTTTTAAATATTTGGTTCAGGAAGTTCTTTTTATTTTCTCTCTACTGGGATTTTTTTTTCCCCGAGACTATTCAACATTTCATCAAAAGTTTTTTAAAAAGTTCACACATTGTGAAGTATTTGTACCGCAGACTCTGTCTCATAAATCAGAAAACTATGTTTGTCTAGTCCCACTTAAAGGAATAATATGTAACATGTTGACTGTATTAAATCATAAATATCATGCTATGTCATCAGAGATTAAGGAAACTCTGGCCTCTGGCTAATACTACAACCAGTATGTTCTTTGTTCAAATTGCAATTGCAGTGCTGAATGTTTGTTTGTGTTTTGGCCCACTGCCCGTGTTGACACTCCGGGTTGCCAGATATGAAACAAATTTGGCACAAACGCAGCGTGCTGCAGCCATGAAAGCAAGAGAATGAATCGGATCAACAGCCCGACCTAAAAAGCTCCATGACCAGAAACGTAATATGTAAATATTGGAGATGTATTTGAAATATGGAGACAGCATAGAGCCCAGAAGGACCCAGAGCTCCTGTTCTATATATTTCATTTTAAAATCAGTGACCTACTCTGCACCTACTGCCAGAGATGGACGCTGGAGAAGTGAGTCCGTCACAGCAACTTTTAGCTCTAAATGATGTTTTTTTATCATAACTTGGCAAAAAACACAAAGTACTATCACAATAATGTTGTGTGAGTTGAAGTAACTCTTTATTTCTCTCCCTCTCCCTCTGTCTCTCTCTCAGAGGGAGAATATTGGAGAGGAAGAGAGGGACGAAGAGAAGTTGTACCTGAGTCATCAAATAAACCAGTTTCTGCTTGTTTTTTGCGCATGTGATGGTTCAGTGTTTTCAATCTGGCAACCCGTGTGAGTTTTGGGAGAAGAGCAAGGAGGACGACAACTCTCTCCAATAGTTTGAATTTGGACTGTAGTACCCATTTTAACCACTAGCTGTCAGTAATACACAAATTACATATTGCCCCTTTGAAGATGAGCACTGTCAGGATGGCTAATTATTCTCATGTGTGCATGGATCTACTTCTACTGTCCACTAATTGCAATGATTAAATGGGAATACCTGATTCAACCACATAATTTGGCTGGTGTGACCAGACCTTCATGGGATAATGCTGAATGGTTGTCTACACTACTGTAAGTTCGTTAACATTTGCCAAAATCATAAGTTACTGGTCATACTGAACCAAAAAAGTAAAAAACAATTGAAGTATATTTTATAATTTACAAAGGATCGTGTCATTACGTCTGTCCAAAGTTACAGAGTCTCACTTTAATTATTTGAATTTGCGGTTTTCCAATCAATAAAACGTTAAAGGCTAATTTCATCTTGAGCACATAGGCTGGAGTGTGTGTGCTTACGTCCCTGAGAGAAGCAATGTGTTCACTGTAAAAGACTAATGTGAGTCACAAAACATTATCAGCAGTGTCAGAAAGGTTCGGCAGAAGGTTCAGAAAATAAGGAGTGCACTTTAGAGAAGATGTGGACTGATGCTGATGCAATCCGGTGTAAGAGTTTAGCATTAACACTCAACTGACCCATCTGATCACACTCATAGAATCGGGTACAAGGCGTAGCTGGCGATGCCACAGGCGTTTCTGCCATCTCGGACGATTCGCATGAAGCCGCCTTCACCCCAACCGGTACCCCAGCTGAAAAGAAGAAACAGTTTATTGAAACAAAATGCAAGAAACCATCGTAGACTTGTAGACAAATATCTATATGTGTAGTGGGTTTCTGACCTGTTTTTGATGATCCAGTAGTCTTGGCCTTGTTCGGTGCCGTAGCCAACCAGCAGCACAGCGTGACTCAGGTTGTTCGGGTTACAGCTGGGCTCGTTGTATATTCCTGTAAAGGCGATATCATTCTCCGTTAATTGATTGTTTGATTTGTTTTCATTCGGAGACATATTTGGGTCCAACTGATGAATATACATCCAGTGTTCTCATCTCTACCAACTCCTAAAGGAGATTTCTGACTCTTTAGGTAAAGGCTAAATGCTCCAACAGCTGGAGACATAAGCTTCATGACAGCAGTGAGACTGCACCAACAACATCAAAGTTTTGGACCAAAACAATGAGCTGAAAAAGGCTACAAAGGGAAGTGTCAGCATCATACACATGGACGTTGAGTATAGCAGTTTTAAAAAACATGTTAACGATTGTATAAAGGTGTAAAATGTGTTTGAACCTGAGCTGTAGAACAGGAAGCTTGCATGATCTGCATCGATGGCTACTGTGATTGGACCGATAGTTGCCACGGCATCAGCCAGAGCCTGCTCATCTCCTTTGGGTATGAACCTGTAGTCCTTGATATGAGCGACCGCAAGTCTGTTGTCGTAGTAACATGGCTGGGTATCCTGTTGGAAGAAATACAGAGCTTTAAGTCGATGGCTGGAGTCATCAACAGTCTGACAGAGGTAGAGAAAGCGCACTGAGCCTCACCACTGAGGTGTACGGGTAGGTGTTTGTCGCCTGCAGCCCGTTGCTGACCACGTAGTCGTAGGCGTTGGCCATCCATGCACCGCTGCAGCCATAGGTACCGTAAGATTTGGAGCAGTCCACCAGGTTTTGTTCACTCAGAGATATAAGCTGACCAGTCCTCTTGTACATTTGTCCCTCAATGGCTCCTGTAGTGCTGAAGGCCCAGCATGAACCGCAGTAACCCTGTGAAGAACATTTAAAGCATACATGACTCAGTCTGGATAAAAGCCACTTAAAGTTAATTCAGGAGTGTCTTACCTGATCTTTCACCTCCGTCACGTAACCCATGTTCCTGTAGTCGACAACATAAGCATCTAACTTCCTGGCGTTGTTACGCAGCTTTCGGGCCGAGGTGGTCCTCCCTCTCGTCGCGAATCTAGCATCTATCGAGGCACCTTGCAGAAGCTGGTACTCTTGTCTTGTCTACACGTGGAGAACATAAAAACTCCAGTAATTAATGTTATTGGTCGACTGTTCCCAGCTTAGCACAAAATCCTCCTCACAGGGTCTCCAAAACTCACAAACTAAATGTAAAAATAGTAATTTAAGGATTTAAGTCAGGGACTATTTCTTTGCTGGGAGCAGTGACCTTATGGACAGAGCAAGGCTAGCTGTTTCCCCCTGTTTCCAGTCTTTATGCTAAGCTAAGCTAACTCCCTTCTGGCTGAGTGGATGGATATATGAGTGAGGTATCAATCTGCTGATGTAATTTTTGAATAAATGTATTTCCCAAAATGAAAAACTTGGAGCTTTATGGGGCTTTTTAGCTTTACAGAGAAAACACTACTCCTTACCAGGTCTCCATATTTGTTCATGACCATACTGAACGGCCTCATCCCCATGAAATATCCGTGATTATTGTCATCAATAATCCGCTTGTTCTCCTCCCAGATGACCCTCCTTTGCATATCGTCCTAACACAAAACACAGAAACACTCACATGAATCATGTGCATTTACTCTTGGTGCTTGTGTTTTTTTTTAGACATGGAGTCAATCTCACTATTCCATCGTAGGCTATGCCATTGTTGGTCTTCCAGATCTCCCACTCAGTCAGGATCGCCTCATCTGAGTCTGAAACCACGAGCTGTGGCCCGGACAGCAGCAGGACGAAGAAGAACAGAGCTGCTCTCAGCAGGAAGCTGGCCTGCCTCACTACAAGAACAAGAGAGTTGCAGCAGAGTCACAGTTTTGTTTGCAACAATAAAAAAAGTTAAACATGACAGATGCCAGTTGTTGTACTTCAAAAAATAGCATTCAGACTTTAAGATAACTGCAAATATACAACAACAATGTGCACCTTTTAACTCTGCTGCTACTTAGTCTTTATTTAATATCTACCTCTGAACATGCTGCACTTTAATATAATCCTGTCTGCACTGTGTTTTATGCTTCATGTAGCACTGTGGTCCTTGTCTTGTTTCACCGTGTACTGTGTATATGGCTGAAATCACAATAAAACCCACTTGACTTGATATAAATATTTAAAATATATTTAAAATATCTGAAAATTGAAGATTCAGTACCCCTGTATACACTTGTTACTTTACTCTTACTCTCATTCCTCAATAGTAGTAGTAGATCCTATTCATATAGTACATTTAATATCTATTCAAATAATAATAATAAGTAATACCTCTCCAATACTTATACTATATACTTGATAATGCACATTTATACATACTTGGACAGTAGTATACCCAGAAACATCAACATCTGTATCAAATCAAATCAAATCAGATTTTATTTGTATAGCCCAAAGTCACAAAGTACATTTTGCCTCGGAGAGCTTTACAATCTGTACAGGGAGTGACACCCTCTGTCCTTAGACCCTCGGTTCGAGTGAGGAAAAACTTGCCCACAAAAAACCTTTAACAGGGAAAAAAGGTGGAAGAAACCTCAGGAAGAGCCACAGAGGAGGGATCCCTCTCCCAGGAACAGATGTCACGTGTACAGGACAAATCAACACAAACATATTGTACAATTACAATGACTGATAAAATTACAATGAATTACAATGAATGATAAAATGATTACAGTAGCAGTGGAACCTGTGATAGAGATAGAGTCATACCTCATGATATTTAATAAAGTTGAGCAGGTTTGTCTTTAAAATTAAAGGTCTAAGACTTCGCCCCGTATGAAATAAAAAGTCCTGGCCGGCTTACCTGTATGGATGTGAGTCTGTTTAGTTCCCATGTTCTGAGAGTGACTCTGGACGGTCACACAGCAACAGGCTCGCTGTCAACCTTCCTTATATAGCCTTGCAACAAGTACATGTTTCCCCTATACTTTGCTGAATCCCTAAATAAACACTTATGCCATCACCTGAGAGGCACATTAGTCAACAAAAATAAGATGCTTTCCCTGCTCCTCCTCGGTAATACCTCTATTATCATTTAGAGAGAGCTAAAGCTGCAATATTGTAAATCCTTCAAATACCGGGTTATAATTGACCATAACACCTGACATCAAACTTTCCAAAACCAGTGATGGAACAAGTACACAGACACAGTGTGAATACATTAATGTAAAAATACTCTATTATACGTGAAAGTCCTGCATTCAAAAGAAGTACAGAAGAATGACGAGTTAAATGTATGTTAGGTAAAAGTTCTCATAATGCAGAAGAGTGGCTCTGTGACTGATATATCATTATATGTGACATTATAAGATTATTAACACATGCATCAATGTGTAGGCAGAATTTTACAGTTGTAGCTGCTCAAAGTGGAGCTAGTTATAATCATATATACAGTCAGTCAATACGAGGGTCAGAATCCCTCGTATGGGTCCCAAAATAAACCAGAGGAGTCATGACACAAATCTATGTTTATTTTAAAGACTTTTCTTTCATCGATGTACAAAAATACTTGTTGAATCAGGTAATTAAGGATTAAAAACAGCTGATTGGCACAGTGGTTAGTCGCAGCAAGAAAGTTCCTGGTTTGAAGTTTAGAGGGGAAATGTGTCTTTGACAGAATCTCTAACAACTTGTAGATGTCTGAAACATGTACAGGAACCTCAAGGAGTCAAAAAACTTTTTTTTTTATGAGCTTATCATACATTTTTTATATGTTTATATCTAAAAAAAATATGTGTACTATCTACAAATACAGTGGAGTAAAAAGCAAAACATATCCAGCTGACATGTAGTGGAGTAAAACCAAATGGAAATAAAAAAACAATTTGTACTCTCCGACCACTGTTGTCGCTCCTGATGCATCAATGCAGAAGCAACATTTTGCTGTTGTATTTGCTCATGGTGGAGTTAGTTTAAATGACTTTATATACAGTTTGTTTAGTGATTCTTAACCCTTCTTAGAAATATAATATACCAGTGTGGTCATGAGATAATTGATGGGAGAGGAAAGAAGAAAAACAAAGATCTGCAAAACAAATAACTACAGATTTATTTATTTTTATTCATTTATGTGTAGCATTTCATCAGTTTATGATCAATTGTTTCACAAGTTAATGTATGTTCATGAATTGTCACATACGCTCCAGAGATAATGTCTTAAAAATCTACAGACAGTGAAACTTTAGTTTAAATTTAGTTTAAAATATCAATTTCTGCTTTAAATATTTTATCTGAAATGTGACATTTAATCTCTTTAATCAGTGTGTTGTATTTTATGATCCCATCATCATCAGTTTATGTATTTATGTTCCTTTGCAATTAAATATAGAGGAGGAGAAGCTCCAATTAAAACACTTATTTAAACTAAAAGTGCATCAGTCTTATACTTGAGTGAATGTACTCAGTGACCTGAGCTGGATGCATCCACCTGACTTCACCGTGTCAGGTGACTGTGTCCGCTCAGCAGCGCCCTCCAGCGGCCTCCGCTTGCTCTTCCCTCCGTGACTGCAGAGCTGGGGTGAGCTCAGCTGACTGACTGTCTGTCTGACTGTGCTTCTTATTATTATGTCCGCGATCGGGAGCCGCCAACACCCAAAACACAGTGCGGCAAAGCATCGTCTCTAATGAATGAGGGCGCAGGAAGAAAGATGAGTCACGAATGAGGTCTGCATGATGTCTTTCAAGGTAAACCAGCCTCTCTGTTTCTGTTTTTTTTCTTCTTCTATCCATGCATCCATCAGTCGTTACACGGCCTGGATGAGAAAAACAGATTACACCTGCTTCCTGTGACAGTGTGCACTTCACTTTCAGGATTTATTTAACGGTGAGGTGTTTAATTGCTGAGGATAAAAACCGGTGAGAGCTGGAGTTAAATTAGATTTGATGCAATCATACAGTCTAGCTCTGTGCATGTGTGTGTGTTCTACCTACATGTCACACCTGTATAGTGTATCTGTGCATGCATTGTTTGATTACTGATCACCTGATTTAACCTATAAATCTCTACCCCGTCTCCACTGGCTTGCACTCTTACTGTCGGTGTGTTTAATACCATAATGGTGGTTTTAAGGTCAGTGCTTGTTGTGTGTATTTACCCTCCAGAAGGAAACACCCCTGGCTAATGCTGTGTTTTGGGCGGCGAGGAAGGGGAACTTGGCCCTACTTCAGCTGCTGCTCAACAGCGGGCGTGTGGACGCAGACTGCAGAGACAGTGTACGGACGCTGCATGTCCCGGCTGCTCAGCTGCACGCTTTAACCATAACCCACCTGTGGTAGGGAGACAGAGAGCTTCAAAGCCTTAACCCCTGTGATGCATGTGCACCCATCACACACCCATGTACTTTCACACCCATCATCATAATAAAGGCAGAACATGTTAAGTTCAGAAGTTTCATCGCCACATGTGAAGTAGTTCTCAGCCAGTCATCCGATATAAAACATCTAATTTATTGTTTTCTTTCCAGTATGGGACGACGGCGCTGATGGTGGCGTCCTACAGCGGCCATTATGAGTGTGTCAAAGAACTCATCATGCAGGGAGCTGACATCAACTACCAGAGAGAGGTATGATGGGAAAACATCTGGCTTAGTTTACGGAAACAGCATAAAGCTGATGGCCCTTTCCTTTCAGACACAACAGCAGCGCTGACTCTGAAATCCATTATTTTTAATGGCGTGCACTGCCCCTTAATGGTTTTTTAGCTGCGTCAACCAAAGCGCAGAGCTCAAGCTCATGTTGTGTCTGAAAGGGTCGTAAAACTTCAGGAAGTCACTGCTCCCGGCCAAGGAAAAGAAACAAATTCATACCATGTTTAGACATTTTACGGATCGCCATAATGTGTGTGAAGTTTAGCACACAGGCCTAGAGAGAGTGGCATTGATCTTTTCTTCTAATGTCGTTTAAAATCTAGTATGGCTTTAGGAAAACACAGCAGTGCCATAGACTGTGTAAAACATGGACATCGTATCCGTATCCATAGGAGTTACTGTCATGCTCAGAGTCGCCATGTTGGTAGTCCTGCTAATTTAAAATCAGGTAAAGGTGTGGATCATCGGTGGACCTGAGGCGGGCTGGTTGATCAAAAAAGCCACCTGTAACATCTGTCAATCAAACTGGCCACGCTGTTAATTTTGAAATTTTAAGCCTTAATATAACTTGAACAGGTGAGTTAAATAATAATTCACCCTCAGTACAGTTGTCATGAACGGGGAAATTAGCTACAGAGACCAAAACTGTTTTTTGTACCAGGCTGTAAACATGTTTATTTCTGCTGTGAAGTTTTTAACATAGGGACTTATGGAGCCAGCCCCAAGTGGCTGTTTGAGGAACTGCAGTTTTGATCAGTACACATATGTAACATTCACAAATATGAAACACTAAAACTAAAACAATTTATCTTTTTATTTTTTTATTGTCCTTTCCAGACAGGTTCTACCGCCTTGTTCTTCGCTTCCCAGCACGGTCACAACGACATCGTGAAGCTCCTCTTTGAATTTGGAGCCTCCACTGAATTCCAGACGAAGGTATGTAAAGCATAGCACGGCGACGTGTGTCACAGTCTTTGGGCGTGATGGAGACTGTGCTGCGACTCTGTCATCACACGCTGTGATTCAGAGTGCAGAGATAAGGAGACAAAAATGAAGATGAAAATATGCAGCTCAGGCTGCTTTTTTTTAGATGTTCTCCCTGCAGGAGGTAACACACAGATGTGAATATCAACTATTTTCTTTGTGTGTTTTCGTGGCAGGACGGCGGCACGGCTGTCACCGTCGCCTCTCAGTACGGACACTCCAAAGTGGTGGACACCCTGTTGAAGAACGGAGCCAACGTTCACGACCAGCTCAATGTGAGTCCACACATCTCATGGCTTCTGGTGTCCACTTCCACTTCCCGTCAGTGCCTCTGTTTGTCAGAAACATGATGGTTGGTTGCACACAATGTCCCGACAGCTGGAATCCGGCCTCTCGGGTTTCTGCAGACTGCTGAGTCAGACGTGACTGACATTTGGCAGGATTAGTGTGTCTCTTCAGGCAGGGCAAAACAACCTGGCTGCACAAACATACACTTACAAGACAGTACAGTACACAAGATTTTGGTATTAATACACCTTTTTTTTGCTTAGTTAGAAGCTTTTCTGTGCAGCGGATAATTAGATGTTTCTTTTACGTTTCAGGACGGTGCCACCTCCCTGTTTCTCGCCGCCCAGGAGGGTCATGTGACTGTGATTCGTCAGCTGCTTTCGAACGGTGCCAAGGTTAACCAAGCGAGGGAGGTAATGTCCTCGCCTCTTTAGGACACATTCACAGATTTCAGACGCCTCCTCTTCCTCATTCCTCCAGGTTATCTCATGCCTGCAGCGACTCTAACGCTCCTCTTTTTCCTTTCACCTCCTCCCTCTCCATTCTGTCCTTCAATCCCTGCACCACCGCCCATGCCCGCACAAATCCACGTCGTCTTCTTCTCCAGGATGGCACTGCCCCCCTGTGGATGGCAGCTCAGATGGGTCACAGCGAGGCGGTGAAGGTGCTTCTCCTGCGTGGCGCGGATCGGGACGCTGACAGACAAGTAAGAAGTAAATAAAAACCGCACGTGAAGGGATTATTGATCGACTGCTGCTGGATTTGTGGCACTCAGAGTATCTCAAAGTTCGGTGATGTAGACGAAAGATCTAGTGAGTAAGAGGAGCTTGAGTGTTAAATAATTGTACACTTTCTCTGTTTCTGTCCTTGAAGGATGGATCAACAGCGTTATTCAAAGCGGCTTTTAAAGGACACAACAGCGTCATTGAGGAACTTCTCAAGTTTTCTCCTTCACTTGGACTTCTCAAGGTAGAGGATGATGAGGAGATTGTTTGGCACATAATCTCCTGTAAAACCTTAAAATGACTTCAACTTTTGTACAGATTAAACTAAAGTCCTTGTCCACTTATGTCCTAAAACATGAACGATAATATATTTAAACATTAATAACTTACAGCATTATAAAAGGTAATCCAAAATTTGTCATAAATCTCAAACATTACCGATGGAACAGAAGGGTGGGGGGTTCAAATCCAGCATGGACCAAAGTGTGGAGGGTTGGCTGGCAGCTGGAGAAGTGAGCAAGGTACCGAACCCATAATAACAATGAGCCCTTTGTGTGTTTCCCCTCGAGGGATCAGTAATAAATAATATTAGTATAATAGAGTACATAATACACGATCATCACTCTGCTGACTTCTTATATTCTCGTATTATATCGCTGTGCTTTTTCGTGCACTCAAACAATGAAACATGTCGTAAACTGCAACAAACTGAACAACAACACGAGCTCAGTTTCATCCACTGTTCAGCATCTACACTGACTTTACACAAACAATATCAATCATGTCATAACAACATTTTTTACCAAATAAAGGCGACTTAAGTGGCTCTTACATTACACATCATCACATCATATTTTACAAAATGTTGAGGTATTCCTTTTATACTGAACATTTATATTTATCTAACACCTCTCAGTGAGTATTATGAATACACGTCTTCATGTCTTCACCTGCAGAACGGCTCCTCTGCCCTTCATGCTGCTGTTATGGGCGGAAATATCCGAACTGTCCTGCTGCTGCTCGAGGCCAACGCAGACCCCACATTACCCAACAAGGTGAGGCACGTAGATCTGAGAGAAGAGACGAGAGACGGACAGATTATAAGTGCATGACTAAACTTTTCTCTCGTGTGTTTTGCAGTATAACGAACTCCCTGCAGATCTTACAAAGAGCGAACGCATCCTGAGGATTTTACATCCAAAAATCTTAAACGGGGACAGCTGATGATCACCCGGTCACACTCCTCCTGCCTGTAAACACAAGACACAAGACGTCCACAACACACACAGAGTCAAGTCTCCTTCCTCCAACCACAATATGTACTGTACTACTGAAATCAAGCTGTCATATGTTGAATAAAACTGGACTAACTCTAGAGCAACAGTGTGCAACCAAAAAAAACGCATTTGTCTGCCACCATCGTCTCCTTTAACGCAGTGTTGTTCTGCAGTGTGTGTGTGTGCGTTTGTTTTTGTTGTGAGATTTCTACATATTTTGCACACTTTTTATTTTGCCCTTTTTAATAGATGTAATAATAAAAATGTAAATTTGTTATTCAATCCATAAGGTGCGCATGTTTATTTGACGCAGGTGATTTTATTTTGAAAGGGGCAGAGACGTCCTGATATTTATTTTAGTGATTAAATAACAAACATATTTTAATAATAAAGCAACAGATTATTGTAGTGACTGTATGATTGAGTCATGATGTTCACCAGAGGTCAGTATCTTCAGTCTCACCTGTCTGACACCTCACCTGTTTGAATGAATGTAACGTTTCCTTCAAAGTAAAATACTCTAAATATTTACATCTCCGTGGCAAAGTTCAATGATCACATCAGATTGTCAGATTTCAAAGACATGATTCATTTCCTTGCATCAGCTGATGGAGATAACAAAACATTGTCACGTGACCAACAGGGAAGCGACAGCCCCTTTTTTTTATGTTGCGGAAGAGAGAGAGAGAAACTTTCAGGATGTTTCTGCGGCTGAAGTTTTATTAAGTAAATAAAAGTAATTATCAGCTGACGGGGAGGGAAAACAGAGTGAGAGGATTTATTGTTTCACCTGAAGGGACAGACTGAAGTTTGATGTCCTGATGGCCGGTGGAAACTTACAGGTGAGAGACAAACTTTGACTCGGTTACATAAGAGGTTCGTCTTTTTAAAAAAAAATAAAGTTTTTAATCACTTATAATAATAATTCAGCGCGTAAAAGCACCTGGATATAAAGCTGAACTGTATTTATTATTAATTCATGTTTTTTTATTTTATTTTATAAATGTTTTTAACTGTTTTAACATTTAAGGAAATAGTTTGGGTTGCCAGGTTGTGAAGAAATCCGTTCATCTGCATTTTGAACTATTTATAGGTGTGCCATGGGAAGTATTTAGTTACTGCAGTACTCTGTGTTTTACTGCAGTGTTTCTATTTCATGCAACATTTCAGATTATTTTTCATTATTATGTTATTATGTTATTATGGTTAGAGGTACTTCTCTGATTTTATATTTACATTAAACTATATTATTAGTTAAACCAGTTCTTTAACCTGTTCAGCCTGTTAAACATTCTTCCAGTAAGTTCCTCCTTTAAATTAAACCCCCTGAAGCACAATTAGGTCACGTTAAATCACATTTTCACTAGGAATGTATCTGCATGTGCGTCACCTCCTTTGAGCTCTTGTTTTACAGTATATGCATTTATTTTTGTTATGATTTTTAGATGCTTCACATACTTTTTTATGTGCAGTGTGACAGTGTGCATCTTTGTGGTTTAGATAACTTTATTTTGCAAAGTCAGAAAGAAGAGAGATACTTTTATTAATTCTTCAAGGGGAAATTCTTGTTTCCACTTCTTCATTTCACACATGCAAATGTGGAGAGAGATGATGGAGTGATGGGCAGCCACCCAGAGCAGCGCCCTGCGAGCAGTTGGGGGGTTTCGGTGCCTTGCTCAGGGGGACCTCGGCAGTGCCCAGGAGGTGCACCAGTCCACCACCTTGCTTTTTTGTCCCATACTGGACCGGTCACCCTCCAGTTCCCAAGCCAAATCTCTATGGACTGAGCTACAGTTGCCCCTCAAATAGTTAAATTGTAATATTTATTGTTTTATTGTAATAATAAAATAACAGTTATGGTCCTGGTTACTTTTCAGATTTATATTTTAAATTAAAGGGATAAACTATTGACTTATGACACATGTTAAACACTGTTAGCAGTTCCTCATTTAAACGAAACCATATGAGGCCAGAATAGTTGAAACGTTACTATAAATGTACAGATTAGAGTTAAGTCATAGTGCATATAACTTTATTTTACCTATTAATCACCTCAGATTTATCTGGTCCCCGCTAAGTTCAGAACCACGGCACCAAACTGTGCATAAAGTGGTTAAAACGAGCTCCACCTCCACCTGCTCCACCAGTGAAATGCTACATTTATGCATCAGTATTGACACAGTTTGGACTTAAAGTACATTTAGCTGCTGTTGTACTGTGTTGTATTTGTACTTTTATTTTATGAAATGATCATCACTATCACTTCTTGATAAAGCACACAGTATAAAAGCTTCATAAGTTGTAAGTTATAGCTTAAACCATTTACTAAGTAGTGAGTTAATTAGTTAATGGATTTCCAACAGTTACAGCAGCCCTCAAAGGATTTTCACAACCTGGCAACCCAAATGTTGTTTGTATTGTAAGCTTGTAACTATACATCACGTGTAAATTAGTTATTAACCATTAATAAACACACTAGTTACTAATTATGAACTTCCTCTTTTGTTCTCAGAAAGCTATCGATCTTGCCTCCAAAGCTGCAGCGGAGGACAAAGCCAAAAACTACGAAGAGGCGCTCAGGTGTTATCAGTGTGCAGTGCAATACTTCCTCCATGTCGTCAAGTGTAAGGAGCTTCATAAAACACATGTGTGATTTTTTTCTTTTTTAAATATCCGTTAAATGAGCTTTTACTGTGCTGCAGATGAGACTCAGGGTGAACGGGCGGCGCAGAGCATCAGGGCCAAGTGTATGGACTACCTGGACAGAGCCGAGCAGCTGAAGCAATATCTGAAGAAGAAGGAGAACAGTCCTCCGGCCAAGCCCGTCAAAGAGTCCCAGTCTGATGACAAAGGGTGAGGCTGATCAATAATATCTCAGTGTTTTGTTGTGACTCTTTAAATTCAGCCGTTTTCTATGGTGCACCTGGAGAAAGTTGCTTCCTAACAAATTTTCGGTGACTTGGAGACAAAGTTTTATCTGAGTCTTGTTGGTTTTGTTAAAGGTGCACTCTGTGCAAAGCTAATTTTGAAACCTGTGTGTTCACTTCAGAATAATTTTCCTCAAAGTTATTGGCGCATTGCTGTATTTTTGGCACGTTACCACCATCTGTAGATCAGCAGAGTGACGAGAAACGAGTGGCACGAAGGGAACTCACTTGTAAAAACCAGTGGTGCACATAAAAACTTGTAACTTAACTGTAACTGGTAACTTTTAAGTTTGAAACGCTTCCTAAAGACCGCAGAAATCTGTTGACAGAGATCAACATACATAGTTATATTCTTTATTGGAAACTTTATACTGCAGACTTGTTTACATGTTTATCTCTCTGTAGTTTGCATGTTTCAGTTCATGTGACTTATTTAATTAAAGGAACGCTGTCTCTGTTATTATGATATTCATTAACAAAGGAATAAGAACATACCTAAATTGGCATAACATGGCAAACTAAATTAGATGAAACTATACGATATGATATGAAATGATACAAGATAATACAAGCCTGTCATCCTCTTTGTCCAAAACTCCCGCCTTGTAGTGCACAGGTAAAAAAGATGTAGCTACAACCAAGCTGTGCCAATTACTGGAAGTAAAGGTGATCTACAAAACATGTTGAGGGTTGCTCAGTGTCCTACCAGCTTTGGGGCTTTGGGTCACCCTGTCCTTCGGCACCTTGATCTGGTGCTGTGTTTACAGCATCTGTCCAAAGTCCAACAATCCTTTTTTTTTCACAGATATCCAGCAGTGCCTACCCTTTGAGCAACAACATTACATGTTTTCTCTGCACAGAATTGGTATTTAGGGGTGTAAGAAGAATGTTTTAACCTTTATTTGTAGGTGACCAGTTGGTCTTTCTCAGGAACCTTCTCAAGAAATTACCAGCAGACGATGATAGGGTCAAGTCTCGGCTGTCACAGACTTAAGATTGCGACAAGAAGGGAGACGACACGAGGTTGTGGGCGAAGAAAACAGATTTATTCATGCAAAACACGAATCAGAAAAATGTGTAGCAATCAGTAAGTCAGTAGTGTAAAGAGCCAGAGAGCATCTGCAGGATTAGGGAGGCATTCATAGGGTGGCACAGGTGTAGCTGATCGCTCCAGCATCTGCGAAAACACACCCAAGGAGAGCAACAGTGTCCAGGTGGAGGCGTCGTCACAGTCTGTAAATAACGCCGTGGACTGTCGTCGTTTCATTTCAGGAATGAAAACGACGGGGACGGTGCAGAGAAGAAGAAGATGGAAAGTCAGCTCTCAGGTGAATCAGCGGTTAAATATGAATTCCTGACATCTCAGAAAAGTCTTCGATCTATAAAGTGTTTGTCTCCTCTCGCAGGTGCCATCGTGATGGAGAAGCCGAACATTAAGTGGGACGACGTCGCCGGACTTGAGGGAGCTAAAGAAGCCCTAAAAGAAGCCGTGATCCTGCCCATCAAGTTCCCTCACCTGTTCACAGGTGCTGAAAACAAGAGCAACAGCTTCAAACCTCCTGAAGATGAACAGTATTTAATAACAGTATGCATTTCTGTAGGGAAGCGGACTCCTTGGCGTGGGATCCTTCTGTTCGGCCCTCCAGGAACAGGGAAATCCTACCTGGCTAAAGCGGTAGCCACAGAAGCCAACAACTCCACCTTCTTCTCCATCTCCTCCTCCGACCTCGTGTCCAAGTGGTTGGGGGAAAGTGAAAAGTGAGGCCCGGGTTTCTTTACATGATGATGAAAGTGTGAATATGATCAGCAGATATTAAATGTTGTGTTTTTCCCCTCCAGGTTGGTGAAGAGTCTGTTCACTTTAGCCCGAGAACACAGGCCATCCATCATTTTCATCGATGAGATCGACTCCCTCTGCGGCTCCAGGAGCGAGAACGAGAGCGAAGCTGCACGCAGAATCAAGACGGAGTTCCTCGTCCAGATGCAGGGTGAGCGAGAAGAAATCGCCTGAAAATCTGAGCTGAAATCTGAACGACAACACTTTTGTTCATGAAGTGTAACAAACGTCTCTCTTCTCTCAGGTGTTGGAAATAATAATGATGGCATCCTGGTGCTGGGAGCCACAAATATACCGTGGACACTGGACTCAGCGATCAGGAGAAGGTTGGTTTAACCATACATCCATTTTACATAACGGCTTATTATTATCAGAGCCGATCCTGGCTGACATTGGCCGAGAGGCAGGGGAAAACCTGGACAAGGGCACATAGAGGCAACTATTCACACTCATATTCACACCTACGGCCAATTTAGAGTCCCCAATTAACCTGTTAAGTGCCTGTCTTTGGGGAGTGGGAGGAAGCTGGAGTACTCTAGAGCAGTGTTTTTCAATCCTGGTCCTCGGGGAACACTGCCCTGCATGTTTTCTTTATAAAATAGCAAATTGAGGGAACCAACAGTTATGGGTAGCTTCAGTAATTTTCAACCTGGCCTTTATTTTTGCATGTTTTTGTGTCTTAACTTAAGCTGACATGCCAGACGCTTTATTTGACAGGTGATTGGATGAAACGTCTCTGTCACCGTCTTATCAAACCAGAGTTAGTTTGTTTGTTGGAACAGTGGAGTTTTGTGAAGTTAAAGTAATATGCAAAGTGCAAAGTTTTTATTGGTGGAGTCTGGTCAGCTAACACTCCACAGTTGGCTGGATGAAGCTGAGCTGCAGTCTGTTACACTCGACCTGAGGCGGTCTGAGAGACCAGGACATCACTCTTCATTTACAACATTTACTGTATGTCCAGGACTGACACAAAAAAGAAAAGAAATAAAACTGTTAAACTGTAAAAACATGTCATTTCAGTCTCTATTCAGACTTATTTCTGTAGGGATGCTGTCATATTAACAACCAGAGCCATCTCGCTCAATATCGGACCAACAAATCGACACAGAAACACAAGTTTGTACTGGCTGATTGAATCTTTTGTCTGTCTTTAGGTTTGAGAAGAGAATCTACATTCCTCTGCCTGAGGAGCACGCCCGCTCCTTCATGTTCAAACTGCACCTGGGCTCCACCCCGAACGACCTGACGGAGGAGGACTTTGCCATCCTGGGCAAAAAGACGGAGGGTTACTCCGGAGCTGACGTCAGCATTATCGTCCGGGACGCCCTCATGCAGCCCGTCAGGAAGGTTCAGTCAGCCACTCACTTCAAACAGGTAAAAACTAGACCGTGCTTGTTATCCTTTAAGTCTTTTGTATCTAACCCAGTTTTCCTCTTTGTGCCCCTTTAACACACACGCTCATTAAGGTTCGCGGCTCATCATGGAACAACCCCAAAGTTGTGGTTGAAGACCTCCTGACTCCGTGTTCGCCAAATGATCTCAACGCCGTAGAGATGACGTGGATGGACGTTCCTGGGGAGAAACTCCTGGAGCCGATCGTGTGCATGGTGAGAAAAGACTCGACTCTGCAGATGACGGCTGCAGTGATCAGCGCGTATCGTGACCTCTCTCTCTGTATCTTCTGCGCAGGCTGACATGCTGAGGTCGCTGACGAACACCAAGCCGACGGTGAACGAGCAGGACTTGGAGAAGCTGAAGAAGTTCACCGAGGATTTTGGACAGGAAGGCTAAAAAAAACGATCACACTCTACTCGTTAACAGGACTGTAACTAACACTGTGGGTTATGCCTTTTGATTAATTGATTAATATTTTGGTCTATCACAGGTTACTGGAGCTCGAAGCACTTATTTGTGGGATTAGCTGTGAAAAAAAGTGAAGCAACAAAACAAGCTTAAGTTTAAAAGTTTGCTGTTCTTACTGGAGAACTGAATAAAGTGATTAATCAACAATCACATTCTCAACTGCTGACTGTCGACTAATCAATTAAACACTTTTTTTTTATCATTATAGCATTATTAGGCTCATGTTTACATCTTACACTTGTAAGATTTCTTTTTACTTCATGATTTTATTTTGTGTATCTCAAAGCAAACTTTAAAAAAAGACAGACAGACCGCCATCGCCTGTGCTGTAAAGTAAAAGCACATCTTCAACACAACATACCTCTTAAACATAATCTGAGGATGGGTTTTATTGTACTGCACTTAACAGAATTTGTTTCAGGGCTTTCTTAAATGGGAATTTATAATAAAACGTATGACTACTGACTCGGTTTTAAACATGTAAACAACCTTTTACTGCTTATGTTTGTTCCACTACACACAGAGTTGGCATTGCCGGCTTCAAAAGGGCCATTTTGGGTTTGTAAGGAGTTACTAAATTTAGCATGAAACATAAAATATTGTTCAATAATGCTTTTAATCTTTGGACAGAGAACTTTATTTTCTATGCTTCTACAGTTTCGGCTTTCAGACTCGAGTCGTCGCTCACTGACTTTTGTTACTGCTGCTGTCGCTATCATCAAACTGTGCTGCCACTGGGTGTGAATTGTCTTTAAGTGTCTGGGTTTACGGAGGTGACTTAAATGAGACTTTTTTTTTTTTTTTGCACTTTTCTTGTATCCTACATGACATGTTCTGTGAACAAAAGTCTCAGGGTTTAAATAAACAACATAAAAAAAAGAAACAGGACTCGTTTTTTTTTTTACCTTTGTGAATATATTTAATTGTTAAAATACATCTCTTAGTTAAGTGTCACATATTTATCTTAAATGCAGGCTAGATCATAATTTAATTAGTACATTTAATTAGAGATTAATTTCACGTAATCGTTAAAACAATGTAGAAAAATGACATCAATCTAACGTTGCTGATCATTTTTCATGAAATCCTTTGGAAACACGAGATTCATACATCTTCTGTTAGCGTCGCTGATAAAGATAAAGGCAGTCTCTGACCAAAAGTGTTTTCTGTTGAGCAGAAATTGGATATTAAAGTGAATGAATAGTTATATTTAACGTCAATAATAAAAGACGAGGTCAACTGAAGACTGATGCTGAAACCGAAATATCACCTCAAGCTTGTTTGAAATGAAATGAAAAGTGCGATTCAGCAGCTGCCAAAGAAAAAACAGTGGCCATAAATAATGCGTGTGGATATATGAGCATAAGGAGGAGGAGTGACATCCCTTTTCACTTCAAAGCACATCAGATAAATGCCAGCGTTTCCTCTTACGTGCACTTATTTGTGGTGACGACATCAGTCCCGACTAGATCCCATCAAATGGGTACCTCGAAATGCTACAATGTAATTGATTATTGCTTTGTGTGTGTGTGTGCGCAAACTGGGGATGCAGCGATCTTAAAGGTTCAGCTACGACGAGTATTTCTGCCACTTATTAAAGCGACGGCAGCAAAGCAGGAAAAGGAGCACAGCGCCGTTTATAAATCTGCATGTAACAGCATGTAATCAGCTCTAGGACACTGATTCTCAAACTTTAACTTTAAATTTAACAACATCTAATATCAAAATATGACCACACTTTGAATTAAAGTAAATCATCTCACTCCATATCAGCCTGTGGCGGACGTTTATGCACGTAGAGGGCATTGATCCATGATTAGTTAGTTGGTTCTTGAATCAGATTTGTTCATGATTCGACACTAAATAATCTTGGTATTTGAAATAAACCTGCCTCCTGCATGAACATGTCTGTAGCTGAAAAGGTTCGGCGGTTCTACGTTGCTGTATTTTAATATGGTGCTGCTTTTCTGAGGTGGTACGTTGTGTAAAAAGTTTGAGAAACACTGCTCTAGAACAAAAAACCTGCATATGACATGTTCCCAATTTTCATTGCAAAAAAACAACCGGAAAATTTGATTTTGTATAGCGTGTGAAATAAATTAAAACCAGGATTTTCCCCCTCAGACTGGAATCGTACCGTCAGAATCTATATCCGCTGCATCCCTAGTGTGCACTCTTCTATACACGTCTGCCTCCACCACAAATAACCTGAGGAGCTGAAGAAACGCTGCATTAATATCACAAACAAAATCAGTAATATAATATATAATGTAACACAAAGTAAAGGTACAGTACGCAGAGAGGTGAAGACAAAACCTGTAAAAAAAAAAAAAACAAACAGAATTCATGGCTTTTAAGATCATTCTGCAAATATAGAGGACAAATGTGCTCCATGAAACAGAAACTTGAGAACACCTGAAGTGCACATGTAAGGAGTCTGTGGTCTAAATAACTCTTAAAAGTGAGTAGGTGATGTATATTTTGGTTATACACTCATTCACAACACAAAGGGCTTTGGGAAACTGCCACACAGGGCAGGGCGTATGAGAAAGTGCTACCAGTATTTACTGTATATATTGGACACATACGGAGTAACTCGCTGCCCATCACAATCATGCTTCATAGATGGAAGTAGCCCGACAGATACATTTTTACTCCAGCTCCTGTGATGGCACAGAGAAGAAGCCAAACGCTGCAGATACAGTATAGGGGGGGAGGACTGTGTGCTATTAGATTAGTGTTAATTAAATTAGGACACTAGAAGACGGAGAAGAGAGAGCCGAGCGCCAGACCGGTTGCCGCTCCAGCGAGCATGCCCAAAGCCACGTCTCCTCCGTCGTCACGATGGCGTTCACGGATGACGACGTGGTTCACTCCGGGAGCGGCGTATCCACCTGGGAAACACAACAGCAACAGGATTCCTCGTTTAACACACGATGATGACGCTTAAACTGGATAAACTGATGTTTTGTACAGGCAAAAGACACTGTGACACCAAAAATATGGAAAGTATAGCACCGTATTAAGATTCAATGTGATGATTTACTGTACAGTTCTTTACCTTGGTACTGGTACGGATAAGCTACAGCGTACGGCTGCCCATCAGCAGCGTATACGATCTGTGTAGCATGCGGTGGAGGTGCAACATATTCTCCATACGGACCCGGAGCATAAACCTGCGGAAAAATAAAAAAACACTGTGTTGATCCAGTGCAGGATTCCAGCAAGCGTGGAGCTTTAAAACATTTCTATTAGTCCACCAGGAGATGGCAGCAGGCTTGTTGTTGTTTTTAGTCTGGCTTGTTATCCTGGTTTTCCCCTAAGGAGGATCACGTCAAGGCCAAACTGTGCAGTAGTAACACGTACAGAGATTAAATGTGACATACAGTGCAAATTAGGCATCATATTGTAGGTATCCCAATCAAATATTTCCAAATATTTTCAGTTTTTATGCCTTTATCAATGTTTCTCTGCTGTTGTAGATCATTACTCATAATTAGAGAGATTTACAGGACTGAGTTTGAACATTTTATTCCACAACATAAGTGTGTTGAAGCCTGAAATGCACCAATATCTTTATAAACCTTTTAAAAACTAATTTCTAGTCGTGTTCATGTCTGTTACCTGAGGTGGGGAGGCATATTCTGAGTAGGGTGGAGGAGCAGATGCCATCACTTCCTGTCCAAAGCCGATCTGAGGAGTTGCAACCACCTAAAAATAAAAAGATAACACAAATGAGGACACCGCACTCGAAAGGGGGAGAACGACATCAAGAAAACTGAGCTAAGAAATGATTCTTTGTTCGGTTGTTTCACACAGATGGAAGCAATAAAAGAGAAATATCTTTGACTTTGTTAAACAAATCAAAACTCAAAGAATAGAAGATGCAGCAAAGGTCACCGTGTTAATTCTGGCATCCTGAAGTGCCATGGTCCACGCCCTGCAACACAGAGTGGAAATCATGTCTATTCTTAAAGCAGAACAACAGAAAGAAAGAGGCCACAACGATTCATCTGACTGACATAATGATACTGCATGTGTGTGTGTGTGTGTTGTCTTACAGAGCGTCGTCTGCGCTGTCGGCACACAGGCTGACCACCCGTCCATCTCTGCACACTATCTGGAGCAAGGCATCGCGCATCTTTCCCTCCGGTGGGTTCAGCTCTGAGAAGCGAAACATACACCAGGACAAATATAGGAGGTGACATATTTAAAAGGTGGATTAAACGCTGCGACTGTGAGCCGAACACGTCGCGGCGCAACACGTGACACGCACCTTGACACGTGGCAGAGTTGCGGATGTTGATGCAGTCCACTCTCATGTGGATCTCGTCCTCCATGTCACGCCGCTGTTGATCGTTGTAGAACACGAGGCGTCCGTCGGCCCACAGGTCGAACCAGTTTCTCTTCCACCGACGCAGTATGGTGCCTTTAATGAAAACATCACGGTGAAGCTCAAACTGAACCAAATGTCATGACGTCTGTGTACCACTGTTGCAATCTACACCGTTAAATTGACGGTTGACAGCTGTGGAGGTGGCAGCTGTCATCAACCACCTCCACATCAGCACCACCAAGACGAAGGAGATGGTGACCACACCAGTGAACATCCAGGATTTAGGGATAGTAGGGTCATACAAACACCTCAGTGTTTACCTCAGCGATAAACTGGACTGTTTGGACACAGACGTCCTGTACAAGAAGGGTCAAAGTCGTCTCTACTTGCTGAGCAGACTGAGGTCCTTTGGAGTGTGCAGGACTCCTGTTTGACCTTCTATGACACCGTATGACTGTTTATTCTACGCAGTCGTCTGCCGGGGAAAGGGAAGCACGGAGAGAGAGAGAGAGACAGGAAAAAGACTCGACAAATGGGTAAAAAGAGGGCCAGCTTCTGGATCTCGATTACTCCCTAGACTCCACAGAGGAAGTGGGACATCATGAACAACTCCTCTCACGCCCTGCATGACACTGTGGAGGCCTCAAACAGCTCCATCAGCAACAGACTGCATCAGCTTATCACGTTTCTCTTCGGGTCAAGCAGAATCTAACATCATCTCTGCTGATCCACTTCATTTGCTTCATTCAGTGACTGTAATACATTTTTATATCTGTCAACATGGACCGTGTGCGGGATCAGACTGGATCACACAGAACAAACACAAGAAGAAGAAACACACTGACTGCAGATTTGTTGTCAAGAAGCTCGAGTTTCAGTTCAACATGTTTCCCTGATCTATGATGACACAGCATATTTATTTTATGATTCGATACAGTGAATATCAAATGACTAAATGACTTTCTACAGCTTGACTTTTTTCTTTATACTTCTTTTTTATGAGTTATTTCATATCCACCTTGTGTAAAATCTTATCTTATCTGGATGCCACTAACACAACGGACCTTTAAATGCTGTTAAATAAAGTGTCAGTGTTATATACAGTTACTCACTTTGTCGATGGAGCCAACCGCTCTTTACCATCGCCATCTCGGAGACGACAACACCTGAAACAATAAAATACACATATATTTGTAAATTATAAATGATTATTCTCACTGTGATGAACACACAGACACAAAATGTCAGGAACATTACCCGTACAATAATCTGTAAATTATAAATGATTATTCTCACTGGTCACTTTTAGTTTTTTGCTCTTTTAAAATGTAAATATCATCAAACAATTTACTCATGCTGTAATATAACCTACTGCATAATCCTTATTTATCTCAGCATGTTGTGACCTCGATTCATTGTCTACAACCTAATTTAACTGTGTATAAAATATATTGTATTGTAGCTCTATTTCTTATTTCTATTTTTTACTTTTTTATATAGTTTTCTACCAAGTAATGATCTTCAGGATCACAGGTTTAATTTAAATCCAGATCTGTCCATCTATAATCAACAATAACATTTTCATATTGAATAAAGAAGTGGTTATAGATAGATAGATAGATAGATAGATAGATAGATAGATAGATAGTCCATGTTTATGTTTACCTGTGAAGCTCACCTGGCCAGTAAAACTGACACTGATATGTATAATTCAGACAGTATGACACAGACTGGGGGCAGATGGCTGGGCGTGGATTAGACAAACCTCGTGATCAGCTGTAATAAAAATGAGCTCTTCCTCTTATTTAATTACAGTTTGCAGCTTAATACGAGCTCATTAAGAGAGACACCATATGTCAATTACATGAACATTAAAATTAGACAGCTAATTGTTTAGGATTTCAACTTTTTAGTTCAGAAATCGCCTTTTTCCTTCATGTTATTAATCTTTTCACTGCACGGTAACAAACAGGTCATGCTCATGTCTTATTCATACAAGTCGGACAGGAGATAAAGTGTCTTAAACAGCGCGACGACCCTGAAATAAGTTAAAAATAACTCACATATGTCAAACACACGAAGTCAGCTGACGTTGTTTGTGTAAACATGTCAGTAGTTCACAATCAGCTGGTTAAACACGCTGCGCGTTTGGTCCTTATGGCGTTAATTAGTGAAGCAGCCGTGCGGTTAATTACTTACTTGATTATTTGTAACGCCGTTTGTTAGGAAAATGTCTTTCGTACGCGGAAGCGAGATGTACAAAAAGAAACGATGTCCTCCTTCGACCTAAAAACTACATAAAAAATAAAAAAGGCCGAAACCGAGCGTACGCCGTGCGGAGGCTGGCGAAGGGAAGTTCGGTTCTTTTTAGGGAGTCGGATCATTTGACTCAGATCACCAAGAAGAGCCTAACACCGGCTCTTCATGTTACCTTTCATATAATTCAGCCAAATTTAGCACTGATTTTGTATGCGTACACATGTGTATATTCAATGCATCCTTTGTCCTTCATCCCTGCCGCTGTCAGACTCTACAACACCTGCACCACCTGATCATGTTGTAGTTTCTGTTTCAAATTACCACTGCTCACTATAGCTTTTATATTTATTTTATTTTTTTATCTGTATTTATATTTCCATTCCAATTACTACCATGTGCAATATTATTTATATTATGGCCACTTCACCTTTAGTACTCGCTTTGCACATCTGTACTCTTGTTTGTTGTTTGTCCGTTCATTTTTTGAAGGATACTTCTGTCTGTTCGTTGTATATGCCCGTTTTATTTTACTTCTGTAGTGTATATTACACATTTTCTGCCACTGATAAATAAAGTATAATCTAATCTAATCTAAAAGTAAAAATGACATTTTTCTAATATCAATAAATTGCCGTACCCAGTTGCTTTTATTGAGTTTACAGACCCTTGTAACTCTCTGAAACCACCCAATGAATGCATTAACGTGCCTGTAGAACCACTTTGCTACACAAAGCAGATAGAAACACCTATAAAAACTATAAAATAACAATACAATACAATATGTTGACCTATAAAAACTATAAAATAACAATACAATACAATATGTTGTTTCGCGGACTCGCTGTTTCGCAGATTTTTTTATGTGTAATTTTGCATGTTTTTTTTGTTTTTTTTTACAGTGTACTGTACAGTATGAACGCGCATTGTGTTCGGCACCGTCAGAGGAACTGTGAAATGAGTTACTAGTAATAATTTCTTATGTGTCAAACCTCGTAGATTGATCATTAAAATTAAATTTGTTAAAAATGTTTGGCCTTGAAAACAGGTTTTGACCTTTGGTTTCATTTACTAATATAGTATTGTACTCATTTTTGTTAAATCTGCGAAAGTTTGAACTTTGAGAGTGTTTAAATAAGAGAGAAATGTGAGATGTTAATGCCTGTCTGAGAAAAGTGTATTTATTTATTTTATATATTTATTTTTTTTACTATCACTCAATGGCTTCACGTACTGAAACCGGCTCCCATCATCGTTCACTTTTTAAAAAAAAGAAAAGAAAAAAAAAAGAGCCGGATCTCTAAAACCCGCTCGTTCACGATCGACACATCATCACTAGTGGAGACAGCCGTTGATCGTTTGACCGTTAAGCCCCGCCCGCCCGAGCATCTTCGCTAACGTTCGCCTCTCTTTGCAGGGAGGGAGGGGGGGGGGACGTTTGTTTTGGATGACGTCACCCATCAGCTGACTGACCGTGCTGGCAAACAGCAGCGAGCGAGGGCGCGCTCGTTCGTGTACCCTCCCTCTCCCTCCCCCTCCCTCCCACAGCACGCTCACATGTGCGGGGCTTGCACATGTCTAAAAAAAAATATCTCAGCTATTAAATAATTGTTTCAGAAGATTTGCAGTGTAGCCTAACAGCCTCCTCTTTTTGGATTTATATTATCCCGGGGGTGAAACTGGTTGTTTTCTAAGCGGGGTTAAGTCGTTAAGTCGTGCCCGCTTATCTGCTGCTGCGCATGCGAGTCACACACACACACACACACAAACTCACACAAGCAGAAAAGTTGTATCCTGTGCGGAGTTAATGTTTGCTGCTGGAGGGAAGCGGGCGTCGTTTCATCACCGCCCGCAGAGAAACCTTTTACACACAACAGGGTAACAACAAAAAAAAAAATCGAGGACTGACCGACGGTCAACGCGGGATCATAAAACAAACCCCACTCCGGCCAACAACCGTTGGAGCGCTAACGTTCACAGCGCGAGGAGCTAAGCGGCTAAACGGACATGGCGACGGCGATCTACCTGGAGCATTACCTTGACAGTGAGTACACACGGACACACCGGGTGAGCGCCGGCGTTTTGGACGTGTCGGGCTCGTTTCGGGTTCGGTTTGACCGTGTTTGAGACTTTTTCTCCGCTTGGCGGGCTTGACTGACAGATAGCATCGCGGCTAGGTTAGCTCTCATGTCACTAGCTCTGCGGCTAACCGATTAGCATCACGATTCGAGATTTCGGTGGAATAAAGTTAAACAAACTGTGTCTGTGGTGTCAAACTCCGCCTGTAGATTAATATAAGTACTTATAATAAACAGTCAGCTGTCTGTCTGTGGCGGGTAGTCCGTTTCCTGTTGGAGTTAGCAGCTAGCCTCGGTTGTTTTTTAAATGTTATCCTCTCAAAGCTTTCTGAAACTTTTTGAATGTTTAAGTTTGTGTGTTTGCCCTCAGCAAAGCAGACACCGTGCATTTGCAACCTGTTGTCGGTAAACGCGTTTCCCGTAACCGGTTACGTACCGAGGCAGGGCGGGGTGTTTGAAGTGCGTCACGTCATGTCACGGAGACTGAGATAAATATTAACACTTATCACGGTGTATTTATATTTATTATGATGTAAATAATGGTTAAAGACACTGGCAACAAACTGTGTTCTTTAAATACTTTAAAAGTGCTATATAAATAGACATAATATTAAGTTTTAATGTGTTTAATTTGTCAATAATTTCACTGTTTTCTGGAAATTTTGCACCACAAATAATGATCCAGTTTGCACTCTGTTCATTTTCTACAGCTTCATTTCACTGTCTATTCTCTGTACAGTCTCTCAAAGACTAAATTCTTTATAAGGTTTTAGATTTACATATTGCATAGTTCACTGTTACTTTTATTTTACTGTTACGGGTTTAATTTAACTGTTATTTATACATGTGTATATACTTACTATCTCACTTATCGTTTGGGAGCTGTTGTAATAAAACAATTTCCCTGCTGGGATTAATAAAGTATTTCTGATTTAGTTGTCTGATTTTCATCTCTCCTTCTAGCTCTTTTTTTTATTTCTGTAATATATTTTATATTGTTTTCTCTTTGTATCTTTGCACAGGGTTCATTTAAATTCAGTGTATCTAATTTTAATGTATGTGTTACTTACTGTGTTTCATGCCGCTGCTGGATGCTTAAATTTCTCTCTGGATCAATAAAGTATTTATCAATTTATATAATTTCTGTAAAATATTTCTTATAACGGATTGATAGCTAATTAATTTATTAATATTCTCCCTTCATTGGTTTGTGTTAAAGCTGCCCTAATCGTTTTATTTGTTTTTCTTCATGGTTTTAATAATAATAATAATAATAATAATAATAATGTTATTTCCCAAAGCGCCTTTCAGGACACCCAGTGTCACTTCACAAATATAATAAAGTAATATTAGAAAAATAATAGCAGTCACATATTTAAAAAAGAGTCTGTTGAGCCATACAGCGAGAAAAAAATATCTAAGAGGTTTAATAGCTCCAAGAGCTGCAGTATTGACATCACACTTATTTGATTTATTGTTATTGTCAAAGGAATGATTATTATAGGTTTTAAAAGATCCAGTATCCAGACACGATATAGTTACAACACTGTGGACACAAGTTAAATTTTACTTGAGTGGATGAATAAGTGGAATATCTCATGTGTCACTCTCCTCTCCAGGTATTGAAAACTTACCATGTGAGCTGCAGAGAAACTTTACTCTGATGCGGGACCTGGACAACAGGACTGAAGGTGATCATTTAACCTCTTAAAGGTTATTATATCTGTTATGAGAGTATATCTGTTAGCTACAATAACTGAACAAGTATTGTGCCGTCAATTCTGGTTTTCCAGCACTGTAATAATCGTTGTTGTTTTTGCAGAAAAGAAAGGAGAGATCGACAAACTGGCTGAGGAGTACATTGCAACTGTGAAGAACTTGGCCTCAGAGCAGAGAGTGGAACATCTGCAGAAGATCCAGAATGCCTACAGCAAGTGCAAAGAGTTCAGCGATGACAAAGTCCAGCTCGCAATGCAGACATATGAAATGGTCAGTTCAGTTCTCATTTGGTTTGCACTAAATATTTTTTGTAAAGTATATTCCTGTTTAATCTCCATTAAATCTTTTGTGCTGCAGGTGGACAAACACATCCGCAGACTGGATGCAGATCTGGCTCGGTTCGAGAACGAGCTGAAGGAGAAACTGGAAGTGAGCGGCTACGAAAGTACCGAGGGAAGAGGAGTGAAAAGTAAGTTAGGTAACTCAAAGGCTTTTCATTGTTAAGACACGAAACAAATCGATCCACGTCTATAAATGTGAATATTTTCCTCAGAGAGTGAGTCGCGGGGGCTGAGGGAGAAGCGTGCATCCAGAGGAAGAGGAAGGAAAGGTTCTGATGAAGATTCTCCTCGAAAGAAAAAGATTAAAAACAGGTATGTTTGTCAGGCCACGGTACCTTGTTAATAAAGGTGTGCACCTACAAATATTTATTTACATGTTAAATATTTTAGTGATGAGGAGGGGTGATGTCATCCTTTGTTGTATAATCATGTTTAACACTAATCGTCTGTGTGTTCTGTTGGACTTCTAGCCCAGACTTGAGCGACGCTCTCCTGCCCATGCAGCCGTCAGACGTCTTGGACATGCCAGTCGATCCCAACGAGCCCACCTACTGCCTGTGCCACCAGGTGTCATACGGAGAGATGATTGGATGCGATAACCCAGACGTAGGTTTTCACAGCGTTTCTTCACCATCGCAACTTGTTTGACTGCCCGTCTCAACTAGAGATCCTCAATACTGACGCTGTTTTTCTTCCTTTAGTGTCCGATTGAGTGGTTCCACTTTGCTTGTGTTGATCTCGCCACAAAACCCAAAGGGAAATGGTAAGAACTTTGAGTCAGTCCGGAGCATGTGAACCTAGAATTGCTCATAAAAGTTGAGTTTTAACGTCTTTTTTTCTTCCTCCACTCTCTCAAATCTCTCAGGTTTTGTCCGAGGTGCACCCAAGACAAGAAGAAGAAATGATTTTTTTGATTTTTTTTACGTTCAGAAGTACTGAACTAATAATGTATGTATTTTGGTGTAGTTTAATAGTGTAATATACAGTGTGTATATATTTCAGTCCCTATAACCCTCCATAGAAATGGTGGGTCATACAGCTATTTTAAAGGCCTAATCCAGAGTATAGCTACAGTTGTGGCCCCATTAGACCCCTCCACGGACGTCACTGTGCCTGCATCGTTGGATTGAAGACTCCAGTCTTTGTCTAATCGCTCTAAAATGATGAACTCACGTGTATATTATTTGGGTAAATTAGTCTGGGTAGTGGAGTTGCACAAATTATTTACCAATCAGAAAGTCCTTTAAATCACAGAGTGTATATATTGTTATTACTAACGTGCTCAGAAATCCTGGACTGTGGCTTTAGCATACTTGAAATGGCAATTTTATAAAGATCTATTTTTTAAACAAATTAACAGCCTGCTGAGAATTTACAAATTTAAAAACACCTGAATCCTTACCGAACTTTGGTGGTGAAAGGAATTACGTGTCACATTTTCAGTTACCTACCTCCTTAGGGAATATATCAGCACTGCGTGAACGACTGCAATTGATGCCAGTGTAAAAAAAAAAATAATAATAATTGTGTTTTGATTAGCTTAAACCAAATGAGCAAAGCAATGTAAATTCATGTATTGATTTCCAAAAAAAAAAAAAAAGGCGACATCTTTGAATGTATCGTGGTCAGTCAGTGTCTCTCGTCAGTTGAATGAGGTATTTAAGCACTTTGAAGATTTCCCCTAAAGAGGTTTGATACTGCAGGCTTGGTTTTATGACATCTCATTTAAAACTCTGCCATAGTGCATCACTTCAAACCATATGAAAATAAATATAAATATATATATATATACACACATATATGTATGTATATATATGTGTGTATATATACATATATATGTGTGTATATATACATATATGTGTGTGTGTATATACATATATATGTGTATGTATGTGCATATATATGTATATATGTTTTGTATGATATGAAACAATATTTTGTGGACACTTATTTTCCAAAGATATATTTGTTGTATTGCGTACTTCTTGGTGTACACTCACACAGTTTTATTTAATAGGATTTTTCGCCTCTTCTTTCGTATTCAACTGTGAATATCACTCGTTTTAGGTGTAAGCCACAAATAAAAGAGCCAAAGTCTTTGTATTTTGTAAATTTCAGTATTTTATAACAAATAAATATTCACTATCACTCGTGTATTATGTCATTCATTGCACGTTGAAATGACGACAGAGTTCCCTGGTTTACAAGTTTTCCCGTTTACCCTCCGGTGGTGTCTAACCATGTTTAATTAGGAATCTGCTCCCCATTAGTTGTAGTAATATTTAGTTTGTGACACTAAACAAATTACACTAACCAGTGTCTTTTTTATTTCTAGAAGAATGGTCCGGTTACTTTACAATTTAAAAACTTGCTGTTGAATGGTTTTATTTTCTTAGTGATAAGTCTAAACTTATCAATGAAGACTTGTGACGGTCAGGTGTGTGGATGATGCAGATTATCTGTAATATTGAATATTAAGAGGTCACTTTTTTTTTTTTTTTTTGGGCTTTTTCAGTGCCACAAATGTTCAGCTTCCACTTTACTGGAGGGTTTTTTCAGCTGTGATTTCAGGTGCAGAGGTCTTAAGACTAGTTAGGTTACCATTATGGGTAAATACTGTGTCGCTGGTGTTTCCAGTGAAATGCCAAACCTGATACCTGCTGTAGTTGTTGTGTACTGTGATGTCTTCCTGCAGTTTCTATAGTTGCTCTTCTGTTTGTATTCTGGTTAGACACTGTAGCTGTTGTAGCTGTTGCCAGGACCACTGAAGCATGAAGTTATTACGTACAACTAACCGAAACAAATGAAGTCTAGTACGACAGCTGCAGTTACTTTCATGAAGGTTATTATGTTGACTGTTAGAGCTTGCTTTGCTGTTGAACTGTATTGTGTTATACTGGGTAGTGTTTATAATATTTACTCTTCCTGTATTGATATAAATGTAGTACAACACTGCTATAACCATGGCTGCCCAAAAACCAAACATTCAACTTCATAAATATACTGCAAGAGTGTTAACATTAGTTTAAGAAGTGTACCTAATCAAGTGTGTAGATAGTTTACTGCTGTGCAAGAAGATGCTTCCTAAAAGAGATGATCAGCATCTCTGCATGACTTCAGATTGAACAGCACTGCACGTCATGTGATCTCTAATCTACAGAGTTTTAAAATCCGTCATCAGACTCGTCATCCCAGCTGCACTTCTCCTGGGTGCTCTTGGTGAAATCCATTTCCAGGTCGTAAACAAAGTCCGGATCATCTTTGCGCTTCCGGTTCTTCTCGAACACTTCGTCCATCTGACCCTTCTTGCGAGCCAGCTCCTCGTCGTCCAGTTTGTTCAGGTCTTCGTCGGGGTCCAGGCGGAATGAAGCCAGGCTGTGCTCCAAGCTGAAGCCCTGCATGTGATCTCGCAGGATGATGTGAAGCTTCTCCAGCTGGCTCTGGGACACCCCCTCCAGGTAGTCTCTGTGCCGGGGATTGTTCTTCAGCCTTTCAGCAGCCGTGCTGTAGTCTGGAGAGGAGAGGAGAGGAGAGGAGAGGGACGTCATTAACAACTCCTCTCACCTCCTGCATGAGACTGTGAGGGCCTTAAACACAGCTGTCAGACTCTTGAACACCAGCATGACTTCATGACTCTTACTTGTGAGTAATTTCTTATCCACCTTGTGTACATGAGCTGCTTTAGTGGCACATACTCTGGACAATACTGGACAATGACTCCCACCCACTCCATGAGGTGCTGGACAGACTCAGGAGCACCTTCAGCCAGATGCTCCACAGAGAGACACAAGAAGTCTTTCCTACCTGTGAGCATCAGTCTCTACAACTCCTCGCTCAAACATCACACACTCCAAGTGCACTAGCTATCGAACTTGCTTGTGCAATACATAAGTGAAATCTTCCACACATGCATACTGCACTTTAAACAATCAGTGTGTATTCTCTGTACAGTCTCAGACTAAATTCTTTATAAGGTTTTAGATTTACATATTGCATAATTCACTGTTACTGGTTTTATTTAACTGTGTGTGTATATAGTGTTAAAATAGGATATTGTATAGGTGTATAGTGTTCAAGTTTTGTTTTCTTGCTATTACTTACTATCTCACTTACAGTTTGGGAGCTGCTGTAACAAAAACAACAATTTCCCTGTGGGGATTAATAAAGTATTTCTGATTATGATTGTCCCAGACCTGAGATGCAACACTGAGGCTGTTTACAGGAAGGGGCAGAGCAGACTTTGTGAGGAGGCTCAGCTCATTTAATGTGTGCAGATGCAATCTTCTCTGCAGCAGCATCATCAGAGCCAGTGACAGTGACCTATCCATCTATAAAACATGCAGTTCTCCACCTCCAGTCACCACAAACCAACTGTCAAATAGTAATTGAGTAAATTAAGTCGTGTAGGTAAATATCTGTCTCGTCTCACCTGAGTATTTGGAGAAGTTTCGCACAGGTATGACTCTCTTTCGCACCGCTTTGGTCTCTTTGTGTTCGTAGATTAAAACTACAGACGGAGGACTGAACTGCACTCCGCACCGCTTCGCTTCGAAACTCATCTTCAACCTCCTGCACCGAGAGTTCAGCGGTATGATACTAAAACATAATAAAGTATAATAATGATCTATAACTGTACATAACTATAATAATTCACACAGTTTGTTCAGAGATCAGACCAACGGACTACAAACGGTTAGGCGTCAGTTTGTGTTACACTCTGTCCTCGTCGAAGCCTGCTTATATTTACCGTAAATATTTTAAAAACCCTAAAAACATGGCGATTATCGATAATATTGTAATATGTATTTCAATATTTGTCTGCGCGTTATTTTTTTATATATACATCGATTCCTTTAACTTTTCCCCACAGTGCCTTATTTTATTTCTAGTCAGGCACCATTACAGCTTACCTTCAATTAAAAACTACAAAAGGGTCCTTCAAAGATGCTCTTCCGTAAACATTTGAAACAGCGCCGGGTGTTTGTTTGTAGTTCGATAAATTGAACAAACAGGCTGTGAAACAGCTTGTTGTAGCTGATATTACCATTTTCATGTATTTTGTTCTGTTTTCTGTGTTGGCTTGTTTATCGACGTGTCATTGTTTCACCGGAAATGGTAAGATATGTTGTTAAACCTGTTAACTAGCACTGAACAGCTCCGCGTGTCAGCAGAGCTTTTATTTTGGTAGAAAACAGCCTCTTGTGTTATTACGTGTTATTATGCGTTATTATGCATACAGAGAGAAGTGACATGAAGGGTTAAGTTCAGTCCTATAGCGTGGGAAATAAATGAGCCTATAACAAAAACTCATTATTCATTCTTTGGTCTGTAGCTGTGCTGTTTGAACTTTAAACTTAATCTAAGACTTCTATATTTAATTTATATTTTTATATTTTGTTGCTGGCTATTGAACCCATCTCTTTTAATGCCTCGTCAGAACTAAAAAATGGTAAATGGACTGTACTTAGATAGATACAGACACATAATGTCAGGAACATTACCCGTACAATAATCTGTAAACTATAAATGATTATTCTCACTGGTCACTTTTAGTTTTTTGCTCTTTTAAAATGTAAATATCATCAAACAATCTACTCATGCTGTATTATAACCTACTGCATAATCTTTATTTATCTCAGCATGTTGTGACCTCGATTCATTGTCTACAACCTAATTTTACTGTATATAATTAAGTAATGATATTCAGGATCACAGGTTTAATTTACATCTAGATCTGTCCATCTATCTATAATCAACAATAACATTTTTATATTGAATAAGGACTGGTTATAGATAGATAGATAGATAGATAGATAGATAGATAGATAGATAGATAGATAGATAGATAGAAATAGAGATAATAACAATATACAATTAAATCAGATTGTTTGTTCAGAGGTTGTGCAAATTGAATCATGACTTGTGGTGTGAAATGTTCAGAAAACTGAGTGTGAAACTGTCTCTGCTATAACTGAGAGGCGTGAGTCTGTCTGTGGGTCTGAAAAATAATGCCACCTAACATGAATTACACACTTGATTGATTTGTATAGATGCATCAGTGCAAGTTACGTCTTAATGTTCATATCCAAATATCAGCTGTCACAGAAGACGAGTCATTATAAAGAGTGACGGCAGGTGTGGATGTGAGGATATTCTAGTCTTCATTAGTGGTCTTTCCAACCACTTAAGACTCTCTTACACTACACTACTAATCAGCCATAAATGTATTATTACAGATATAATGCAAAGTCTGCTCTGTCTTGTGGTCTTGGTTAATACAACCTACATATTCTTGTAGATGAGAACCATTGTGGTCTTCTGAAGCGGTTGCTCGAGTCCTCACGAGTTTCAGTGGAGATCAACAAGAAGGGATTTCACAGGTACTGACACTGAACGATGACCGTCTTCCAGGCTCACTCTGAGAGGAATGAATGAGTCATGTCTGATGTGTTTTAGGGAGGCGGTAACCACTGTGGAGCTCAGCCCTGATGTGCTCAGTGGGGTCAGAGTTCTGCTGGTTCACAGATGGCCCAGAGGTGTTTATCTCGACCCATACCAACTCGCATCCCTGAGTGTTGAAAGTGATTGGCAGGTAAGAAGACTGACTCTGCCAAAAATAAATATTATAAACCACATTCACCTTCACTGTGTATGTATTAATTTAATCATTTGTGTATCCACCTCTGTAAGATCTTACTAGATTCAGCCATAGACCTAGAGCTGCCTGCTCACAAGACTTCAGGATTTGTCACCTATGTGTATCCCACCGTCGATGGACCGACTCCAAGACTGTTAAAAGTGACAATTCCCGTACACGGTCGCTACCACAAGCCTTCTTATGATGGGAAAACATTTACATCTGTCGACATAGAAGCTCCAGAGCTGCTGCTGCGGACTGAAAAATGTAAGTGTATCATCTTCATTCAATAGTCTCTTCTCAGAAACAACCAAACAATTTTAGATTTAACTGATCTAAGAGATCAGTTAAATCTAAATCTCTTCCTTCCATCTAGGTACGCAGCTCAGCATCTTTGAGCCTCACGCTGTGGTGGACGCTCCCTGTACTGCCGACAATTCAAGCGCGTGTTCGTGGGTTAAACTCCAACATCAGCAGGTTGGTTCTCTAAATGTCTTTTCATGATACTGGTTGAATATTCCTTTTTCTTTTATCACTCAAAATAAACATCTATATAAATAAATAACATGTCTTCGTGTAGGAGCAAGGCGCCGTGGGTTTGCAGTTTCCAGTCGGTGACGGGTCTTTGGTGACGCCTGTATGCGGTGGAACTCTTCTCGTCACGATGATCTCCTGCGTGGCGCTGTCCAAATACTTGTGGAAACATCGACTCGTTTAAACAGTGATGGTCAACATATCTTGTTTTGAGCAGCTCATGAGTTCGTAATAACGCAGTTCTTGGTGGAACACTGGCCAAAGCATACAGGAAGATGACACCTCACTCAGTTTGAAACACTTAACTAAAGAATGTTTGGTCATTAATCATCTTCTTAGGACGTCTTTTATCACGACTACAAATAATAAATTGCAAACATCTGGGAAATTCTCCATGTTGTGTTGATAATGACGTTTGGCTTTTTTGTTTTATGACACAAAAATGTCAGATTGGATATTAAGATTTCAGGCTTGTAAAGCTACCGTACAGATGAACACAGCATCACAGACAGGGCTGGTTACAAAAAAACAACCTCTCTGATATTCAGCCTAGTTGTACTTCTTTTATAAAATCTGTATAATGCAGCTGAACATCGCAGAGTACATAGATTGAGCGTAATATGTATATTGATGTAGATCAACGGTGTATAAAATGTGTACAATTAAAATCTTTATTTTAAGTTTGTGGATGTTTTTTATGTGTTCATGGTCAGCTGCAGAACAGTAACACCACAGTCTGTCAGTCAAAACTTACTACTAGGCTTTCCTTTTATTTTCTCAATAGCTCATATTATGTCGTTATCTCAGGAGAACAACTTTATCATTGTGACATAATGACATAAATAACTTATTATCAGTATCATATGGAATAGGATGTGTGTTTTTTTTTCTTAAAGCTGTCTAAAGAGGAAGTTAAAAGAAGAACTGGATGTTGGGTGTTGAATAAAATTTATACCACATGTAATGGTTGACGACAAATCAATCAAGTGTGTGGTTCATGTTAGGTGGCATTATTTTTCAGACCCACAGACAGACTCACGCCTCTCAGTTATAGCAGAGACAGTTTCACACTCAGTAGCTCTGTTTTCTGAACATTTCACACCACAAGTCATGACTCAATTTGCACAACCTCCGAACAAACAATCTAATTCAAATTGTTATTATCTCTATTTCTAGCTCTTTCGTATTTCTATAAACACTTTTGTCTATCTATCTATCTATCTATCTATCTATCTATCTATCTATCTATCTATCTATCTATCTATCTATCTATCTATCTATCTATCTATCTATCTATCTATCTGTCTGTCTGTCTGTCTGTCTGTCTGTCTATCTATCTATCTATCTATCTGTCTGTCTGTCTATAACCAATCCTTATTCAATATAAAAATGTTATTGTTGATTATAGATAGATGGACAGATCTGGATATAAATTTAACCTGTGATCCTGAAGATCAGTACTTGATAGAAAACTATGTAAAAAAGTAAAAATAGAAATAATCTTGAATAGAAATAATAAATAGAGCTACAATACGACATATTCTGTATATAGGCAGGATATATTACATATTACATATTATCTATCTATCTATCTATCTATCTATCTATCTATCTATCTATCTATCTATCTATCTATCTATCTATCTATCTATCTATCTATCTAGACTAGAAAAACTAGAAAGGCCCTATAAGTACAGTCCATTTACCATTTTTTTAGTTCTGACCAGGCATTAAGAGAGATGGGTTCAATAGCCAGCAACAAAATATATAATAAACAAATAAATATAGAAGTCTTAGATTAAGTTTAAAGTTCAAACTGTTACAGCCACAGACCAAAGAATTAATCTATGAATTAAAATAAATCTCAACTGCTCAGCAAAGTGTTAAACTACATTACCTAGAATACTTTTCGGCATATTTAAACCTCAAACTTATTAACATGTGCAGTTAAATAATAATTAAGATCTGTGTGTTCATCACAGAAACTGTTCTGATGTCTGATGATGACATGGCTTATATGTGTATTTTATTGTTTTAGGTGTTGTCGTCTCTCATCTATCTATCTATCTATCTATCTATCTATCTATCTATCTATCTATCTATCTATCTATCTATCTATCTATCTAGACTATAAAAACTAGAAAGGCCCTACAAGTACAGTCTATTTACCATGTTTTAGTTCTGACCAGGCATTAAGAGAGATGGGTTCAATAGCCAGCAACAAAATATATAATAAACAAATAAATATAGAAGTCTTAGATTAAGTTTGAAGTTCAAACTGTTACAGCCACAGACCAAAGAATGAATCTATGAATTAAAGTAAATCTGTTCAGCAAAGTGTTAAACTACATTACCTAGAATACTTTTCGGCATATTTAAACCTCAAACTTATTAACATGTGCAGTTAAATAATAATTAAGATGTGTGTGTTTGCAGTGCTGTGCTGTGCACACACACACACACACGCACACACACACACACACCATTCATCTGAAACATCACTGACTCGGGCTGTGAAGGGCTGGGTCGGTAGTTCCGCTTCCCCCTTCGCCATAGCGGAATTATCCAAAGGGCCGAAAAAGAAAGATAGAAAGAAAAGAAAAGAAAGAAAAGAAACGAAAAGAAAAGAGAAGAGGACTCTTTGTAAATAGTTGCACTCAGTGTTTTTAAGTTATCAGTACGCGGTGCGTACAGCGAGGCCTCCATGTGACAGATGAACTTCTTCTAAAGCGGATTTTACAAATCTTCCACCCGGACCGTCGAGGAGCCTCCGGGAAGTTTAACTGCCGGTGAGCCGCGCTTCTCCTCCGGCGTCCTTCTCGTTAAAGCCTGCCCCCTTCTTCTTCTTTCTTTTCTTTTTTAAAGTATACTTTAGAAAACTTGCACAGCCTCTCTCGGTGTGTTTGAGTTTATTCACGTTAGCTCGGCCGTGCTAGCCGCGTTAGCTCCCCCGTTAGCTCACGTTAGTTAGCCGAGGCTAGCCACGCTACCTGTTGTTGTTGTTGTTGTTGTTGTTGTTGTTGACTGGTTTTAAAGATTTACAGAGTAAACAGAAACACAGAAGAGTGTGTGAACAACAGGCTGGATGTCGATGTGTTTGTGTGTTTTATCCCAGATGAAAACAATGAAGCGTTAGCCTTTTATTTGTGTGTGAAGCGCTTTGACCCGCTCACCTGGCTGCTTTTTATTTATTATACTCGATTTAAGAAACAGAATTAAGAGAAAGTTTGTTTAAAAAAGCTCCTCAGACTAACACTAAGCTTTCAGAGGAGGTTAAAATAAGCTGTGGTCTCTCTAACAGCTGAAACTGTCTCTGCTCTCTCCCTCTTTATCCTCCTTCATGGGTTTTTATTTGCACATAAACCAAGAAGTAATAATAAATAAAAATAATAATATTTTATTACATAGGCGACTTTCTGTCACCTTACAATAAATGAGAGTAGACAGCAAATAACAGAAACAAACAAAAAGAACCATAAAAGTAAAATCAAATTACAAGAATACATTAAAAACAGGTTAAAATACTAATACTAATACTAATATACTAATACTAATATACTAATACTAATATACTAATAGCGTATATCTTATAGTATATTAGTATAAATGCTCTGGGGTCATGAGACTCAAGACTTAAGTTCACTATGTGGGTCAAGAGATGATGGAGCACCAAAATAAATAGATTTATATATTATATATATATCTTATATATATATATAAAACAGTCTTTATTCAGTATAAAAATGTATTGTTGATTATAGAAGATGGACAGATCTGTATTGAAATTAAACCTGTGATCCTGAAGATCGTTACCTGATAGAAAACCTATATAAAAAAGTAATAAATAATTTGATAGAAATAAGAAATATTTGGATGATGGGAGTTACTGTATGAGCAGTTTGTGTAACACTATTGAAACCTGATATGTATTTAGTTTTTCTCCCATCACCTTCATCAAAAACTTTAATAATTTCTGCAGCTAAGCCGTCAACCTGTCTGAATCTGCTGTGTTATCAGGACTGTACCACAGTCCTTTAAGGTAGCTGTAATTAAACCTCACTCTAGACCAGAGCTCTTAGCCAACACAGACCGGTATCAAACCTTCCCTTCTGTCTAAGATACTTGAGAGAGCTGTAGCTATCAGCTGTGTGACTTTCTCCAATAACAATAGTTGTTTGAGGATTTTCAGTCTGGATTGAGATGGGGGCAGTTTTTCCTCACTCGAAACGGGGTCTAAGGACAGGGGTGTCACTCCTGTACAGATGTTAAAGCCTGAGGCAAATGTACTTTGTGAATTTGGGCTATTTACAAAAAATACATTTGATTTGATTGATTTGAAACAAAACAGGTGTGAACAAATTAAAAACCATCTGGAGTCAGATAACACAGAATAAACTGTATGAAATACATTAAACTTAAAAAAATGGTTCAAATGTTTTGTTATTTGTTTTTCCAGCCGTACAATATCTGACAATGCCAGCAGGCATAAATAATATATTTAAAAACGAAGCCTTCTGTCCCCCCCGTGCTGGACGTTGGACGTCCCTGTCCTACATACTCCTCAGCTTCAAAACAAGGCTTTAATTGTTCCCGTTATTAGTCTGTTGTATTTATAACCTCATCATTGTGTGTTCATGCTCTGATTCTCCTCCAGGTACCACTTGGCGCTTCCTTTCCTTCCTTCTCCTGTCACCTTTCGGGCACATCCTCCCCCTCCTCTGCGCATGAGCACACCCGTGCCTCATGTTGATGTGAGCGCTCGGCCGCCTGTCCATCCTCGTCCGCTACGCCCTCCCTCCCCGAAGCTCCCCTCTTAACCACCCCCGTGAGGCTCCCGACGACCTATAGCGATGTGTGATAACGGAGACCCCGAGGATAAACCCCCGCGCCTCCGGTCAGGATGAGCAGCACCATCTTTAGTACCGGCTCTGGCAAAGACTCGCTCTCAGCCAACCACAGCTCGGACCGTGCCGTCTGTGCCGAGGAGAGGAAACCTCGCAATAAGATCATCTCAATCTTCTCCGGGGCTGAAAAAGGTGACACGATGATGACTTTTTTTTCAGTAAGGAACACTTTTTGTGTCGTCACTGTGTGATTTCAACCATGTTTTGGTTTCTTCAGGCGGCAGAAGAAAGAAGACAGAGACAAAGAACGACCAGAGATCCGCCGCCTTCAGATTTTGAACACACCATCACGTCAGGGTTTGATGGTGCACGGGGAGTTCACTGTGAGTTTCATTCTCACCGTTTGTTTTCTTGAGACACTTCGACCGAAAAACACACACCACATCACATCTGCAGTCTGCACACGTTGACACCCTTTCATTTTTTTTGTCTTGCACAGGTATGCCAGAGCAATGGGCCCGACTACTCCAGACCTCAAAACATCACCAAGTCAGAGCAGAAGAAAAACCCGCAGGTGGCTGCTCGATTCTCAAGTTTACGAATCAATGGAAAGGCCGTCAGAAGTACCTCAGCTTCTCTCTTCTTGTGAGAAGTTAAACTGACCTTTTTATTTAAAGTTAATTATTGCCTAAAATTATGCTTTGTCTTCAAGTCGATAACCTTTTT
>NC_040027.1:11958625-11973938 GCF_000972845.2 Larimichthys crocea | reverse complement strand
AACCAGTCCTTATTCAGTTTAAAAATGTTATTATTGATTATAGATAGATGGGCAGATCTGTATTTAAATCAAACCTGTGCAAAGAAATTAAACTTGGAGCTGTTATTGTGAGAATAAACATGTGAGATTAAAGATTAATTCATAATTTACTCAGTTTGTCCATGATCTCCTCATCAGACATCTTGCCCTTCTTCCCTGAAGATCTGAAGATCGTTACTTGATAGAAAACTATATAAAAAAAGTAAAAATAGAAATAGTTTTGAGTAGAAATAAGAAATATTTGAGATGATGGAGGTTTAGCGTCACTGATACACCTGCAGCCCAAACCTTTGTTTAAAGATGTGACAATACTAACATTTAAAAAATTAAGAATAAAAGTTACATACAAATGTTTTTTTTTAAAAATGTGCAGTGTAACCAAGTTTGGAAACAGCTGATATGTATTTAGACTTTTTTTCTCCCATCGACCTTCATCAAATAACTTTAATAATTTCTGCAGCTAAGCCGTCAACCTGTCTGAATCTGTCTGTATTATCAGGACATGTACCACAGTCCTTTAAGGTAGCTGTAATTAAACCTCACTCTAGACCCAGAGCTCTTAGCCAACCACAGACCGGTATCAAACCTTCCCTTTCTGTCTAAGATACTCGAGAAAGCTGTAGCTAATCAGCTGTGTGACTTTCTTCAATAACAATAGTCTGTTTGAGGATTTTCAGTCAGGATTTAGAGTGGGCAAGTTTTTCCTCACTCGAACCGAGGGTCTAAGGACAGAGACTGAAAAGCCCTCCAAGGCAAATGTACTTTGTGACTTTGGGCTATACAAATAAAATCTGATTTGATTTGAAATCTAAACCAATCAGGCGTGAACAAATCTAAAAACCATCTGGAGTCAGATAACACAGAATAAACCGTATCAAATACATCAAACTTAAAAAAATCAAGGTTCAAATGTTTTGTTATTTGTTTTTCCAGCTGTGCAGTGTCTGACAATGCCAGCAGGCCATAAATGATATATTATGAAAACGAAGCCTTCTGTCCCCCCCGTGCTGGACGTTGGACGTCCCTGTCCTACATACTCCTCAGCTTCAACAACAATGGCTTTAATTGTTCCCGTTATTAGTCTGTTGTATTTATAACCTCATCATTGTGTGTTCATGCTCTGATTCTCCTCCAGGTACCACTTGGCACTTCCTTTCCTTCCTCTCCTGTCACCTTTCTGGGCACATCCTCCCCCTCCTCTGCGCATGAGCACACCCGTGCCTCATGTTGATGTGAGCGCTCGCCGCCCTGTCCATCCTCGTCCGCTACGCCCTCCCTCCCCGAAGCTCCCCTCTTAACCACCCCCGTGAGGCTCCCGACGACCTATAAGCGATGTGTGATAACGGAGACCCTGAGGATAAACCCCCCGCGCCTCCGGTCAGGATGAGCAGCACCATCTTTAGTACCGGCTCTGGCAAAGACTCGCTCTCGGCCAACCACAGCTCTAAACCGTTGCCGTCTGTGCCCGAGGAGAGGAAACCTCGCAATAAGATCATCTCAATCTTCTCCGGGGCTGAAAAAGGTGACACGATGATGACTTTTTTTTTAAGTTAGTGAACACTTTTTGTGTCGTCACGTGTGATTTCAACGAGGTTTTGGTTTCTTTCAGGTGGCAGAAAGAAAGACCGAGACAAAGAACGACCAGAGATCTCGCCGCCTTCAGATTTTGAACACACCATACACGTCGGGTTTGATGCTGTCACGGGAGAGTTCACTGTGAGTTTTTATTCTCACACTTCGACCGAAAACACACACCTACATCACATCTGCAGTCTGCACACGTTTGACACCCTTTAATTTGTTTTTGCCTTGCACAGGGCATGCCAGAGCAATGGGCCCGACTACTCCAGACCTCAAACATCACCAAGTCAGAGCAGAAGAAAAACCCGCAGGCTGTGCTCGACGTTCTCAAGTTCTACGACTCCACTGGCAACGGCCGTCAGAAGTACCTCAGCTTCTCATCTTCTGGTGAGAAGTTAAACTGTAACCTTTTTATTGTAAAGTTAATTATTGCCTAAAATTATGCTTTTGTCTTAAAGTCGATAACCTTTTTTTTTATCTCATGTAAAACATTGATTGACCGGGCTCGACCTCTTTTTGCTTTTTTTTTTCCAATCACAGAAAAAGACGCTTTCACCCCGGGGCCTCAGTCTGTAAGTGTTTAAAAACACGCACGCTCTTTTATTTGTGTTACGTTCGGTCTTTATGAAAGTTAACAACTTTTTTTTCTTCCACCTTTTTAAATCAGCCCGTCAAAAAAGGCACTGAACCCTCTTCCCCGAATATCAAAGACATCGACGATGACGACGACGACGAAGCTCCTCCTCCCGTCGTGGCCCCGAGACCAGAGCACACGAAGAGCGTAAGTCGAGTACACACACTTTGTGTACTCGAGGTTTATTTCTGTATTTATTAATTTGTCTTATGTGATTGTTTTGCTGCGTCGTGCAGGTGTACACTCGCTCCGTCATCGACCCCATCCCCGCTCCGAGCACATGCGTAGACGGAGACGTCGCCTCCAAGGCGGCAGAGCGACAGAAGGGGAAGAAGGGCAAGATGTCTGACGAGGAGATCATGGACAAACTGAGTAAATTATGAATTAATCTTTAATCTCACATGTTTATTCTCACAATAACAGCTCCAAACTCACCTGTTTTATGTGATCTACTGGCTTACAGGAACCATAGTAAGCATCGGAGATCCCAAGAAGAAGTACACCAGATATGAAAAGATTGGTCAGGGGTGAGTGCAGAAGTTTTTATGCGTTGTGTGACATTGCATCTATTATAAGAACATGCCCTTTAGTTTGGCAACTTCTTCTTCAAATTCTGCTTCTATTGTTTTGACAACTTTCAATCACACATCTGCTGCCTTCCTGATTCCTAGACAGGTTTTTCACCAGGTGTTATTACTCAGACTCTGTGTTTTACTTGTGATTGTTGTATGTTAATAGTTTGAGTTATAGATGAACTTTCTGAGGTTTGTGTTATGACGACTCAGTGAGCTCCTGACTGTCCTACGAGCCACATCTTAGTCGTATTCTTGTGCCTGAAACAAAGCGTCGTGTCACACCTCTGTTACATCGATCACAGCTTTTGGTGTTGAACTTGTGATGCCTTTTTGTTTGTGTGTGAAACTTCTGCAGACAAATTCGAGCAGACTTTGTTTAAAAAATGTAAATTTCTCTTCTCCTTCTTGTCGCAGGGCGTCAGGAACAGTATTCACAGCCATCGATGTTGCCACAGGACAAGAGGTAAAGAGCAATGGCCCTACCAGCGACACAGCAGAGTAAAATAGACACATGAGGGTTAAAAGTTTTTAACAATAAACTGTATTCATAGAGCTTCTTTTCTACAAGAAATGCAGCTTTAAAGTGAGACTGTAGCTTCATACATATGTCACTGAACACACAGTGATCAAACTGAAGCAGAAGTGTCTGTTTAAAGTTATCTAACAATAGCACAGTGAGTCATCACAGCCCGAGTAAGATTGTATAAGTAAAAGTACTTCAACTTTTTATTTGTGAGAGGAAGAACGTGTTTGTTCCTGTTCGTCTCTTTAAATACATTAAGGAAACAGCTAAACCTGCACGTATACAGTCATAGTAAACACTGAGGGGAAGAAAATATAAAAATATACTGACAGGATCACTTCATTCATTTGTCGGGTAACTCTGAATCTTTGCCTTTTACAGGTCGCCATCAAACAGATCAACCTACAAAAGCAGCCGAAGAAGGAGCTGATCATCAACGAGATCTTAGTGATGAAGGAGTTAAAGAACCCCAACATAGTCAACTTTTTAGACAGGTGAGACAGACTGCTGCACAACACAAGCATCTCGTGATAATTATAACATCATGGGTGTGTGACATTGTGTATTTGTGTCTGTCTGTCAGTTTCCTGATGGGGGAGGAGCTGTTTGTGGTGATGGAGTATCTGGCCGGTGGCTCATTGACGGACGTGGTTACAGAGACCTGTATGGATGAAGCCCAGATAGCTGCTGTCTGCCGAGAGGTACGCTGCGCTCTGCACAGACAGGGTCACATTTAATAAATAAATCATAATTGATGTGAAAGTTGGAGCTCGACAACTTTTCCCTGTCTGTCTCTGCAGTGTTTACAAGCGTTGGATTTCCTGCACGCGAACCAGGTCATCCACAGAGACATCAAAAGTGACAACGTGTTACTGGGGATGGACGGCTCTGTCAAACTGAGTAAGTCCGGTAACCAATGTGATCAGGAGCAGCCTGTCCACATCCCGTCACCGTAACCCTGTATCCTCTCCTCGACAGCCGATTTCGGCTTCTGTGCCCAGATCACTCCGGAGCAGAGCAAACGCAGCACCATGGTCGGCACGCCTTACTGGATGGCTCCCGAGGTGGTGACCAGAAAGGCTTACGGGCCTAAAGTAGACATTTGGTCACTGGGTATTATGGCCATCGAGATGGTCGAAGGAGAACCTCCCTACCTGAACGAAAACCCACTACGAGTGAGTGTTCTTATTTTCATGTTTATGATGTGGCTTTATTTCATGACTAAATTAGTTAAATCAAAGGCACGGCTTAATGCACATAATAGATAACAATAGATTTTATATGAAAAATCTCAAATGGTTAGTGATATTTAGGATTTGCTTGTCAGACTTTGGCATAGTTTGCTGAACAACTGCAGCCTTCAATTGGTCGTGAGTCAACACAAAACAGGACGAATCCTGTCCTCCACCCGCACGAACAACAGCCACTGATCAGCTGACTTGTTGCTGACTGAATTGGTCAACATACAAACATGTCTGTCCGGTTTGTCTGCTTCGTCTGTGTTCCTCTTAATTGCGTGCAAACACCATCAGCTCGTGAGTTTACCCCTACACGGGACTTGACCCATATATACAGATCAAGCTTATTGTCACTGTAAACAGGCGGCCAGGGTGTGTGAACACTGTGTAATAAGGTTATATAGATTCGTGCATGTTTGTAGACCTGATCTCACCTCCAGTTTGTTGTGTGTCAGATGAGCTGTTATTAAGTGACTGCACTATACAGTGTTGGACTTGAATTAAATTGTATCCTGGAACTTTGATTGACATTTCTCGGTGTACCTTTTTTGTCTCGTCTCTTCCTCTTCGGCAGGCATTATACCTGATCGCCACAAACGGCACGCCCGAGCTTCAGAACCCGGAGAAGTTGTCCCCGGTCTTCAGAGATTTCCTCAACCGTTGCTTGGAAATGGATGTAGAGAAACGAGGCGGAGGCAAAGAGCTGCTGCAGGTTGAAACATGCTTCCTGTTACGAGATTTGTGTGGTTTTTTTTTAATTAAATCTGACCTCCACTCACCGCTCTGCCCTCTCTTCCTTCTCAGCATCCGTTCCTGAAGCTGGCGAAGCCCCTCTCCAGTCTCACACCTCTCATCCTGGCAGCCAAGGAGGCCATGAAGGGCAATCGTTAGCTGACGGAATAAAAAAAGAAAAAAGAAGAAAGGAGCTCCCCTGCCTTCCCATGCTGTGCACAGATATGTGCCAACCATTCAGATGTTTTCGTGCCAGACAATAGGCTGAGAGTGACTCGCCACTCTTGATGCACCAGCCTTATAAGCCCTGACAAACCTCACTGTGAAGAAGACCAAAAAAAAACAACAAAAAAACAACAAAAAAATCTAGAGCACAACTCCACCGCTGTCCACATGAACTCTATTCTCACTCAGACGTCAGAAGACAAGTCAAACTAAAGTGCTTAGTTTCAGAGTCAGGCGTTAGTTATTTTGTACAACAAATCTCCTGGTGACACGTTCGGGGCTGGGCTTGTATTTAACTTGGAATGAAGAAGATGCCTAGTTCTATTTAGTTTTTTAATCAACTGCCTTAAACAAATGCAAAATGTTGCCTAATGTATTGTTGATTGTGTCGATGTTTCTCTTCCCATGATTTTTACTACCTTTGTAATTGACCTTTTCAAGCTTTGTCAGTGTCTTAGTTATTTTGATACTTGAATTTCATACGTGTCCCCCTCTTTTCTTGTTATATAGTTGGTCTCATTCAGTGAACACTCTTGCTATTTCCACATTGACTCGTGTTTCATGGACATTTTTTTCTCTCTTACCGGTTTTTATAGGAAACATTTCAGTACATTTGTCATCATGAATCTATGTGCCACACCTTGACAGACCTACTGTATCACTTCTCCCCCTGTATCATTAGTCTCCTGATATCAGAGGTGCACCTTACAGGCAAATTAAAATGTTAGATTGACAGGGTTTATACTTTTTCTTCTTTATTGTTGTTATTAAAAATGAGTATTGTATGTCCAACTCTGTCCTTTGTGTTCTTCTGGACTAAAACAAAATGCGCTTTTTTTCCCTCATGTGTATATTGTGTACTTAATAATTAGTTTGAAAAAAAAAAACAAAGTGGCCATATCGTCATGGTTAGCTGTTGAAGGCATGGTAAAGACAATTTGTTGACTGTTTCTTTTCTCCACTGAACAACTAACAACCTTGTCTGCGCACTCAAATAAATGCAACTGTTTGTGCTTTTGTGATTTTGGGTGTGAGAGTGATTGGTGTGCAGTAACACACAGAGGTAAACAAACATAAGACTAGACTAATACAAGCAATATAACATAAATAACACTTCCTATGCTGTTTATTTGAAGTTGAGCTTTGTGGCTTTTAGAGCTGGATTTTATGAAGGCAGTGTAGATACAACAAAACAGAGGCTTTATTTTGAAGTATTTAAGGAAACTTATTTAGACCAAAACAGTGATTTATGACCCCTACCATCCTCAGATGTCAGATGATTTGTCCTTGTTACATGTAATAATGTTTAGCACAGGGATGTCCAAAGTACGGCGTGGGGGCCAATCACAGCCCGCAGTCTGATTTCATGTGGCCCGAAGCTTCTCTTTTTTTTTTTTAATATTATGGCTTGCTAAAGCAAGAGTGACACGTTTTAAACTTTAAACAGACTTTGCATTACTCATAATAAGTCATGTTTTGAATGAACACGAGGTTCAGATTTTTAAGTTTAACGTATTTCATACAGTTTATTCTTTTTTATCTGACTCCAGATGTGAAATGAAGGAAGAACTGGTTTTTAGATTCGATTTGGTTACATTACCATTAAGAAAAAACTGATAATTGTGACAATAAAAATAAAATTGGTACAGAACATTTGTATGTAACTTAACTGCTAATAATGTTTTCATTTTTTAAATGTTAATATTGGCCCCCTGGACATCTTCACATTGTCAAATTTAGCCCTCTTTAACCCTGGAACACTAACGTCGGGTGATTTGCACCCACACAGTTCTTGTCGTGTGATTTTCATTGTGTTGCTGCTGTCTGTGTTGCATTGGTCCTTGGGTAGCTTCAGGCTGCTCACGGATGTCATTAATGGTATGTTTGTTTCCCTTCTCCCACCTATGGTTTTTTCAAGAGGCATGCGTTCAGGTGATTTTCACCTGACGTTAGTGATAGAGAGTGCCATGTTTTGTCTCTCTCTCCCACAGTTGCAGAAAAACTGTGCGGGAACGAGGGGAAACCCAGAAAAGAGGATGGGAGGAGGAAAGAAGGGAAACAGAAAGAAAGAAAGGGGGGGGAAAAAAGAAAAAGAAAAGGACGGGGAGAGGAGGGGAAAAGAAGGGGGAGCGGACAGGAAAGGGACGCGGCGAGACGCTCGAGGGGATCCCCGGCAGGGGGTTTGAGGGGCACGAAAAAAGAAGGAAGTAATAAGAAAATAAGAAGATTGGAGGCAGAGCAGTTATGCACCGGAAAGAGAAGTAAAGGAAACAGCAAAGTACAGAAACAACAAAAGAACCAAAAGTAAAACAAAAACAAGAATAACATAAAAACAGGAAAATACTAATGCATACTAATATACTAATACTAATGAATACTAGATACAATATATTAGTAAAAGTGCTACCTGGGGCATGAGACAAGACTTAAGCACGGGGGGGCAAGATGATGCAGCACCAAAAAATCAGATTATCTTTATAGGCAATTGTGTTGGTAGATACATAAAAAAATAAAACAGTCTATTCAGGATAAAAATGTTATTGTTGATTATAGATAGATGACAGATCGGTATTGAAATAACATGTGATCCTGAAGATTTACTGATAGAAACCTATATAAAAAAAGTAATTTTTTTAATAATTTTGAATAAATAAGAAATATTTGAGATGATGGAGGTGATGATGTGCAGTGTAACCAGTTGTGGAAACAGTGATAGGTATTTAGACTTTTTCTCCATCCACCTTCATCACAATAACTTTAATATTGCATGCAGCTAAGGCCTCAACCGGTCTGAACTGTCTGTAGTATCAGGACATGTACCACACGTCCTTAAGGTAGCTGTAATTAAACCTCACTCTAGACCCAGAGCTCTAGCCAACCACAGAACCGGTATCAACCTTCCCTTTCTGTCTAAGATACTTGAGAGAGCTGTAGCTAATCAGCTGTGTGACTTTTCCCAATAACAATAGTTCGTTTGAGGATTTTTCAGCTGGATTTAGAGTGGGCACTTTTTCCTCCTCGAACCGAGGGTCTAAGGACAGAGGGGTGTCACTCCCTGTACAGATTGTAAAGCCCTCCGAGGCAAATGTACTTTGTGACTTTGGGCTATTTACAAATAAAAAATGATTTATTTGATTTGATTTGAAACCAATCAGGTGTGAACAAATATAAAACAATCTGGAGTCAGATAACACAGAATAAACTGTATGAAATAATTAAACTTAAAAAATCAGGTTCAAATGTTTTGTTATTTGTTTTTCCGCCGTACAAGTATCTGACAATGCCAGCAGGCCATAATAATATATATATAAAACGAAGCCTCTGTCCCCCCCGTGCTGGACTTGGACGCCCTGTCCTACATACTCCTCACTTCAACAACAATGCTTTAATGGTTCCCGTTATTAGTCTTTGTATTTAAAACCTCATCATTTGTGTTTCATGCTCTGATTCTCCTCCAGGTACCACGTGGCGCTTCTTTTCCTCCTCTCCTGTCACCTTTCTGGGCACATCCTCCCTCCTCCTCGCGCATGAGCACACCCGTGCCTCATGTTGATGTGAGCGCTCGCCGCCCTGTCCATCCTCGTCCGCTACGCCCTCCCTCCCCGAAGCTCCCCTCTAACCACCCCCGTGAGGCTCCCGAACCTATAAGCGATGTGTGATAACGGAGACCCCGAGGATAAACCCCCTCGCCTCCCAGTCAGGATGACAGCACCATCTTTAGTACGGCTCTGGCAAAGACTCGATCTCAGCCACCAAAACGCTCGAACGTTGCCGTCTGTGCCCGAGGAGAGGAACCTCGCAAAGATCATCTCATCTTCTCCGGGCTGAAAAAGGTGACACGATGATGACTTTTTTTCAGTAAGCGAACACTTTTTGTGTCGTCATGTGTATTTCAACGATGTTTTGGTTTCTTTCTCAGCGGCAGAAAGAAGAAGACGAGACAAAGAACGACCAGAGATTCGCCGCCTTCAGATTTGAACACACATACACGTCGGGTTTGATGCTGTCACGGGAGAGTTCACTGTGAGTTTTCATTCCCACGTTTTGTTTTCTTGATGAACTTCACCGAAAACCACCCTACATCACATCTGCAGTCTGCACACGTTTGACACCCTTTCATTGTTTTTGTCTTGCACAGGGTATGCCAGAGCAATGGGCCCGACTACTCCAGACCTCAAACATCACAACAAGTCAGAGCAGAAGAAAAACCCGCAGGCTGTGCGACGTTCTCAGTTCTAAGTTCTACGACTCCACTGGCAACGGCCGTCAAAGTACCTCAGCGTCTCATCTTCTGGTGAGAGGTTAAACTGTGACCTTTTTATTGTAAATTAATTATTGCTAAAATTATGCTTTGTCTTCAAGTCGATAACTTTTTTTTCTCTTTCATGAAAGGATTTTATCTCATGTAAAACATTGATTGACCGGGCTCGACCTCCCTTTTTGCTTTTTTTTTTTCCAATCACAGAAAAAGACGCTTTCACCCCGGGGCCTCAGTCGTAATGTTTAAAAAACACACACGCCTTTTATTTGTTTGGTCTTTATGAAAGTTAACAACTTTTTCTTCTTCCACCTTTTTAAATCAGCCCGCAAAAAAGGCACTGACCCCTCTTCTCCGAATATCAAAGACATCGACGATGACGACGACGACGAAGCTCCTCCTCCCGTCGTGGCCCCGAGACCAGAGCAACGAAGAGCGTAAGTCGAGTACACACACTTTGTGTACTCGAGGTTTATTTCTGTATTCATTTATTTGTCTTTGTGATTGTTTTGCCGTGTCGTGCAGGTGTACACTCGCTCCGTCATCGACCCCATCCCCGCTCCGAGCACATGCGTAGACGGAGACGTCGCCTCAAGCGGCAGAGCGACAGAAGGGGAAGAAGGGCAAGATGTCTGACGAGGAGAATCATGGACAAACTGAGTAAATTATGAATTAATCTTTAATCTCACATGTTTAATCCAAATAACAGCTCCAAACTCACCGTTTTATGTGATCTACTGGCTTAAGGAACCATAGTGAGCATCGGAGATCCCAGAAGAAGTACACCAGATATGAAAGATTGGTCAGGGGTGAGTGCAGAAGTTTTTATGGTTTTGGACTTGCATTTATTAAAGAACATGCCCTTTAGTGGCAACTTCTTCCTCAAATTCTGCTTTCTATTGTTTGACAACTTTCAATCACACATCTGCTGCCTTCCTGATTCCTAGACAGGTTTTTTTCACCAGGTGTTAGTACTCAGACTCTGTGTTTTACTTGTGATTGTTGTATATTAATAGTTTGGTTATAGATGAACTTCTGAGGTTTGTGTTTGAGACCAGTGAGCTCCTGACTGTCCTACGAGCCACATCTTAGTCGTACTGTGTCCTCAAACAAAGCGTCCGTCACACCTCTGTTACATCGATCACAGCTTTTTGTGTTGAACTTGTGATGCCTTTTCGTTTGTGTGTGAAACTTCTGCAGACAAATTCGAGGAGACTTTGTTTAAAAAATGTAATTTCTCTTCTCCTTCTTGTCGCAGGGCGTCAGGAACAGTATTCACAGCCATCGATGTTGCCACAGGACAAGAGGTAAGAGCACGAACAGCAGAGTAAAATAGACACCGAGGGTTAAAAGTTTTTAACAATAAACTGTATTCATAGAGCTCCTTTTCTACAGAAATGCAGCTTTAAAGTGAACTGTAGCTTCATACATATGTCACTAAACACACATGTTCAAACTGAAGCAGAAGTGTCTGTTTAAAGTTATCTAACAATAGCACATGAGTCATCACGGCCCGGTAAGATTGTATAAGTAAAAGTACTTCACTTTTTACTTTGTGAGAGAAGAACGTGTTTGTTCCTGTTCGTCTCTAAATACATTAAGGAAACAGCTAACACTGCAACGTAACAGTCATAGTAAACACTGAGGGGAAGAAAACTTTATATGACATGACACTATTACATTTTGTCGGGTAACTCTGAATCTTTGCCTTTTACAGGTCGCCATCAAACAGATCAACCTACAAAAGCAGCCGAAGAAGGAGCTGATCATCAACGAGATCTAGTGATGAAGGAGCTAAAGAACCCCAACATAGTCAACTTTTAGACAGGTGAGACGACTGCTGCACACACAAGCATCTCGTGATAATTATAACATCATGGGTGTGTGACATTGTGTATTTGTGTCTGTCTGTCAGTTTCCTGATGGGGGAGAGCTGTTTGTGGTGATGGAGTACTGGCCGGTGGCTCATTGACGGACGTGGTTACAGAGACCTGTATGGATGAAGCCCAGATAGCTGCTGTCTGCCGAGGTACGCTGCGCTCTGCACAGACGGGGTCCACATTTAATAAATAAATCATAATTATGTAAAGTTGGAGCTCACAACTTTTCCCTGTTGTCTCTGCAGTGTTTCAAGCGTTGGATTTCCTGCACGCAACCAGGTCATCCACAGAGACATCAAAAGTGACAACGTGTTACTGGGGATGGACGGCTCTGTCAAACTGAGTAAGTCCGGTAACCATGTGATCAGGAGCAGCCTGTTCCACACCCGTCACCGTAACCCTGTATCCTCTTCCTCTCCTGTCTCCTCACAGCCGATTTCGGCTTCTGTGCCCAGATCACTCACTCGGAGCAGAGCAAACGCAGCACCATGGTCGGCACGCCTTACGGGATGGCTCCCGAGGTGGTGACCAGAAAGGCTTACGGGCCTAAAGTAGACATTTGGTCACTGGGTATTATGGCCATCGAGATGGTCGAAGGAGAACCTCCCTACTGAACGAAAACCCACTACGAGTGAGTGTTTCTTTTTTTCATGTTTATATGTGAGCAAACCTTAATGCACATAATAGATAACATAGATTTTATATGAAAAATCTCAAATGATTAGTGATTAATAGGATTTGCTTGTCAGACTTGTCAGCATAGTTTGCTGAACAACTGCAGCCTTCAATTGGTTGTGAGTCAACACAAAACAGGACGAATGCTCACGAGTGAATCCCGTCCTCCACACGCACGAACAACAGCCACTGATCAGCTGACTTGTTGCTGACTGAATTGGTCAACATACAAACATGTCGTCCGGTTTGTCTGCTTCGTCTGTTGTCCTCTTAATTGCGTGCAAACACCATCAGCTCATGAGTTTACCCCTACCCAGAACTTGACCTATAATACAGATTAGCTTATTGTCACTGTAAACAGCGGCCAGGGTGTGTGAACACTGGATGTAATAAGTTTATAGAGATACGTGCATATGTTTGTAGACCAGTTATCTGATCTGTTATTAAGCGCTTTAGAAAAGTGACTGCACTATACAAAGTTGGACTCTAATTAATAGTTGTATCCTGGAACTTTGATGACATTCTCTGTGTACCTTTTTTGTCCGTCTTCTCTTCCTCTCCGCAGGCATTATACCTGATCGCCACAAACGGCACGCCCGAGCCAGAACCCGGAGAAGTTGCCCCCGGTCTTCAGAGATTTCCTCAACCGTTGCTTGGAAATGGATGTAGAGAAACGAGGCGGAGGCAAAGAGCTGCTGCAGGTTGAAACATGCTTCCTGTTAGAGATTTATGTGTTTTTTTTTTATAATTTCTGATCTCGATCCGCTCCTGCCTCCATCTCTTTCTCAGCTAGCCTAGCCTGCCTCCTCTACTCACACGTCCTCTCCATCCTAGCCTCATCACCTGCAGCCAGGAGGCCATGAAGGGCAATCGTTAGCTGACGGAATAAAAAAGAAAAAAGAAGAAAGGAGCTCCCTGCCTTCACTGCTGTGCACAGATAGCAACCACAGATGTTTTCGTGCCAGACAATAGGCTGAGAGTGACTCGCCACTCTGATGCACCAGCCTTATAAGCCCGACAAACCTCACTGTGAAGAAGACCAAAAAAAACAACAAAAAAAAAAAAAAAACTAGAGCACAACCCACCGCGTCCACATGAATCTATTCTCACTCAGACGTCAGAAGACAAGTCAAACTAAAGTGCTTAGTTTCGAGTCAGGCGTTAGTTTTTTGTACAACAAATCTCCTGGTGACACGTTCGGGGCTGGGCTTGTATTTAACTTGGAATGAAGAAGATGCCTAGTTCTATTTAGTTTTTTAATCAACTGCCTTAAACAAATGCAAAATGTTCTAATGTATTGTTGATTGTGTCGATGTTTCTCTTCCCTGATTTTTACTACCTTTGTAATTGACCTTTTCAAGCTTTGTCAGTGTCTTAGTATTTTGATACTTGAATTTCATACGTGTCCCCCCCTTTTCTTGTTATATAGTTGGTCTCATTCAGTGACACTCTTGCTATTTCCACATTGACTCGTGTTTCATGGACATTTTTTTTCTCTTACCGGTTTTTTATAGGAAACATTTCAGTACATTTGTCATCATGAATCTATGTGCCACACCTGACAGACCTACTGTATCACTTCTCCCCCTGTATCATTAGTCTCCTGATATCAGAGGTGCACCTTACAGGCAAATTAAAATGTTAGATTGACAGGTTTATACTTTTTTCTTCTTTATTGTTGATTAAAAATGAGTATTGTATGTCCAACTCTGTCCTTTGTGTTCTTCTGGACTAAAACAAAATGCGCTTTTTTCCCCTCATGTGTATATTGTGTACTAAAATTAGTTGAAAAAAAAACAAGTGGCAATACTCATGGTTAGCTGTTGAAGCATGGTAAAGACAATTTGTTGACTGTTTCTTTTCTCCACTGAACAACTAACAACCTTGTCTGCGCACTCAAATAAATGCAACTGTTTGTGCTTTTTGTGATTTGGGGTGTGAGTGATTGGTGGTGCAGTAACACACAGAGGTAAACAAACATAAGACTAGACTAATACAAGCAATATAACATAAATAACACTTCCTATGCTGTTTATTTGAAGTTGCCTTTGTGGCTTTTAGAGCGGGATTTTAGAGTGTAGATACAACAAACAGGCTTTATTTTGAAGTATTAAGGAAACTTATTTAGACCAAAACAGTGATTATGACCCCTACCATCCTCAGATGTCAGATGATTTGTCCTTGTTCATGTAATAATCATTTTGCGGGGCCAGTCACAGCCCACATCTGATTTCATGTGGCCCGAAGCTCTTTTTTTAATATTAATGGCTTGCTAAAGCAAAAGTGACACGTTTTAAACTTAAATGTTAACAGACTTTGCATTATCATAATAAGTCATGTTTAGAATGAACACGAGGTTCAGATTTTTAAGTTTAACGTATTTCATCAGTTATATCTTTGTTATCTGACTCCAGATGTGAAGAAGGAAGAACTGGTTTTTAGATTCGATTTGGTTACATTACCATTAAAAAAAAAACTGATAATTGTGACAATGAAAATAAAATTACTACAGAACATTCGTATGTAACTTAACTGCTAATAATGTTTTCATTTTTAAATGTTAGTATTGGCCCCCCGGACATCTTCAGGTTGTAAAATCTGTCCCTCTTTAAAGAAGTTTGGACACCCCCTGGTTTAACAGGATGCTTATAGACCTATCTAATGTTGTTGTTGCTGCTAATGTCATACCGTGTATCACATCAGGGGTCAGAAGGACAAAGAAAATCAAAAGTCTTTTTTATTTCAACTACTTTTTTTAATGTTTTTGTCAAGTCAACTTTATTTCAAAGCTGCTACATGTACAGGACATACAGAGAATTGAAATTGTGTTCCCTCTTATCGGTGCAAACAGCATAAACATGAAATATAAATAAAAATAAAAATAAAAGTAAAAATATAGGATATAAAAATATATACAAGCCAAAAGACATCCGAGAATAGAAAATACAAGTCT
>NC_040027.1:11911107-11958615 GCF_000972845.2 Larimichthys crocea | reverse complement strand
GGAGTTTGTTACAATTATTGGCTAAAATATGTTATTTCTAAAAGTTATTATTTTTTATTTGATTTCTGAAAATCATCTTGCGACCTCCCCGGGGGGTCCCGACCCCTACTTTGGGAACCAGTGAGTTTATCGTGTGCTTTTATTCTGAAGTTTTGGCTCGGCTTTTAACGACTGCTTCCGGTAACTCGAAGACTCCAACAGGACGAAACTTGCTGCTGTTTTTTTCTCATGTTTTGTGTTAGATGGCTCAAATAAAAGACAAAGAAGCTTACCAAAGACTGAACTATCTTTACCAGGTAGGAAATAAATAATAAGTTTAAAAAACAAACCGCTGTCACGTCAGGTCACATGGTGCTAACGTGCTAACAGGTTTCGTGTCTCTGCAGGCGGCTCATTGCGTTTTATCTGAAAACGCTGAAAACGTGAAGCTGGCTCGTTTCTACTGCTTCACACAGAGGACCATAGCGAGACGTTTAGTTCTCAGACAGTAAGTTTAAACCTCAGTACTGTGAAGAGGCGTGTGTGTGTTTAAAGTGGATTTTATTTTGAAGGAAAGGCCTGAAAAGCTCCAGAATGACGTCACGTGTGTTGCCCATATGTTTTTTTTAAAATAAATATTAATCAATAACTTTCACACAATTTTATTATCAGGGTTGAAAAGTTATTTTTTAAAATTATATTTCTGTTTTTATAACAGACCTGCCTGTTTGTTTACATCCACAACTCCCTGGAAAAGACCAAAACCAACAATTTAATTAATCCTAATAACAAGTAATGTCTGTATAGCAAAAGGATCTCCTGGACCGGGATGATCTGTTTGTGTAATCTGGTCTGATCCCGCACACTGCCCACGTTGATGCTCCAGGTTGCCGGATAAAGTGCTACAGCCGTGGAAGAAATGTCTGTAATCCTCTGTAAATCAAAAATATCTCCACCATAATCGTTCACGTCTTTTAATCTCATGGATGCTGAGACAGATTCTGACCAACCACTACTGAAATTAGTCCTAAACATATGCACTGCTTCCTCCTGTTTGATTAACATTTACCAAAAACTACAGTGCCCAGCTGTTTGTGACATATTTTGATATTAAGATTTCAAATTTAAAGGGCTGTGAGACGAGAGACAGAACAGATAAGTCAGAAAGTTTCCACAGATGGACTAGCACACTGTTGGTTTTGGTCTGATCAGGAGGCTGGTGGACAAAAAGTCAGTCTTATGTAAGTCTAACGTGACATAAATAAGGTTTTCAACATCTTTTTTTATTGCAGAGATCCGTCAGTGAAGAGAACATTATGCAAGAAGTGCTGCTCATTGCTGATCCCGGGCGTAACTGCTACAGTACGACAACGAAGTGAGTCTGTTTTATTTTTCTCCTTGCATTTCATTTTATGTGTTTGGTAAATGTAATGTAAAGAAATGTGTTCACTCTATCTTTCCATCTGTCTGACTTTGTTTCAATAGGAAAGAACAGCAAGACTCGCTTCACTGTTATGAGGTGCCTGAGCTGCGGACAGAGCAAGACGTTACTGAATAATCCAGATCATTGTTTGTGGGTCGACCGCCCCGAGGCTCAGATGGAGCAACGAAAGCAGCCAGGTTATAACAAACTTCATCTTCTAGATTTCTCAACTATGAGTAGATAAGTGGAAAACACGCTCTGACCATTATCTTTTGTTCTTTCTTACCCACAGATCAAGGTCCCCCCTCTAAGAATCAGCCAAAAGAGAAAAAAACGCCGGATGGATCGGCGTCTTCTAAACACGGTGCTGCTCAGAGCACTGCAAGTACATAACTGCATATGAAGGACTGATATTCCTCTGACTGATATCCAGCGTCTATAATCTGAGGAAGTAGTTTGATATTATTTAAATGACACTCTTTAATTCTGTATTTTGGTAATTTATTTAGTCTGTGGCCTCTGTGAGATCAGTTTCAGCATCTTTGTGCAGTGTGTTCATGTTTCTTGCAGTCATTCTTTATTCTACCAGCAGATGGCCATCATGTGGATTTACAGAAATTATGTTTTCAAAAGGAAACGCTTGTTGATACGAAAGGTTTTATTGAAAACAGCCAACAAGAATGGAAAATAATTTTTTATGCTTATTATTTTTTGTACAAGCATGTGACTGTTGAGCATCAATCATCTGCTGTTAGATACTAAAAGGCTTAAAAAGAAAATAAAAATATCTCTTTCACTTTTTCTTCTTGTCTCCTTTTTCGCCCTTTGGCACTCTGAAACGTGTCTTCTGCAAATAGAAAAGGTTCTTGGCAAAAATCCTTGGAATATGACCCATGTACAGGAGAAGAGCCAGCATCATGCCTAGAAAACAGACATTCAGTGTGATCACAAGCACAGACAGCAGATGCACATATATTTATCTGAACGTGTTTTTACCTGTGAGAGGACCCAGCCAGTAGACTAATGCATACTCTGCCAAGGTGAATCCAGGACAGTGGAAGGTGAGGCCATAGGCCAAGGATGGGTTCATGTAAGCTGAAGTGTAACCTCTGGCTGCAAAAGGCAATGGACAGATAAAATTTATCTAGATGGACGTAGACACATAAAAGTCAGTTAAATGACACTTGAAACAGAGGATCACATGCATGACTGATGCGAAGGTGGAGTCCAAGGAACTCATAATAAAGTTGTGAGATCATTTCTGGGCAGTGCAGTGTTTAGCAGTTCTGAATTGACACACAACAACCCAATAAAAAAAATTATCATCCAATGAACGAAAGTAATACCAAATGAGCAAACTGAAAGTAACATATTATTTTCTTCTCTTTTATGGATATCTAGTTGTTTTTCAAATTCATGAAAAGATGCATGATATAATTGAAAGTGTCAGGTTTTTCTTTCCTGCAGAAATGTTCTCATATTTAAAAACACAAAGTTTCTTTTTTGAACCTTTTTATTGGAGGATAAAGTAGGGACATGGTTCAACTAAAACTTACCTGCATGAGACAGGAAAGTGAGGAGGACAGCGACCAGGGGCACCCGGATCAAAGCATGCCTGCGTTGCAGGTTTAGATGGATCAGATGAAAGATGAGTGCGCAAACACACTCTGTGAAAAACCCCTGATACAAAGAGACCAGCAGGGATGTGCTGCACTCTCTAGCCATCAGGTTTTTGATCATGTGCATGTCTGTCAGCTCCAGACCCCAGTAGTATACTGCTACAAGAAGGCCAAGGTGGGCCCCAAGGAACTGGGCTGCTACAGCAAGGAGAGTGGGAAGGGTGGTGGTCTCCAGCTGCAGGAACTTCAGCATCACCAGGCTGGGATTCCCAGATGCAGCACCGCAGATCACGCCGTGGGTTAGCAACACCACAAACAGGATGGTCAGAGTCACATCAGGACCCAAGCCCCCGGCCCACTCACCTACTTCCACAATGGTCTGCACCTCCAGCCAACATGCCACCAGCATGAAAGAGGACGCAAACTCCGAAATGAAGCTAAACCGTGGCCATTTTCTGAGGAGCGTTCGAACCGAGGCTGCAAAGATCACAACAGCCACGAAGTATCCGAGAGATGCGTTCAGTCCAGACATGACTCAGATCAGATGTCCCCTGCTGTTTCTTTTTCCAAAAAGAAATGAAAGAGTGTCTGACTTAACAAGTCTGCGTTCTGTTTGACAACGTGGCACATGCAGAGGCACCTTTCTTATCAGAGACACGTCAGGTCTGTATCCCAAAAACACCTGCCAAAATACACATGGGCCTTTGCAAGGTCAGGTCAAGAAAGCTGGCCCTCATTCAGTGTTCACATATAATAAGATCAAAGCTTTGGTTAAATCTCTCTACAGGATTACTTCTACTCCAAATATTATTTTTTCCCCCAGACAAAATAGATGAAGAGTAATAAAAATGCAAATGAAAACACTGGGCACACCACTGGATTCAAAAGACGGAGTCCAGTTCAATGATGCAGCAGATAGTAGTACTTAAAAGCGGTGCCAGTACTCTGAACCAGCAACGCTATGCACTTGGCATTTATCTTAAAATATTCTGACTTATATTCTAAAGTATCTTCTGCCCAATGTTGCAAGTAAAACAGAATTGAGACAATCACATCCAGAGTTATGACTGAAATATTTTTTATGCAAAGGTCTCTATCGCTGCATCTCCATCTTTCATTTATTATGTATTGCTGTAATGTTCCTGCTCTTTCATCCCCAGTGGAGACAGACATCAATGCCTCATCAGCTCATAACTCATCAGAGGGTTCCAGCAGTAAAACTACCTCGGGCAGCAGAACCAGAAATCAGGGCTGCAAAGGAGGAGCACAGTCTGATCAGCTTGCCTGCAGACTGTAGAGTAAAGTACTGAGCTCCACCTGCAAAATTACATCAGCAATTTATAAATACAGTCTTTGCAATAGCTGGCACTTCGTCTGTATTATGACATAATTCTGCCACTGCTATTATAAAAATAGGGAAACACTCTGATGATTTGATCTGCTCTGTATTCAGTGAACAGCTGGAACTGTGTCACTAAACAGGCATGCAGTGCATTGTTAGTAGCATTTTGAAGATATCAAGTTGGATCCACAGGCAATGCTTCACTAAAGAAATACACAGTGCACGTTTACTGTAGGATTTGGGATTGGTAGTTGGTTGTAATGCCATTAAGCCATCATTAATCGTGCATTGTGTCTCCATCCTGTGGTTGAATAGTAAACTCGACACGCTATCCTGCATTTGGTCTATACTGCTGCTGCATCAGTAAGAGACAGATCATAAATCTTTGTTTCTTTATTGTGCATCTCCTGACTGAAAATGTCCTTTCTACCTCCACAGTTAGATCACAGTTAAAAAAAAAAACTCAGCCCCAATCCTCTCTCTCATTTCACATAAAACATTTGGACAGTAGGGAAAGCACAGGTGTAAATATTTATAAAAATTAAAATTAGGCTGAATGAATTCCTGGTACTATGCATGCTGACTCACTGTCACATTGTCATGGTGTATTGTGGCAGAAAACCTTAATTCTTCTTCAATAAAAACAATATATATATTTATATAATACATATATCTTGATACATGCTCCTCCTAATAGGTTGGAATACTCCTGATTGGTACATAATCAAATCTTCAAACCTCTACAGAGTTGGACCATTAAAAGGGTAAACATGTTGTTGTTGTTAGACTAATAGAGTGCATAGAGTAGTTGTGTCACTATCCTGTGGGCATATAGACGAGCCAGAGAGGACAACATCTTCAGAAATGAGGCAGCATCATTTCATAACAAGTGTTCATAAATCCTCCATTGTCCTTGGCCAAGCTTCAATAAACCTTTCAGCGTAAGATATCTTGGGACTCCTGTGCACTTTCTCTCCACTAAATGAACTGACCATGGATGAATTCTCCACAACAAATATGTTCCTTCTTCAGTGTTAATAAACAATGTATAAAGTAATAAAATTAAAGAAAGACTGAAACTGTACGTGAGGACATGTTTACTGTGGGAAAATGTAATTCAGGTATAGGCCATATAAGTCAGTGTTTGGTTAGGTGCCAAAAACTGCAGTTCCTCAAACATTGGCTGGCTCCAGAAGTGAGTCAGTCTCCATAAGTCCCCATGTTCAAATGTCCAACTTCACAGCAGAAATAACCATGTTTACAGCCTGGTACAAAAAACTGTTTTTGGTCTCTATAGCTAACTTCATCGTTCATGACAACTATACTGAGGGTGAATTTTTCATAGAGCTTACCTATTCAAATATATATTAAGGCTTAAAGCTATGCATAATTAACAACAAGGCTGACAGGTAAGTGTCATTTCAGATGGCTTGTTTGAGCACCCAGGCATCATTCGGCCCGCATCAGGTCCACTGATGATCCACATCACAGATACTGTTATGGGAATTTTTAAAGAAAAACCCTTGAATAAGGAGGACTGGATTCAAAGCATCAAAGTTTAAGTTGGATTTATTATTCTCGTACAAGAAGGAGCGTTTAACAGTGCAGCACACAAAAGGGGTTACAGAGAAAAGGCTCCTCGAGGAGCTCTAACAGTTGGTTCTTATACATTTGTTAAAAATGGGCTGTCTCGGACACCTCCCTACTGATACAGATAATATCATAACATTCCTTTTTGGTTTTCTGCTCAGTAATCAGCATTATGTTTCATATCCAAATGGTAGCCTGTCTCTCCTGTCCTTGTACTACTGATAATTATCTCTCTCTGCCAGCCTCAGTAAATCACAGGCCGAATAAGGGAAGTGCGCAAGACTTGCAAAACACAGGAAACACACACACTATCTATATGAGTTAAAACATCTGCACCCCAGTATAATCCTAATTTTATAACAGATATGAAATCCATTGTGATGCAATCCATCTTTGTAGATATAAAGACATTGAAATGACAACAAATCCTGCATGCTCATGAATATTATATAAATTCCTGCCAATAGATAGCTCTTACACACTGGACCTTTATGTATTATCAATATAACTAATTAATTAAAGGTGCAGTGTGTAAGATTTGGAGCCTTTATTTTCAGAATAAGGCATGCATGAATATAATATTCACAACTATGTTTTCATGCATGTATAATCACCTGAAAATCAGCATATGTTTTGTTTTTTGTCCTTTTATATCTACAGTAGGCACGGGTCCTCTTTCATGGAAGTCACCATGTTGTCTCTACAGTAGCCCAGAACAGACAAACTAGATAACGACTCTAAACAGTGCCTTTCTTCTTTACACTTGGAAGGTGAACACTGTGCACTCTCAGGATGCTGGGTTCCTTGTGGTTCCTATAGTTTCCAAAAGTAGATTGGCAGCCAGAGCTTTCAGCTATCAGGCTCCTCTTCTGTGGAACAAACTACCAGTCATACAGATTGTAAAGCCCTCAGAGGCAAATGTACTTTGTGTCTTTGGAGCTATACAAATAAAATCTGATTTGATTTGAAGGTGTAGGCGGGTTATGTGATGAGGAATAGACGCAACTAAATTCTGCACACTGGACCTCTGATAAATGTTGTGATTGGATTATACGGATCACATGTAAAGAGATAAAAAAAAAAACAGGATGCTGTTGTTCCATAACATTCATTCATGAAAGTCAAGCTTGTAAACAAGATAATCATCTCCATCTGAAGCTTCTTCTGCTTTAGGTTACACACACACACACACACACACACACACACACACAGTGTGTGTGTGATGCTTAGATTCGAGGCAGAAGTTGTGAAATGTCAACGTCCCAGTGTTGTGTGTGTGTGTGTGTGTTTGTGTCTGTGTGTTTGTGTGCATTTGTGTGTGTGTATGTGTGTGTGTTTGTGTGCGTGTTTGTGTGTGTGTTTGTTTGTGTGTGTTTATGTGCATGTGTGTTTGTGTGTGTGTGTTTATGTGTGTAATTGTGTGTGTGTGTGTGTGTTTATGTGCATGTGTGTTTGTGTGCGTGTGTGTTTGCGTGTGTGTTTGTGTGCGTGTGTGTTTGTGTGTGTGTTTGTGTGCGTGTGTGTTTGTGTGCATGTGTGTTTGTGTGTGTGTTTGTGTGTGTTTGTGTTTGTGTGTGTGTGTGTTTGTGCGTGAGTGTTTGTGTGTGTGCGTGTGTGTTTGTGTGTGTGTGTGTGTGTGTGTGTGTGTGTGTGTTTGTGTGTTTGTGTGTGATGCTTAGACTCAAGGCGGAAGTTGTGAAACGTCAACGTCCCAGTATTGTGTTTGTGTGTATCTGTGTGTGTGTGTGTGTGTGTTTGTGTGTATCTGTGTGTGTGTGTGTGTGTGTGTGATCCCGGTTGCAGTGATGGCAGCAGCAGCAGGCGGGGAGGAAGAAGCAGCAGAGCCTCAGCAGACTCAGCCTCAGACTCAGACTCAGACTCAGACTCCGCCGCTCACAGTGGAGCGAGGACTCGTCGGGGGATGGCGGACAAACCTCTCACGCTGTTCGTGAAGCTGTTCGCCGCCGGTTTTTACGGTCTGAGCTCGTTTCTCATCGTCGTGGTGAACAAGAGCGTCCTCACCAACTACAGGTAACGGTTAACGGTTAACGGCCAACGGCTAACGGCTCGGCGGCGGTTGCAGCCGTTGAAGTTAGCGCCGTTAGCTTAAAGCTTAGCAGCTCTGGGGAAGTTGGTGTCTGCTCGGCGGAGCTAGCGACAACTTCTTGGGCTGTGAACCTCGTTTATGTTCGCACAGCTGGAGAGATGTTTGTGTTTTAGTTAGATACTGCACCGAGGAATGTAAATACACCGGGATTTGTGCCGTTGTACCGATCAATGGGGACTAAACTCTGCTCTGCCCTCCAGGTTCCCCTCGTCGATATGCGTCGGCATCGGACAAGTAAGTTTGCCTCTTTTTAAACTCACACAACTCCCTCAAATATACATACTTATCTAATATACGAGCTGTGTATTAATCCCACACACTGTTAACACTGTATAACATCATTATCTGCACTGTTAGTGATATATTCTTGCACTTTTTTGCCTTTTTTAGATGCTAAACTGCATTTTCTTGAAGTGCTCGTACTCAGTGCAATGATTAATTAAGTTTAATTTAATCTTAAAAAGATGTTATTGTGCTATTGCCTCTTTTTAAACTCATATAACTCCCTCAAATATACATAATTATCTAATATACAAGCTGTGTATTAATCCCACACACTGTTAACACTGTATAACATCATTATCTGCACTGTTATTTATATTTTCTTGCACTTTTTAGATGCTAAACTGCATTTTCTTAAAGTGCTCGTACTCAGTGCAATGATTAATTAAGTTTAATCTAATCTGATTTAATCATAAAAAGATGTTATTGTGCTGTTGCACCTCTGTACACATTCTGCCTTTTTTTAAAACTCACATAACTCCCTCTAATATACATAATTATCTGATATACAAGCTGTGTATTCATTATCTGCACTTTTATTTATATATTCTTGCACTTTTTAGATGCTAAACTGCGTTTTGTTGAAGTGCAATGATAATTAAGTTTAATCTAATCTGATTTAATCCTAAAAACATGTAATTGTGCTGTTGTATGTGTGTGTGTGTGTGTGTGTGTGCAGATGTTGGCCACAGTGGTCGTGCTGTGGGTGGGCAAGGCTGCGAGGGTGATCAGCTTCCCGGACTGCGATGAGAGCATACCTCGCAAGGTGAGACCACCTTTTTTTTAAAAATCCGTGTCCCGGCATGCTTTAATCCGCTGTGATCTGATTGTTTACGTGTGGGTTTTAAATTCTTTACAGACGTTTCCTCTACCTCTCCTTTATGTGGGAAATCAAATCACTGGTCTGTTTGGAACCAAGCGGCTGAAGTAAGTCCTCGTCTCTTTTTGCTTTTGAAACTGGGAGTTGATTTAGTGCCATCATGAGCTCATTCGGGCACGGCCCGAGTTGAAGTCATTCCATGTTGTCGTCTTTCCACCAGCTTGCCGATGTTTACTGTCCTCAGGAGGTTCTCCATCTTATTCACAATGCTGGCCGAGGGACTTCTCCTCAAGTAAGAAGATAAGCGATAACCCACTTCTCAGTCGTCTGCTTTCATTCAACAGCGAGGACAAGCTGTCCTCTTTGTGTTGTATTAGTTTGCTTTTATTTACAGCTCAAAGCACCCTGATTGGGTTTCATTGCTCGGCTGTTTTTTTTTTTTGACCTTTTTAACAGGAAGAAGTTCTCCAGGCCAGTCCAGCTGACAGTATTTACAATGATCCTCGGGGCGTTTATAGCTGCGAGGTAAGTTCTGCTACATCCAGGTGTCCTGGCAGTTAACCAAACCAGAATTACCTTCACTACAAAGGCTTGTCCTGTCCTGATATATGCCCTCACTAAAGTTATATTGTCTTCAGGGTCATTAGACACATGTTCTATATCTCAAGCTTGCCCAGAGCTACAAAAACTCTTATCTACTTCTTCTAAACTTACTTCTCTCTCATCTCTGTTCAGTGCCGACTTGTCCTTTGACCTGCAAGGCTACGTATTCATCCTCATGAACGACGTGCTGACTGCAGCCAACGGAGCCTATGTGAAACAAAAATTAGATGCAAAGGTATGTGGCAGCGCCGCCTGATGAATATAACCATTGTTGGGTTTGGAGCTGTTTTTGGCATTGAGCTAATGTTGGTGAATGTCGAGAACCCAAAACTGTCCTTCAGTCCTTAAAGAAACTCTGTGTACACAAACGCCGGGAGTGCTTTTCACTCCCTGCTGCTAAGTTGATTTAATTATCACCGTTTTGTAGAGAAAGTATTATTTGTGTGTAAAAAGTCGCTGCATTGCTTTTTTTTTTAACGGTCAGGTTAATGACGGTCGAGTCAGAAAAGTCTTGGAGCACGTTTGAGTCGTTTCTTATGTCACACGAGCAGACAGCTCGGCTCTCATGTTACAGCAGAAGCAGAACTGGGTCCAGATTTAGTCTGTGATGTCTGTAAAGCACCAGCTGCTAATACTAAACAAGACAGACAGGGATGTGAGAGGTGTGTGTGTGTGAGCGATATTATGAGGAAGTGAAAGATGGAGCCACACGAAACATGAACAAGAGGTTGGAGGTAGCGAAGAGGGCTTGCCATGCATGACATCTGTATGCTGGTTAGTGAGGAATGCACTGAAACACTTGTGAATAAGCCTCTCTGTTCCAAGCTCTGCTTATTTTTCATGCTCCTGTTGCTCCCTGCCCATCTGTTTCTATGCTTTCTCTCACAGGAGTTGGGGAAATATGGATTATTGTATTATAATGCATTATTTATGATCCTTCCCACTCTTCTGTTGGCTCATGTGACTGGAGATATGCAGAAGGTAAGCGGTCTGAGCATTAATTCACGAACGTGTGCGATTAAATCATCAAGTCTTTTGTTAGTTTTTTGTGTTTTTAGAAAAGTTAAATCCCAAAGTGAGCGCTCATACGTGTGAGCATGGGTGTGTGCTGTAAATACGAGCTGCCTGTTTGTTGGTGAGTGTTGGCAGAGACCTTCTGGTTTGCCCAGCTGGGGCCCAGCAGCCAGAAAGGCACAAAGCAGCTATTATGCACCTAGTAGACTTATTACAGCAGCGTGTACAGCTTCTCTTTTACTGAGTAACCTCTGTGGAGATGCAGAATACTTCCCTTTAAAGCTCAGTGCTGTGTCATTACAATCAACTCCCTAAAATGTGATCTTTGTTTTCTTTTCCTCCAAGGAGTGACTCGAGTTATAAAGCAAAAACAAACTGAATATTTTAAGCACATCATTTCTAATACATGACCACCTACTTATTTAGTTTAACTCCTGTTTTCCCGTATGCTTTTTTATGTCTGTCTGTGTGTGTTTTTACTAGTGAAGTTGTGTTGCCTCTCTTCTCAGGCGGTGGAGTACGACGGTTGGTCCGATATGTTTTTCCTCACCCAGTTCATCCTCTCTTGCATCATGGGGTAAGAACACAAGCCAGTTTGTGTGACGTGTGTGTGCGTGCGTGTGCAAGCAGGCAGGCAGGCAGGCAGGCAGGATGCGGTGTTGGTGTGCCAGATTTGAACATCTGGATCTCAACAGATTTCCGTGGTGCTGCTCTTACATCAATCTAGATTCTAGGCCAATACCTGTTAAGTTTGTTGAACGTTGTGAAATCTGATGGTCGTGTTTGAACAAGTGACGAGTCACTTGTAATTTGATAACATGCTTGTTTTGCAGGTTTGTTCTGATGTATTCCACTGTGCTCTGTACACAATACAACTCGGCGTTAACGACTACGATCGTGGGGTGCATCAAGGTGAGATCCGGATTCGTGTGAAGTTGTAGTTAAATACACCAAAACACAAAAAACTCTCAGCTTAATTCATATTTTCTTGATTTTCCAGAACGTCCTTGTGACGTACATCGGGATGGTGTTCAGTGGAGACTACATTTTCTCTTGGACTAACTTCATAGGTTTGAATATCAGGTATGAAACAACGTTTTCATTCACTCCCGTGGCAGGCCAAACATCTTTGAGCAGGGACACAGATTCTCACTTATCTGACATTCCAGCACGTACTGTACGTTTCACATGGCACGGTCACATAACAGATTAAGTCAGTTAGACATAAACATCAGAGGGAACATTAAACACTGTATTATTATGGCGTGTTGTCTTAAGGCATGCTAAATGACCATGAAATTCATGGTTCCCAGAGTTGTCACTTATCCTGTGAAATGTCTTGAACAGAATAATGTTCAGACATTCGTGGTTCCCAGATGTTGAATCTTCATGACTTTAGAGATTAATCTGGAGCCACTATCAGGTTAGAGTTGTCACTTATCCTGTGAAATGTCTTGAACAGAATAATGTTCAGACATTCGTGGTTCCCAGATGTTGAATCCTAATGACTCCTGATGAACACTGACCATCACGAGTTTGACATTTGTGGCTTTGACAGATGTTCACATTCCCATTTTCTGTAACCGCTTATCCTCATCGGGGTCACGGTGGCGGCTGGAGCCGTGTTCACATTGCCCCTCAGGATGATTTGTAATAACTTTGATGATTCATGGTTTATCACTAACGTGGGAACCAGAGGAAGCGATCAGATTTCTAGAATATGATGTGTGGGTGTGACTCTGCTATTGTGTCAGTATTAAACAAACTAGTGTCACACGGTTCACTGCTCTGATTGGTTGTAAGTCTGTCAATTCACATTTGCAGAACTGTTAAACTAATAACTTTCTTTCTTTGTATGAAACACAATAAAAATAAGGTTAAATCTTCTGTAAATGTTTCAATAATTTCCCAATTTAAAAAATGGTTAATTCGATTATTCATGGCATAAAAGAGCTGGAGGCTTCTCAGTCGTCATGTGTTCTCCTGTGGGACCCCCCACAGTCACGGGGCCTTAATAAAATCATTGTGGCCCATTTTGAACTAATCAAAGCCGGGCCTCAGATGTGCTAAGCTCACTCTGGGGGGAACATTTTGTTCTTCACACAGCTCATCGTGTGCCACGCAATCACATATTCCATCGCCATGTAGCCTCAGCCAAACAGTATCTGCTCCTGTCGACACAAATGTCACTGATACTATATGTGCCAATCAGCTGCCGTGCCTGCTGGATCTTGTCTGGAAATATGATGGATTTCATGACCGATGATGTGCTGCAACATGTTCACCTTTTAAAACTAATTGGCACAAAAAGAAACATGATTTTCAAGTCTCATTTTGCCCAGATCAGATTCATTGTTCTAAAAGTTTTACAGATACATCTCACTGTACACTCTTGTCCTGCCAGTGATCATAAATGTTAGTTTATTAGTTGTTTTTACAGCATGGTTGTTGTCCTTGTTGCAGCATCGCGGGCAGCCTGGTGTACTCCTACATCACTCTCACAGAGGAGCAGTCGAACAAAGCGAGCGAAAGCACCAAGCTGGACATCAAGGGGAAGGTGGTTGTATGACAGAGACACTGGACTTTATTATTTTTATGCTGATAAACAGGAAAATTCTATTTTTAGTATGACTTTTATTTATGGAGTATTTTTTAGCAGCAAAGGCAAAAGGATTGGCGGGAATTGTGTCGTGGCAACTTTCTTTCTGTGTTTGTGGAAACGGAGCCATCACCACGACTCTCTCGCCATGGTTACAAACCCTCCAGAGGGATTGTGGGTTGACTTTTTTTTCTTCTTTTTTAAAAAAAATATTTGTATTTTGATACTGTACATGTGAGCATTGAGAAGAAGGGAAACACAGAAGCAATAGTATTTATATTACAACATTTCATGACAGACAGAACGTGAAAAGTTAAAATGTCCTGGACACGGGAATAAACAGCCGGAATGAGGAATAGTTTTAAGCGTGGGTGTGTACCGATGAATCGTGGGAACATTAAGTAATGGTTATTTTAAAGGCACAATCCTTATTTTTTATTTTTTTTATTGCCTTTTCTGGTTTGCTGTTTACAGGGATTGTAACTTTGGATGCCTTCTAAGCACAGTGAGATGCACTGACACTCATTATCTGTTGTTTCAGTCTTTAGTATAATACATTTCTTTTTAATTTTTTATTTTTTTTTTGCGCATACACTGTTAAGAAACGTTACAGACGAACGGTAACGACGGTGATCTAACCTCATCCTTCAGACGACCAAAGTGGATGGATGGGCAGTGGGGCTGTCGGTTCCCATCAAGGATTGTGGCTTTAAATAATGTTGCTGCCTCCATTTGGGGGAAAATTAAAAAAAGAGTTTATATGTCGCTCCCTCAGTATTACAGAATGGTTGTTGTGGACTCTCCAAGGTTGTAACTGGTTCTCTCTATGCAGAATTAACAAACGCTACTTATGGTTTGTTATTTGTACAAGGGGATCAATTAGTTTTTTTTATTTTGACACAATGTTATCGCACTTTTAACTGAGGTAGCGCCTGGAAAAGAGAAAAAGAAGGGCGTTACATTCATTGTTGGGATTGAGATTATTCCTGAAATGTACGTTTCAGGTTTTTATAAGTATTACAAGAGAAACATGGTTTTCTAAACCTTCGATAGTCAGGTACAAGTGTTTTTTTTTTACTTTTCTCTACATCATTTTATATTTATTACTTTTTTTTTTAGACTAATATTCATTTTCTAGGAGCAGTGGCTTGTGTGTTGTTGATGCTGACCTCATCTCAAACACAGTAACCATGGATTTGTAGCAAAGATGTGTTTTTACATTAAAAAAAACTTGACACGACGTTGTCTTTTTGGATTTGTTATTACAAATGCAGCAACATCCAGCAGCATATTCACAGAGAACACACTGTTTTATTTAAGAAGGGACAATGCACATTAAACATGAACACCATCGTGTCAATGTGCCAGATTTAGTCACACAGGCTAATTTTCATCAGCAGTCCCCCGGCAAGTTTATGGCATAAGAAAACATACATGAGCACAGACAAATGATAAAATGATGACATAAGATAAAAGCACACATGCACAAACAGTAGCAGTGATTATAAAATGACATTCAAGATCACTCAGTTACTGATTTCCCTTTAATCTCCTGTAATATTCAACTTTAATCTGACTAAAACGAGTGATGGTGTGAATGTTTTGCAATTATCTATTCATAGATCGTCTAATATCACTTAATCTTGGATATTTCAACACAGTTCTGTAGCTGAGGATCTGTTTGTATTCACAGCTGATGATAAACTACAGCAGTGCAATGCTTCCCCCTTCTGTCATCTGTAGGAAAAATCATAAAATTTGGCTTCAGAGTTGCACAGTAGGGACACATTTATTTTTTTAATTACCACTAGGTGTCACCAACCATCAAACATTTTCAGATCCAAACTACTTTATGTAACAAGGTACAAATCACTCCACATGAAATTATCTTTTTTCATACACGAGTGTGACTGACACTCCACACACACACTGAGCGCTGCATAAACAGCTTCAAAAAGACCGTCTGAGACCAGTTAGTGTCTCCTTTTAATTCATTTACCGAAGAACAGAGCCGGAAAAAGAAAAAAAATCTGCACATAAAATTGGCGTTAATTAAGTTCAGCCTGCACTTCCTGAGCGAATAAAATTAATCTAATGATGTGGAGAAGACGATAAAGCACAGAACTGAGAGAAAACATGTTTTAATACAAAAACACAGACCATACATGTCGAAACAAACCCACTACCATGTGCAGCTCATGACCTGTGACCTCGCTGGTCTTCAGGCGACTTGAGCTGCACAGTTACAGCCCATTATCTCAAACACATCGTCAAGAAAAACGGGGCATAAATATCCACTAACTCATGTAAAAAGGTCTATAAAATTTCACCTTTGTCACAAATCCACTTGTGTTATTGTATTAATCTGACAGGCGACGCATCGTGAAGAACGTGCACAGTTTAAAACATTGCATTGTGTTTGCCAGTAACGGTCATAATTATAAGCACCTTCATCGGTCCAGCAGAATGAACACAAGAAAAACAAAAAGAGGAGAACCTGGGCTCAGCTGCCTCTGCCTTGATTGCATTTTTTTTTTTGGTTTAACGGGCATGTAGCACAGGTCGACGCAAAGAGAAACAAGAAACAAAAGAGGAGCCATCATAGCATCATGGAGGTTTGTTAGATCCTCTCTGCTCGGCATGTGAAACAAACTAACAAAAAAAAAAAAAACAAGATTGTGACCGCATAACTTCCCAACAGCCACACATCGAAAAAGACGCACTTTAAACTCAAGCAGACAACAGACTGATTTTCATTTGAGGCACACTGTGAAAGGTAACAATGCACATGGCGTTCATACTGGGATGATTAGTGAACAGGTTGAGTGCAGAGATCTTCTAATAAACAATGCTACAGAGGCCTTGGATTTCCTCCTGCAGCACGCTTGCAAAGCTTCTAACAACTACAAACCGTCCTGATTCCAACATAACGACTTGTTGTGTTTTGGTTTTGCAGTACTGGCTGCATGCCATGTAGTAAAAGTGTTGGAACCCTTGCGTGCATAGTATTCAAACTGCACCCAAACAAGAAATGCAGGATTGGGCGGTAAAGGTGCCTTTAGTTGCTTACTCATACATCCACACAAATATATATATATATGTATATATATATATATTATTTAAAAATGTGCAGTGCATTGGGGCTGTTTTCCGCCATGGCGTCTGAGACTCTACGTACAAAACTGATTATTTAGGTTCCTGAAACGTACCTCAAGTGTAATCGTGAAGGGAAATCTCAAGGGTGCCACCAGCTTCAGCCACACTAGGTGAAAGGTGAGGCGTTACTCACTGCAGGAACTGATTTATCTCCCTGCAGTGAAATGCAGCGTATGTTTGTAACGCTGCGCGTCTCAAAACCTACAAAAACTGGAGCCTCAAAAATCAAAGCACGTAGGCTCGATCCTTTCATAGTTCCCCGAGGCACAAGAACAACGCGGCTTACCTGATGTTTAATCTCATAATTATTAAAGGCAGAGACAGAGAAAGAGTATTAAATATATAACTTACTTTAACTTTACAAAAAAAAAATTCTAGATTTGTAAAGGAGTGACGTGGAAGAGCCTATGTTTCAATGATTAAACAGTCCAGCTGCTGTGCGTGGGTTTTAAAGTGTGCCGAGGTTCTCGGCCATGTAACACAGGCTGTAGAAGTTGCAGCCGATGCAGCAGAGGTTGCAGAGGGAGGACAGCAGTCTGTACAGCCACAGGCGACTGCTCAGGTGTCGGTATTTGACGTCCGTGTCGCACAGCTTGGCGTAAGCTTCGCGGTTCGACGACAGGCCGATGTCCTGACCCAATCCGCACGCCTGCTCGATGAGATGCATGTCCGCCATGATCTCTGAAGTCATCTGGCCGAACCACTGCGCGTTGACGGCTGCGACTGTCACCGACACAAAGAAGATGAAGATCTGGTGAGGAGGGGGAAAAGAAAAGAGAGGATGAGATTTTAAAAAATAGGTTTCATGCAGTGTGATGATGCGAGGCACAAACAACACACCTGAAAGGCTTCTTTGTCGTCCAGCATGTCGCTGGGATGATACACGGCGTAGATGGTGAGGTTAAAGAAGGCACAAGCTGAACCCAGGTGGAGGTAGAACGGGACAAGACGGCTCTGGATGAAGCCGTAGGTGTGTCTGTTCAGGTGGTTGTCCATCACAAAGCCTGTGCAGAACATCAGAACAACTCATGAGCACTGCACTGCGACCTGAACAAATCAAAACTTTATCTTAACCACAGTCAAATATCATTCATCTACACCTTTCTCCACAATGTCAGACAATCCTCACTTATAAATAAAGTGATGATACACCACAGTGTTGTGGTTGAATACTGGCAGCGAGTTCAGATGTTGCAATGTACTTAAGATCAAGTTAATAATCGGGACTTAACACTCTTCTTAAAGAGTATTTAAGATACTGTGCAGTTATACGTCGCCTTTATAGGTTGTGTTTGATACTAGGAGGACGATGAGGATCGAGACTTCTCGGCTTGCTTCAGGACCGGTTTGGCATCTTTGTGCTCTTTGGGTTGGGGTTAGTGTGCCGTGGAGCCGGAGCTGGAGGTGTCGAAAGAGGACGTGAAGTGCTCATGATACTGAAGTCAAATAGCTCACAGCTGCTACCTATGTGGGATTTGTTGAAGCATCCGAGGGTGAAAGACGTGCAGCCGAGGCTCGCTTCTTTGGAGAAAGACCTGAGCTTCATCACGGGTTCTCTCCCTTTTTAAAATTTTGATTCAAAATCAGTGTAGGAGCCAATATGAGTTTTTGTTGATTATTTTGCACGTTAGGCTGGCCTGCGAGGAGTTTGCATGTTCTCCCCGTGTCTGCATGGCTTCTCTCTGGCTTCCTCGCCGTTGTTTCCTGTCCATATGTTTTATATGTTACCGTTGACACTAAAAATTAGTTGCCAGTTGCAACTTGGAAGCTGTCGCCGTTGAGCCCTGCAAATAGACAGGAATGTGAACTGCATTCCTCTAAAGTAAAATATAAACACGCCTTGATTCACTGCAACCTGTGTGAACTCAGTGACCGAGCTACGACAAAAGCTCGTCAGCGAGCGAGTCGGGGAAAACTGGTTAGAGATGATACAAAGGCACACAAAGATGGGGACAGGTCTAAACACAGGCGTACTGAGTTCCAGTCACTCGAGATCACTCTGAAAGAGTCACTATTGTGTTGTGCACGTATCCCTCGTGTACTTTTATCATGTGTGCTTGGTACTGACTTGAAATAAAGGTGACCCAGATCTGCATCCCCCAGTAGGTGGAGAGCAGCAGCAGCTGCAGCAGCTTCACAGTGAACGTGGGCTCCTGGTCAGTGGACATGCTTCCTTCTCCAGTCCGGACTCCACTGTAGTCTCCAAAACCAACACTGTCTGAACACAAAGAGCCATAATCAGGCAGGTAGAGGTGAAAAGTGGGTGAAAGGGTGAGTGAAGTTTGATGTTTAGTTCCAGGATTGTTGATATGAAGATTAAAACCACACCTGTAGATACCGAAACAGGGACATAAAATAAATAAAACAACCCAGAGGTTGGTGTTCTCCTGAAGTTACTGAATCTTTGTTTTTTGTACAAGCATGAAAAAAACAAATCTTTTCCTGAGGTGTAAGAATGAGGAAGGACGGTGACGGTGATGTTCAGTTTTGGTTTGCAGACACGACGGTATGTTCCTGTTGTGAACACAGAATTTGGATGCTGATTTATAAATATGTCTGTTGCACGTGCAGGTAAAGAAGACAAGAAACATAAACATGAACTACAGATTTTTGCACAGAGTAATGTTATTGACACGGTGTCTCTTCTTTTTACGGCTTGTTCTGCATTTATATTGATTTTTTTTAGATTGCTATGTGCTGAAATATCGTCGGTTTGTTTTGTATCTGTTTTAATTCGACTTGTTCTTAGTTTGTGCTGCTGTCTGTCTTGACCAGGACTGCCTTAAAAAAACATGTATGTGTGAATATGAGGATTTATGTATAAATAGAAACACACATACACAGTTAAAAAATATATATTTCGGCCACTTGTGCATTTCAATTACATAGAAAATGTCCATTCATTTGATTTACAAAGTTTTAATATAAATTCACTAACAAACTTAGCGTGAAATAACAAGTAATAAGATTTATGTAATAAACTCAAAATGACTGCATTCATTTTCACAAATTGGCTTTATTAATACAGAATTCATAAAGCTGAAGCACATTGAATTTATTAGTACTATTAAATAAATCTTATTACTTGATTCACATTTAGTCAATTAGTTAAATTATATTAAACCTATGTTATTCTAATGGATGGAAACATCCATTAGAATAACATCCTCCATAATAGCCATAAATAAGTGTACACTTCTTTCTGCTTCTTTGCGGGATTTAATTTGTTCTAGTTAAGAGAACTTATATGCAGGTTCTCATGGATCGTGGCTGCTGCTGTGGTCCTGCACGACGTCCACTACACATATTCCTACTGTCATTATTGCTGCCATATCTCCATTACAGTTTATAGTTAGTTAATGACTTGCTGATGCTGTGCATCTGTGTCTCTCTATCTCTATCACAGGTTCCACTGCTACTGTAATCATTTTATCATTCATTGTATTCGTACAATATGTTTGTGTTGATTTGTCCTGTACACGTGATATCTGTTCCTGGGAGAGGGATCCCTCCTCTGTGGCTCTTCCTGAGGTTTCCTCCACCTTTTTTCCCTGTTAAAAGTTTTTCCTCACTCGAACCGAGGGTCTAAGGACAGAGGGTGTCACTCCCTGTACAGACTGTAAAGCCCTCAGAGGCAAATGTACTTGGTGACTTTACAAATATTTTCCTGAGGTATAAGAATGAGGAAGTTGGTTTGGGCAACAAATTGGCTTTATTAATAAAGAATGCATAAACCTGGCTGAAGCACATTGAGTTTGTTAGTACAATTACATAAATCTTATTCACATTAAGTCAATTAGTTAAGTTATATTAAACCTATGTTATTCTGATGAATGGAAAAGTCCTGCTTTTTTGAGTGCAGGAGAATAATAATTAAGGGTATGAATAAATAAGCGTATATTTCTTCCTAAACCTTGACCTTAGCAAGGCAAATAAATCTAGGTTTTTTTTTTTTTTTGCATGCTACAAGCCACAGTACACTATAGCCAAATCATGGAAATCCACTTCTAAACCAAGTATCAGTGTCTGGCTTGCAGGATTATCAGACTCGCTGGCACTGGAAAAACTTCACGTTAAAAGGGTAAATGTCAGATTTTTGACAGCATGTGGAGATCTTGTATGGTGTTCTTAGAGGGGAGGAAAGCATTGGAGGCATAACAATTGTATTTATTATACGCCTGCTTGTTTTTTTGTTATTTTTTTCCTCTTTTATTTGTTATTTGAAATGTTTTTCTCTAAGGAACGTTTTGGTCTGCAAGACAACACGTTACTGCCCTGTAATGTTTATCTCCTCTAAGGTTTGCCTTATTGTGATGGGTTAGTTTTGCACCTGTATTATATATTTTGTTGTAGTGTGATTGTTTATTCTGAAAATGAATTAAAAAAGTGTTCCTGCTTCTTTGCAGGATTTAATTTGCAGCTGGTTTGACCTGTTTCTTTTTTATTTATTTTGCTTTGACATGATCACTTTAAATCAATCAATCAATCAATCAGTGTGTAGGTGTGTCTGATACCATAAGGATCTATATAATCTTCCGCATAGTTGTCAAGGAAACACGCCTCACTGTTGACCTCGAACTGTGCGCGTGTGTGCGCGCGCGCGGGTGTGTGTGTGTGTGCGTGTGTGCGCGTGCATACTTGCTTTACAAGCTGTAAACTAAAAGTACAAGTTTGCACAAACACCTGGATGACTTCAGACAACCAGAGGGGGCCGAAAGTCAAACTTAAGCAGCCCGAAAAGAAGAGTTAAGCACCGGCTAAAGTCACCAAAGTCACCTCGACTTATTCCTCCAACAAGTAGCAACGACGAGCTAAAAACAGCAGACTGACGGAAGTGAACTGTGCAGCTCGGAGAGACTTAGCTTCGCTTATTAGTTACAGGTAGACGCTTTAAGAGTTAATGCATGTTTACGTTTCTATATGAAACACGGTGAGCTTCAGCTTACCTGTTCGCAGCTGTCTTCGGCTCGGACAGTGAAGCTGCTAACGCTGCTAAACGAGAAGAGGGCGGAACAACGTGTGTGTGTGTGTGTGTGTGTGTGTGTGTGTGTGTGTGCGTGTGTGTGTGTGTGTCCTCATACAGGTAAAACAGGACTGCAGTAACACACAGGGTGATTTATATAAAAGGTGTCTGCCCCAGTTTAAGGTGAGTTGTCATGACTTAATGTGGCTTAACAAAGTTAGGTTTGCACAGTTTGTTCAAATAAAGTGAAATAATTGTTCAGATTATATCCGATTTAATTAAATATATGCAAACATAGACACAAGGACAAATAAAAGAAACAAAAACTTCAGGTTCGTGCTGACTTCAAATAAAGTCAAATGTATCAGTCGAAAGCAAATACATCAACCCAGGTTGTGTGTGGACTTTATTTCCAACAGTTTAATAATCTGTATTTTTACTTTTATGTTTTGAGTGTTCTGTTTTGTAAAGATCTAAGCATTGGTTTAATTTAAATGCAGATGTATGTTATAGGCTGACTTTAACGTATGTTTACTGTAGTATAGGCTGACTTTAACATGTTTACTGTAGTATAGGTTAACTTTAATGTATGTTTACTGTAGTACAGGTTAACTTTAATGTATGTTTACTGTAGTACAGGTTAACTTTAACATGTTTACTGTAGTATAGGTTGACTTTAATGCATGTTTACTGTAGTATAGGTTAACTTTAACATGTTTACTGTAGTATAGGTTGACTTTAACATATGTTTACTGTAGGACAAGTTAACTTTAACATATGTTTACTGTAGTACAGGTTAACTTTAACATATGTTTACTGTAATATAGGTTAACTTTAATGTATGTTTACTGTGGCATAGGTTAACTTTAACATGTTTACTGTAGGACAAGTTAACTTTAACATGTGTTTACTGTGGTATAAGTTAACTGTAACATATGTTTACTGTAGTATAAGTTGACTTTAACGTATGTTTACTGTAGTATAGGTTAACTTTAATGTATGTTTACTGTCTCATGTCATTTCTGGATGCTTGATCTAAATTGCCCGTAGGTGTGAATGTGAGTGTAAATGGTTGTCTCTATGTGGAGAGATGGATTTTTACTTTTAATTACATTTTCCTGTGTTAATTCTATTTACTTACTGTTATATATATCAGATCTTTTCTATATATTTCCTATTTATAAGTACTTATCGATCTTGTGTACTGTTGTAACAAGTGAAATAAATCTTAACTTAAAGAAGCATAAAAATGATATTTAATGCAGGAAAGAGTTTTTAATTCATTCATTCAATCCTTACACAATCCTGGTGACATGATCCGATTTCGATATCAAAATAGTACCACATAAGTTACAATATATATATTCTTTTAAATGTCTAAATAAAAAGTATATATTTTAAAATATGTGCGATTGTGAAGTGTACAAAGTGTTTGGCACTTGGTAAACTGTACGTAAGGCTGGTAATAAAAGGTGAATAGAGAAAAAAATCTGTCACGGAAAAAGTTTCCTAACACACATTTAAAAAAGGGGAGAGAAAAATAAAATATGCTGTTACATGAAATAAACAAAGTATCCATGAATCACCTGGATAGTCTCAGCTTCAGAGACACTTCAGGCTGACTGTGGCTGTTTGAGCTGATCTGATCCGATTGGTGGCTGAAGTGTGAAATCGAGCTGCGTCAAGTCAGAACTTCTCCGCTGCAGGTCGCTGCGTTTCTTTGGTGCCGTATCCTGTCTGAATGCACACTTAGTGTTTACAAAGCTTCATTCCACTTCCACAGGTGTATCTTTGTGCGAATCATTGTTTTTGTTGAAACATCCTCAAAGCCGTCACAGAGTGTGAGTTGCTGTGACACAGCACTGAGGTCAGGTATCGGTGATGGGATGAGGGAGGGAGGGCGTCGGTCAGTGTCGGGCTGATTTACAGATTTTGTCGTAAACCTCAGGGAAGGCCTCCTTACAGCCTAGCTCATCTCTCAGTCTGTGATACAGCTGTCCATCAAACATCTCCCAAAATTCCTCTCGCTCCATGTACACATCTGCATACAGCATCTGGAACCTGCAGGTGGTAGACGTGTCAGTGTAACAGCAGATACAGTATAAATGCAGCACAGCGTGAATATACATCAAACAGCCATAACATTATAACCTAAAACTGTGAAGCCCTGTCGAGGCATGGACTCCTCTACAGCTCTGAAGGTGTGCTGTGGTATCTGACACCAAGACGTTAGCAGCAGATCCTATAAGTCCTGTAAAGTGCGAGGTGGGGCCTCCATGGATCAGGCTTGTTTGTCTCAAAGATGATCGATTGGGGGGCGGTGTTTAGCTCAGTTGGTAGAGCAACCGCCCCATGCGTGAAGGCTCAGTCCTCGCTGAGGAAGCCCAGGGTTTGAATCCGACCTGTGGCTCTTTCCCGCATGTCATTCCCCATCTCTCCCTCCCCGCATTCCTGTCACTTGGACATTTGGAGGCCAATTCATCACCTTCAACTTGCTGTCTTGTTCCTCAAACCATGTTTGCCTTTTGGCAGGGTGCTTTATCCTCCTGAAAGAGGCCACTGCCATCAAGGAATACCGTTTCCATGTTAAGGGTGTACATGTAGGATGCTTAGGTAGGTGGTACATGTCAAAGTAACATCCACATCCAGTGGCAGTATGGGCACCCAACTTTAAGCACAAAAGTTTACAGTTGAGTGCCACGATAACAAAACGATCAGTGGTATTCACTTCACCTGTCAGTGGTCATATTGTTATGGCTGATCTGTGTACATATCATTATATTTAATATATTTCTTACCCGTGCACGTCTCTGACAAACTTCTCCAGCTGACGCATTGATGCTTTAGCTTCAAAGTGTTTCACTCTGGGTTCTCCATAAGCGCCGATATCCACATACAGCTCCTCCTCTTGACCTTTGGGGTGGACCATGCCTCGGCCTGGTGGCAACCGGAACGGACACAGCCACAAAGGGTAAACCTGAAATATATAACGCAACACACCCAAGAGATCAAGCAGGTGTACGTCATATGAACAGTGAGTTTTTAGTTGCTTCATTCACAAGTCTTACATTGATGTCCTGGTGGAAGCGTGTGATGGCTTCCTGCATGTGTTTCATAGGTATCAGCATGTCCTGGACCACGTGGTGCTGCTCATAAAGCTTTCTGATGGTCTCTCCCTGGGTGAGCTTCAGCAGGGAGATCTTGGGAGGAACCATCCAACCGAAAAGCCAGCGAAACACCGGGTTGTTGCCGAAGGGAATAATATCCTGGAGACAAACACACGAGGATTGACGGATTGTTGTAACTAGTGCCGAAACAATTTATTTAATACTGATTAATCACTACTTCAAGTTTAAATTTAAATACCACTGTAGTCATTTATAGCATTGCATTATTTTACTTTGAATTACCCTCTTTAAAGTTTTCAAATTTCAAGATTCAAACATATTTACCATATTCTATTTCAGTATATTTTGTATTAAACGCATATTCATATTTTTCTCATATTCTGTTTTAGTATATTTTATATTTTGTATTATATATTCTTTTTATGGCATTGTATTTTACTTCTTTGCTTATTTCTTAATGCTGAGCTGACCGCTTCCCCTTGTCCAACACATTTCATTGTGTTGTAAACCTGCATATTATAAATAAACCTGCAACTTGAAACTTGAAACCGAAGCATATTATAAATAAACCTGCAACTTGAAACTTGAAACCGAAGAAGTGCAACGTCAAAAACATGTCATCAACATTTTTTTCAGTTGCTCATGTTTCTTCGATCACATGATTGACAGACTTAAGTTTGAGGGTTTTTTTTCAGCTTAAATTTCACCAAATCATTTTTTTACTAGACTTGATTTTTTTAAAATCAGAATTTGGCTAAATTAATAATTTAACTTAACTTCCACAAATAACCTTTTTTTAAATAGCGCCACCTGAAATGAGTTAAGATAGAAAGTTTTCAGAGTTAAATATTTTAATGCCACAAACACAAAAGTATTTAAATTCCAGTGTTAAATATTCAGTAGTGATTAAATTAAACAATGAGCTCAAATCCTGACAGCCTGTCTTTGCTTCCATGTGACTCAATGTGTAAACTTTTTATTTCTTCTCTCTTTTTTTGTTTTTATCTAGGGTTGAGAAATGTTAATGTTTTCATACATGATGTCGACTTTACAAAAAATAAATGACAAAATATAAAAATCTTTATTGTATTTTAGCCTTCAGCTGTGATATTTATTACAAAAAAAAGATGAATTAGTTTCAGGAGAAGTGTAATAACGGTCCTGATGGGAGACTTAGCCCCTCTCTTACCATTTAACATTACACATTATAACATGAATCATAAGTGTATTGTTGTTCATTTGCAGTGGCTTTTCCATTATATACAGAATATTATATACAATTTGTCATAATATCTGTCCTGTCTGAACGCAGATGAGGTGCAGACACACTCCAGTAGCTGCTCTCCTCTTATACTCCACCAGAGGGCAGCCACAACCCTCCAACCACATCGCCATGTAAAACACAGCAACGACGTCGACCCGCGTTGTTGATCAATGGTTTAATCAAAGCAACGTTTCTGTCTGACGCTGCTCTGTCCTGTCCGTCTGAGAAACCCTTTCAAAAACCGAGAGAGAAGCCCGGCGCTCGCTCCTGCAGCCATCCGTCAAACCAATGCTATGCATAATTCATCACACCATTTACTGATACAGAAAACAGAGGATGCCAAGCCCTTCTCACTAATGGCTAATGGTATGTGTGTGTGTGTGAGTCCTAAATGTGTGTGTGTGTGTGTGACAGATACAGAGTGTAATAAAGAACAATGAGCAAAGAGTTGATGAGATGATGACGGGCTAAAATCCAGCAGATATTTGGAGTGTTTTAATGTAACGGAAACATCCTGTGTGTGTGTGTGTGTGTGTGTGTGTGTGTGTGTGTGTGTGTGTGTGTTTTAAGTACCTGAAGCTCCCAGAAGATGCTGCGTGTGTGTCTGTGATAGTACTGTCTCAGAGGGATGTATTCAACTCCGGTCCGGTCGCCTTTCAGGTGGCTCTCCACGTGTTTAAAGAACCATGGTTGAAAGTGCAGCCCGATCCGATTAATCTTATTAAAAGAAGAACATAGAAGGTTAAACGTGATTTAAAACAAAACAAGTCAAAGACGCGCTCACAGACGCCTTACCTTATCAGGCTCAGCGTGGTCAGTCATGGTTCCTGTCATGATGACAGCGGTGTCTAGAGTGTACTGGAGGCCCTCGACGAATGTGTTCTGCTTGTTCTCCGATGCTTCAGCGAAGCGTTTGCAGATGTTCTCCAGTCCTCTGACCGGCTCGTAGTGCAGCTTCACCCACGACTTCACGGGGACGATCTTAATCTCGGCTGCAACCAGGAACCCCAGAGTGCCACAGGACCACGGGACGGCGTGGAACAGGTCCGAGTTCTCCTCCTGTGTGACAGAAAATTCATCTTTGAACAAGAACAAACTGTACACAGATGTACGGCACACGTGTGGTGATGAATGTGGTCTTCTGGGTTTCTAACATCGGGCTTTTTGTCTTTGCATGTTGGCTTTTACAAGCAAACCTCACAGCATTGACCATTTCATCTTGTCCACAAAGTGACCACACTCTGGGGCCTGTGTCAAGCTTCAGCCTGGGCTCTCTCTGAGTTAGGGACTGTACAAAAATTACTAGTGGAGGAGATGGAGTCATTACGGAACGATCTCAGGATGCATTATGCGATTTTTGTTATTTAAAAATGATTGTCATTAACAGGACGATAACTCGAATTGCACAATTTTAAGCTTGAAATCAGGGTTGAGTTAACCCTGTGAAGTCTTTTCTAAATCAAGCAGAGGGTCCAGGCCAAATATTATTACCGCAGAGTTATGTTATGGGGAAAATGTTTTCTGCTTTTCCCTTCAGCTGCTGTGGATCAATTATTTGTGATTTAAAGAGTTCCCTGATGCACAGTGAAGTAAACTGCTGTGAACTACAGGTGTTGGATCAGTTTGTTAGCTGGGCTGCCACCTCGGACGGGCATTTTGGACCCCCCGGAAAGAGGAGGCAAGTATAGACGGGGAGCGGAGGTAGTGCAGCCTCTATGGACGTAATGACAGAGAGAAAAAGACAGAAGAGGACGTTCACAAAGGAAACTAAGAGGAAGAGAGTGAGCGAGTAAGAAGCCGCCAAACAAGAGTAAATCTGGGACTGACTTTTAGTGGTTGGTGAGAACTTGGTGAAATAAAAGGCTGAAAGACGCCGAGCTGGGCTGACTGCTGCTGGACTGGTAAGTAATATTAGCTGGCTGCTGTGTCTGCTGTTGTTGACCTTGTTGATGTTTGGAAGTTGTCGACTCGCTAGTTTCTGATGATAAGTAATGTCAGAACAAATTCACGTGTACAGCTGTCCATATTTACCACAGTGGGATTGCACTCTGAAAGTGAAAATACCAATATCTAGACATTGTTGCTTTGATTTTGGGCTTTCTGATCTGATGTTATTATAGCATGTTTACATCATCATCATCATCAGAACCATGAGGGAAGGACTCAATATGATATGAAATATCGATATATATGAAACGGTGATACACCTACGAGAAACTAGGTCACAAACGAAGGTGAAACCTGAGAAGGTGAAATAAATACAGTGTTCATCATCCAACAAAAATAGAACAGAATAGAAACAGTGGGAATAATATTCACACATTAAAGATAAAGCTTTAAACAGAATTTTTCAATAGTCTTGAGTGTTTATGGACCAACAATAATGGATAAAAACAGTTAAAAGTGAGTAAAGACTTTCTGTTGCCATGGCAGAGAGGTGATGGTGATGATGTTACCATGGCGATCCCTGTTTAACATGAGCCGACTTCGCCATGCTGGAAAACCTGAGCCAACCCTAAAGAGAGCGTGCTAACCCACTAATCTCACTTCATGATACAGGCCTCACACACACACTCAATACTCACCTCAGTGCAGCGCACTAAGCTGCCGTCGGCTAGAACCAGCTCGAAGGCGACACAGATGTGCTGAAACAGCCCGTAAATGTGAGAGGAAGACTCGATGCCTGTGCCCATCACCAGACCACCTGAGAGAGGAGAGAGAATAAAAAGATTTGTTCTGAGTAATTCAATCTGAGTGTCCAGGTGACACCAATGACGGGCAACACACAAGCGAGAGCATGTACTGTTCGTGCCCGTGTGGACATCAGGATAAATGAATGTACCGTGGCCTGATGGGAAAACATTAGATAGTTGATGCGCAGTTTATGGCATCAGGAAATCCATTATGAAACCTGATCCAGGGGAGCTTCCACCAGTGCAGCCATTTCCTCCCAGTTTAATCCTCTGAGCTACAGCATCAATCCTCTAACACAATTAGAGAAGTCGCTGAGGCTCTGAATAGGACACAGTGATTGATGTGAGAGATGCAGGATCTCCATCATCAGCTGTGGACGTCGTCTCTCTATTTCTAGAAACCCGAGAGAAAACAACGGATGATGCCTCTCTGTGATCATACCCCAGAAAATACTGGACAACATACCCACGGTGAGGTCATCAAGCTCGGGCACCACCGGCAGTGTCCAGCCGATAGAGTTGAGGAGAGCGGTCACCTGACCCATGTTGGCTAGAGGCTCAACTCTCACCACCTTAAAAAAAGACAAAAGATGGCTGTGAGTACAAGGTTCGCCAACGCAAAACTCGACACGTTTAAACGATTACTAGTTCATATTGCCGACAGTAGTATGTGAGACAAATCCGGTTCCTCTGGCTCCTCCTAGTGCTCCTAACGGTTCATGCCTGAACCGTTGATATTGTTCATAAGGGGGCTGAAGTCGATTCCAGTTTGGGATTGGGCGAGACGCGACCTTGGACAAGTCGCCGATTCATCACAGAGACAAAGAATATGGTTTCTTCCGTAGCCAACCTCAAGCGGCACTCAAGTAATTACAGTGTCTGGCACCTCCACATCAGTCTTGATGCGAGGCGAGGGTGCTAACCACTGGGCCACCGTGCCCCCGTACAAAGTACAGCTGAGGCTGATGGGAATGACACTGGATTTGCAGGTATTGAATATTAATATTGGACAAACTGAAAAGGAAAAATCAAGATGTCGAGAGGTGAAAACTTTGACTTGTTAGGTCAAAAGTCGGGGAGTTCCCTCCAAATGGAGGCGCCATCAACACAAGACTGTAAATATCTGTCGCCTACAAGTAAAACTAAAACATTTAGAAACACAACCTGTGTGTCGTGTTGGATCTCCTCACCTGCCTCTCGGTGTCCACCTCCAGAATGTCCATCATGTTGATCATGATGTTCTTGTGGGTCTTCTTGTACTTCCCCACTCTGAGCGACACGGTGAGCCAGCCGGGTCGACCCGTACACATGTAGGTCTTACGGCCGTCCTTCCTCCACTCGCGCACCTGAGATGAGAAATGAGAAAACATGAAGCAGACATGAACAGACAGGACACGCAGCATACATGTTTATCTTTTCACCGAGGCCGTCGTTGGAGGTCAAAGGTCCTGGCAGCTCTTCAGAGTTGTAAAGGCTGATAAACTGAGCGGCTCTGTGTGTTTCACCTTCATTATGAGTTCATTAAGAGAGTCCAATAAAGCTCTCTCCGCTCTACTTCATGTCAAATTCCTCTCTCCTTCAGAAGGTATTAGGTGTCTTATCTGCCTCTTTATTATGCAAGTCATAATACCAAAAGTGCAGCATGTGAACACACTGTATGTCTGTTATGTCATTTAACTGGTTTAATTAATACAGACTTATCAGTACAATGGTTGCATGGCCTTGCTGAATCCCAGATTACACTCATTGCAGGTCCAGATAATCTAAAACTAAAAGAAATGGCTTTTATTTGATTTGATTTTAAATCTACGCGTCAGGAATGACGATTAATGAATTCTAAGAGCTGGATCACTGATGTAAAAGTTTTCTGTGACAGTCCGGTTGCATAAAAAAAGCAGCAGATATAAAACACTGGTGTAATAAGTGACTAATGAGTGATTGATGAGTCAACAGAATTGCATGTGTGGCAAAGGTATGAACACATGCAATACAGGTAACTCCTTATAATAACCTAATTATAATGATTATTCTGAGACATTGACTTTAAGCAGCAGAGCTCCATTGGGTTAAATGTAAATCATATGATACCTGTGCACACACACACACACACACACACTGTCAGATGATGATGATGGCTCACCTGTCGCTGGATGTCTCGCACGCGCTGGTCGTGCAGTTTTGGCGCAGAGCACATCTTGAAGATGAGCCACGCGCGCACATAGTAATACACATCAAATATGACGGAGAGCGGCAGCAGGAACAGACACACGAAGATCCATCTCTGGTGCACGATCACGTACTCCAGACCTTTGACTCGGATCCACAGCAGGAACGTGAGCAGCAGCAGCGCGCCTAAAACCAGCAGCGGGTCCATGTGTGCAGCCTGCACGCGCTCCAAACTCAAACTATGTGCTGCACTTTGAAGTTGGGCTGCGGATCAAACTCCGCATTGATTATTCCAACCAAAAAAAAAAAACCCAGACTAACGATCACCCTTTCACGGAGACACCTTTACACCGCGCTCATTGGTCGGAATGACCAAGGTGGGTGGTGACCACACGTCAAAGCTGCGCGCCTATTGGTCAAAGCAGTGAGTGGATGTAGCCTCTCTGAGGTTCAACCAATCAGAGCGCGCAGAGGCAGTCACACCATGCACGCGCATGTTACAACACAGCCATTGACAATGTGTGAGGAGTGTGCATTGAACTTTACATTGAATCCATCACATGCATGCATGCATGTTTTTATTTATTTATTTTATTGTTTTTTATCTTTCTATTGTCTACTTCATGTTTTTATTGTGTTTTTCTTTGCACTTTGGAAACCTTGTGTTTGCTATAAATCTATATAAATAAAGTGGATTGGACATCATTAATGTGGAATTACATTTTTATGATTACATGGTATCCCACAGATGCATTGCTTCACCAAACCCTCTCAGTACATAAACACAGAAATTATTATTTTGAAGCTCTAATCCATATTCATCTCTAATAAGTTTTGACTTTTTACATTTGTTTGGACTTCAATTATCAAGTCAAGTCAACTTTATTGTCAAAGCTGCTATATGTACAGGACATACAGAGTATTGAAAATTCGTTTCCCTCTTATCCCGTGCAAAGAGCATAAACATGACGTATAAAATATAAGTAAAAGATATAAAAAATAATATTAAATTAAAATATACAAATCTAAAAATCTAAAATATATACAAGCTAAAAGACAGGCAATATGGCACAGTGTAAACAGAATTATCAGTATAAATATAAGTATATGTATGGCTATATGGCTATATCTAAATTTGATTGTATTTTAAACAAGCGGTAACATCTGTGGTTGTGAAAGGAACAATGACAGCGTCTGCGTAAAGAGTCACCTTCCTGTCAATCAAAGTGGCCATGCTGTTATGTATATTTTTAATATAATGTGAACAGGTGAGTTGTATATAAATTCACCCTCAGTACAGTTGTCATGAACGGGGAAATTAGCTACAGAAACCAAAACTGTTTTTTGTACCAGGCTGTAAACATGTTTATTTCTGCTGTGAAGTTGGACATTTGAACATGGGGACTTATGGAGACTGACTCACTTCTGGAGCCAGCCTCAAGTGGACGTTTGAGGAACTGCAGTTTTTGGCTTCACTTCACAGACACAAAGGTTGCCGCTTGGTTTACACCCTGGTACAAAAAAGACAAAGTTTTGGTCTCTGTAGCTAATTTCCCCGTTCATGACAACTGTACTGAGACTACATTTTTTATACAACTCACACGGTCAAATTACATTGAGGCTTAAAGGATCAGTATGTAGGAATTTGTGGCATCTAGCAGTGTAGTTGCTGATTACAACCCCTCACCTCACCCGTTCCTTCCTAGCATGATTGAGAAACTACAAAAAAATACGTTAGGCCCGATCTAGAGCTGGCGTTTAGTTGTAGGAACACATAGCTAAACGTGTTTTTAGCTGATATAAACATAGTTATGTATATTATTTTTCTGGAGACCCCAGAATCTTACAAACTGGACCTGTAAATGTATGCATACTTCAGAGCGTGGCCACTTTGGTTGACAGGTGGGTGTTCTTACAGGCTTGAACATTTGTCTTTGCCCATTTGTAGATTAGGCAGGACTGGCGACGACCATCGCCACCAGACTCTGAGCTTTACAACAGGTCTCCACAAACCTATAGGTGACGTTACTCATTACTTACACTGGCTTCACTTCACAGGACTTGCCGCTTGATATAAACTCTCTCTAGGTTGCTAAAACGGACAAATTCAGATTCAAATTAATAAAAAAGGACACAACCTCAGTGCGTTCGATTGTAGCTCTAGGTCCTGATTCAAAGCCACAAAGGCCACAACAAAAGCTCCAACAGTGTCTTACTGATAAAGATAGTAAAATACCAATTAACCCTTAAATAAATTAGGTTGCTCATCAGCCTATTTGGTCAAAAACAGAAACAAATCGTATAAATATATATAACATTTCCTTTTAAATCACTCGAACATATTACAGATCTCAGGTTGTGATGAAAATTTTGTAACCCAACCCCTCTGAGTGTAGGATGTAAGTCTATAGTCCACTGTGTTTGTGAGCAATATGGCCATTTATGTTTGGAGAAATTGCTGTCACACACACACACACACACACACACACACACACACACACACACACACACACACACACAGGGATAAAGTGGTACCCTTCAGACACATTAGACAGAGGGAGGGTGGGGCGCCAGTAAAGATTTCTTAATGGGCTCTGTTGTCCTCTCGTCCATCTGCCCTGATGATGAACACAGCTACTCCACATTGGCCTGATGCGCATCAAAGCTTTCATCGGTTTATTTTTCTTTACTTAACAACAAAACATTCGTTTTAGCACTTTTCCACGGGAGCTGGAGATCTACAGAGAGAGGACTTAACCACTTGGGATTCTTTCTAACAGTATGGGAGGAGGACATTATGGGAAGAAGTGAGCTTTTTCTGTCATAATAGGACTTGTGTGACTGTGGAGTGGATTATTTGGATGTCTGGTCAGTGTCAGAGCGCATGGGGAGCACATTTCGTGGGACTGCCTGTATGTGAGTGACACTATCCAGCCGGTCACAGCCTCCACAATAACCTCAGACACAGTTACAGTCCTGGATGAGGATGCCTTCCCTGCACCATGGAGCAATCTTCATCGGAGCCTTCCTCATTGTGACCGGGGGCTCCACAGCCTTCCTGGCCTCGTCCCAGAGTCGCCTGCAGGCTTTCTCCCTCTGCTGCGTGGTGCTGGGGGTGGTCATGCTCATCCTGGGGCTGTTCTGGGCTATGAACAGCAAAAGTGCCGCAAACTACAACCACCGGGAGTTCGACCCAGAGTGTCCACATTATCCATACAACGACTACCCCAACTTCGGCAGCCATGCCCTCTTCACATCACCGGGGAGCCGCTTCCCAGAGTCCCAGTCAGTGTTTCTGCCCAGGTGGGTGAAGCAAAAATTAGTTTTAGATTTATTATTTTATCTTGAAGCCAGAAAAATAAGGCCTACATGTACTAATAATGAATAGAAAAACAGTTTAGTTAACCCAAAGAAGAGATTTTAGAAACACTGTGAGTGTTCGCTTTGTCGTGATGTCCAATTTATTCTTGTGGCTCAATATTTGATGACATCATAGGATCAGTTATCAGTTTTCAGGGTCCCTCAGAGGAAAAAAAAGCTGCTCATATTTGTACCAGAGGCATGCACGAAGCTGCACCTTTCCAAGAGAAACACTCACTGCCACTTTATTTCCCTTTCATTTCTGACCAAATATACATACGGAGCTTCAGATTTGAGGAGAAAATCGTCACCTTGTCTTGTGTGCAAGGCCGTGCTCGGCTCCGGATGACACTTGTCGTTGATTGATTGAACTCTGCACACAGGCAGGATGCACGGCTGACTAAATATAATCACCACAAAGTAGAAATAGACATTTCAGGGAATACACTTTACGCTCTCTTGACAAAAAGTAAGAACGGATGAAAAAAAAAAATCACAACACTCGCTTGTCTGAACATGAAATATGAAGCCAGTTAGCTCAGCTTAGCACAAAGACTTAAAACTGGTTTAGGAAATGTCAAAATTACATTTTTGTTTGGGATAAGTAACTTCCTAGAGTCTCCACTGGTTGCCTAGCAACCATGCCCCCCATCCCCTTAAAAAAAGTCAAAAAATTTGCCTTTTTTTTTTTGGTAATTAAATAAAGGACTTAACTTGAACTTATCTTATTAAACAAAGGAGATGTTACATCTTAATGACCTGGTATTACCTCTTTCTCCACATTTCCTTCTAGTCTTTATGCTAAGCTAAGCTTCATATTTACCGCACAGACATGAGAGTGGTATCGATCTAACTCTCCGTCGTAAAGTGATTGAGCATATTTCCCAGAACTATTACTTTGACTTTCAGGAGCTGTTGGCTAGTGATAAATAAACTTTGGTAAAATATTTGGCTTGTGTTTACAGACTCACAAGCTTGTTATCATTCTGTGAAACTAAGATTCCCATTATACTTCAGTGAAAACCAATCCCTGTAATTTGCAGGAAACACAACAGAACATGACTCCATCTGCTACCTGATCCCTACAACCGCTCACACCTTAGAGCAACACTGTGTATATCAATTTGTGTGTTTCTACAATTGTTTTCTTACAATCGTAGGACGATGGAGCGCCACAGGCAAGGCGCTCGTGGTGAGGAGTTCGACTATCCACCCATGGACCACGGCGGTTTCAGTCCAACGCCTCACCCTCCTCCGTGGCTGGAACCCCCGCCTCCTTACGAGGTCGCCATCAAGACCACGTGCAGCACGACACACCTGCGGCGCGCATACTCGGACACACACCTGGCGTCAGAGCCCCTGTTCGGACAGTCGAGAGAGATCAGCTTTGAGGTGTGACGACATGGACACCATCCCACCTCCGTGTACATCAGACCAAATATGCACACGACTGAGACTTTGCAACAGAAACACACTTTATCAAACACTTGAAGCATGCTTCTTTCTGATGTCGACCAGTGCTAGTCCTGAGCATGTTTCCCTAAGTTCTCTGTAGTTACAATGCAGGTGTAAATGCATCTCTAAATATATGGTGAAATTAAAAGGTAGATCACGACCGAATTCAGCCTTATCAGACCAAAACAAAGCACCAAGACACTTTATGTCTTTATAAAGACTGTGGCTGCCACCGTTTCACCGTCTTGATGAACGTTAAAACTCTTTTCAAGAGACGTCATAATATTCTTCCACCAACCACAAATACCCAGGTGGGTTCAGATGATGCTGGAGAGGAGTTAAAGAAATATTTCAACACTTTAAATAGTTAATGAGATTGAATTACATTAAACATCTCTGGGAGATTATGATGAGCTTATCTGCCTGGGTAAAGAACATCTGCTCTCAGGATGCTGTTACATCTCGTGACCTTTTTCTGATCTCTAATCGTTATTTCGACCTGATGTTTGCGACGAGTTAACAGTGAGAAATGTAACTGTAGATCTTGTTTCAAACAAACTATATTTAATTAGAATTAAAATACAAGAAAAAAATGCAAATAAATGCTGATTTTCTAGTGTTTTACTCTGATACAAACCTGAGCTTTAACAGCCTTCGTAATGGTGGACTTCCACCCGAAGACTGAAAACTAGGAGTTAAGCTTCACGTTAACCTGCTGCATGCAGGCATCAGTCACCATGGTAACAGAAGCACACAGGAAATCCAGGATTTCCTTTAATTTCAGCTCAACAAATACGGATAACTGGTTAAACCAATCCTACTTTTCGGTTGTCTCGTCAAACAACAACAGTGATCGTTTGTTTCCCGGGAATGTCGGAAAAACTTCATCCTGAACAAATATTTCCCTCCATCACGATTAAACATGCTTCGTCACAGGATGGATTTGATATGATTCACTCTGGGGAAACTAGCGCTCAGGCCCCGTGGACGTTTTTCAGTCTGTGTGCCACACATGTACTCGTGTTGAAAGCGAGGGAACGATGACTCATCTGACCATATGAGTTTTTCCATTGCTCTCCAGACCACTGCAGCTCACCGCCTGAGCTGGGAGTATCACAACCTGACCTGCTGTAACCGTAGACTCCCTCTATGTTAAAGGATCCTATCAGTGTTTTTTTTTTGCATATTTCAGTAAGAAAAACAACAAACCATGCATACTTACAGCACATTATTTTCATGCATTTGTAATGTTTTTCTTTCCTTAATATGAATACATTCCAGTTTAATGTGCAAATCAGCTTGCAGAGACCATAAACATGTTCGGGAAGGTTATTTATTACAATCCCAGATAGCTTCGCTTTGGCCCAAATCTGGCATTTGTCATTTTGGCAAGGTTATGGGTGGATGTCTGGGCCATAAATGGCCCGAATTAGGAAAGCCAGAATCATACCAAAAGGGAGCCAAAATTCACCCAGAAGAGCCCCAAATCAGCTGTTCCCACTCTTTGCCCAATCTTCTGGCCTGCCATAAACATGCCTTAACTCAGCCATATATTGCTGGCGCCCCCTTATCTATTATGGATAACCCTAATCATACCACAGTTAAGCCAAAAATGCCAAATGTATGCCATAATACAGCCAAAATATTTGCTATCTGGGATGAAATTATTGTTTGGAAACTGATGGGAATATACAACATTCTGGATTTGAGAAGCGGTCGCCTCAAGCGTGTTCATATGTTTTTTTAAAATGAATCGTGAAAAGTCAAATATGGAGGTTGAGAAAAAAAAATGCAGTTTGGCCCTCATCTCCTTAAAATCTTTAACTCTTGCATAATAGAAAGGTGATCCTAAAGGTGTTGTGAGAACTTGCAGTCTCTTGCATGATGATTTTAATAATGAAATTTATAAAACAATTAGAAAATGCTCAAAAATCCAAGTATGTAATTTATTGTAAATGATGTTAAAGATGCAAAAACATCAAGAATGTTCTTTTAATTATTATTTTTTTGTCTTTATCCTCGGTTATGCATTCATTTAGTCTTCACAGTTTGAAAGAAATTGCATATATGATATGTATAATTGTCCTTACACAAGTGAATTATTTGTGACGTAAGATGCTGCACTAAACTGACGGCCACAGATACGTTGTTGTGTCGACAGATGATCCACCGTGTTGTTTCTTTTGTGCCTCTGAATATGCATGCTTCTATGACTGACGTGTTTTAATCTTGTAAAAAAGCAACTCGAGGGACAATCTTGCACCATGTTTTTAAATGTATTCAACTTTATTTAATAAATCGCTGATTAAGGACACGATATCAGACTCGACCAACAGAGATGATTGGAAATGTGCAGCAGGTGAATGTCAACTCCTCACACTTAAGAAAACAAATCCTCCACAAAGTCCATTTAGCAGATGTCCTGGAGCTTTTGATCATATGACATGGTCTTCTGCAGTAGGTGGAGTCTGGGTTTGCAGATGTTTAGCAGGTCGACAGTGGCCTTCGAGACTTGAGACGAGAGGCAGCGGGTCAATTTAATTCAACATAATTTTATTTATATGGCGTCAAATCATAACAGAAGTTATCTTATGTCACATTCGATACAGACTCTTACTTTTTATATTATTATTATTATTTACAGAGACTTAATTCCCACCAGCACTTGTAGAGCTCATGGTGCAGGATCGCCTGTATCGCTTTTCAGATAACGACCTTTGAACCTTTTGAACCAAGAGCCGGGACCTTCAGAATATTTCATCAGACTGCAAAGAAACTTAAACTTCAAGAATCTTAAGCATCATTTCATCTGAGAAAGACTTTTGACCCTCAGCCACAACTTCACAGCAGAAATAAACAGCCTGGTACAAAAGACAGTTTTGGTCTCTATAGCTGATTTCCCTGTTCATGAAAACTGTACTTGTTCAAATGATACTAAAGTTAAAGTTTTGCAGAGTTAAGAGCGTGGACGCTTTGACTGACAGGTGGGTCTTGTTACAGATGGCTTGTGTGAGCACACAGGCTTCATTCAGCGCGCCTCAGGTGCACCAATGATCTGCATCTTTGTGTATTTTTAGATTAGAAGTGGACGAAGGAGTACAGCCAACATGTTGGCAGCCAGAGCCACGACACTCTCTTAGAAACCTGCGGGCGACGTCGTACCCTGTCCATTCTTTATACTAACATAATAATTCTTATTTTCAGGTGATTATACACTACTGAAAAACATAGTTCTGCACATTATACTCCGTTTCTGCCATATTCTGTAAATAGATCCTGTTAAAATCGACACACTGGACCTTTAAAAGATTTGCTGCTGACATCTTGATGCCAGATATACCACGGCACACCTTCAGAGATCAGGTCCATGCTTCAACAGGTGTTTTGGCGGCAAAAGGTCAAAGGTACATGATCATATTGTACTGTGTGTTCTTGATTTCACCTTATTATTCTATGTTTTTATGCCCTTGTGGCATATTTTTTGCCTTTTAGATATTTGGGTGTTTGTTAAATTTGATTATCAGACTGGAAAAGGTTTTAGGCTTGAAGGAACATTCAGAGATATTTGCAATATCTGAAGCATCTCCTGTCACAATAAGAGATCTGTGACCTCCATGCATAGCCCCGCCTCTGCAACTTATTTTCAGTCATTGCAGTCATACCAAAATCATTTCCTTCCTCATCCTGCTCCACCCCCAGCAGAGCTCCACCTAAAAAAAAAAAAAACACAGTCTGCTTTTTGTTTGCAGGGTTTATCGGCTCACATATGACTGGGACTATAATTCTTCTTCCCTGGTGCAAACAGCTTTAGCCCAAACAGAGGCAAAGTGACAGAACAGCCCTGCCCTCCATATCCTCGTCACTGAAAACCCTTCCTCATAAAAAAACAAAAAAACAAAACAACACTTCCTCACACTGTAGTCTCTCCCCTGTCCTGCTGCTGATCCTGCTGCTGGTGTTGGTGCTGCTGTGGCCAGCTGAAAACCAAACACCCACATGCGACATCAACTCCTCTCCTGCAGATTTTCGGTGCAGTAACACACACACACACACAGTCTCTCTCTCTCTCACACACACACCAACAAGAAAAGAGGAAAAAAAGAAAAAACCCGGATATGCCTCTTTTGCTGGGAAAGAAAGCGACGCGGCAGACGAGCACAGAATGAGAGAGGAGGCGCGGCGGAGCCGAGGCGGAGAGAGAGAGACTTGGATTTTTTTTTTTTTTGTTTGGGAGGTTTTTGCTGGAGTGGCTGGAGTGGGGGGGACGCCATACGGGAGTGAAAGTTGATGAAGAGGAGGAAAAGAGATGATGAAGCACGCATCTGCTGAACAGCGACTTCTGATCAGGTCAGAGAGAGAGAGAGAGGGTCGAGGTTTATCGCCAAAACGCACGGCCGCGCGTAAAGATGGTTTACATGTTGCATGTGTGCGTGTGATTAACCCCTGAGTCACTTCCTCTCTCTCTCTCTCTCTCTCTCTCTCTCACACACACACACACACACTCTCAGTTGAGTGGATGCTGTGTATCTGATCCCTCTCTTCTCTCCTGCAGGCTGGCTGCAGCTGCTGAAGTGTTGGAGATACAGCTGTAGCTGGAACAAGTCAATTCCTAGAAAGCAGGGAGGGGGTCCCCCTCCTCCTCTTCCTCTTCCTCCTCTGGAGATGCCGCTCCCCCAGGGCATGCTGCTCTGTCTGGGCATGCTTCTGATGACCGCTGGTGGGGTCATGGCCCTGTGCGTTGGCCTACCCCATCAGTCAGCCCCGCTTTTTGCAATCGGGCTTTTCCTGGGCCTCAGTGGCGTGGGCATGCTGGTCTCTGGACTCTGTATGGCCATGAAGAATCTCCAGGTGGCAGTGCCCGGACACTTCCTGTTGCACCCCCGCACAGGCACGCGCTTCAGTCCACGGCAGGCCCTGGCTATACAGAGGTACACATGCACAGAGGAACATGACCAGAAACATATACACATTTTTTGGGGGGTTTGTTGTTTTTCTTAAAAAATGTGCATGGGATAGCACAGAGCGTTGGTTCGGGAACTCTCAGAGGGAAAAGACTCTTCTGCTACTGTGAGTCATTAAATATTATACAACAGTTGGTTCACACCAAGTGATGTGATTGGACAAGAGTCATCACATTAATGTTTGTCATCTATCTTAGATTGTAAAGAAAAGGTGAACACACACACACACACACACACACACACTACGATCGACCATTTACTGTTGCTAGAAACTGAATATGATCAGCTGATAATAAACCTGATCAGCCGCCGTCAGTCAATAGCCGACCAACAACCTTACCATACTTATCAGTTACCTAATGTTTCTATAGCGTTGATGAAATGTTCAGAAATTAACATATTAGCAGTTTGAATTAAACTGAAGCTCCCTGCGCTGTCAGTGGAAAATATGACACCAAACTCACTGTAAGAAATATGATATTTGAGCAGTTCATTACGTGTCCGTAAAACCACTCTAGAAGCACAAGATAAAAGCCGTCACGTCGACAGTCCTGGCATCAATATAATCCATAAATATAAACTGTGTTTCCGTACAAACTTTACATTCTCACAATTCAAGAACTCGATACGAGCCTCTTTTTAGTTTGCTGTTATTTTACCGGGAGGCGATTATAAGAATGAGGTGAACCGTTACCAAAGTCTACCCGGTTTCCCTCTTATGTGTTAACTGCAACATTCAACACGTGACAAAGCGATTCAGGACTCAACGAGTCCACGAGACGAAGAGTCTAAAGCCATGCAAGTAGCTCCGTGTGTTGCATGTTAATATTTATAATCTCATATTAACGTGTTTGATCAAAAGATGACGTTAGATTAAAAAAAAGAGATGTAACATTTTATCCTGAGGGGAGCATGAACATGTGGACATAATTTGTGGTAATCTGTCCAGTACTTGTTGAGATATTTCACTCTAAACTACAAGTCGACTTCATGATTGCAGTAAAGTTATGAGGATTCATCCTCTGGGAACCACGAATGTATGTAACAAATTGTTACAGATTTCTGTCTGGTCCAAAGAGTTTTGATCTACTGACTGACCAACTGATATTATCAACTTAAAATGGTCTCTAAACCCTCCTGAATGTTGGATCAGGAGAGAAGAAGACAACAAACTAAGAAAAGCCCTTTCTTTGTTTTCTGCATATATAAACCAAGCCTGGAGGCGAGGAACTTTTCAGGCTTCCCTTGTGTTGTTCCAATGAATAAACACGCATACAGACAAATGCCAGAACACACCATCCGAGGAGGTGAGCTGACAAGCGGCCTGTTGTTGAACAGATCTGTTGGACACATCAGCACGCATTAGTTATAGCGAACAGTTTGGCAGAGAGCAGTGAAGCGCATTGGGAACTGGACTTGTGACACGGAGAACTGGAAAGCAACAGATTTTTTGATTATGGACTGATTATGGAAGTATGGAGGAAAAACAGCAGCCATACATGCATGTGGCTGACAGACTCCCCCCGCTGGCATTGTCTGAGGTAATCTACGATAGCCTGCAAATCTAAACAAGACGTGCTCTGCTCATTGTCCAGCACCGAGGAAAAAGAGATGGCAGGAGAACAGTTTCCATCATGGAGGGTTTTTCTACCTCCAGATACTGATGAAACTCAGGCAGTTTTTCTTAAAGCAGGGCTGTCTTTCAGATGCAGAGACCGTGCACACAGATAAAATGTTTGTGGATCACAGGGTGATCGTATGGAAACACCAGAATGCATTTCCTGGAGGAGATGTGGTGGATCTGAAAAGCATTACTGGAAAAGGGATTGAGTTTAAGGAGCAGCTGAAAGACTATGAACTGCAGGAAGAGTTATAAAATGACTAAAGAGGAATTTATTGAAATGATCTAAAGTGTAAGAATGGAAAGAAGAAGAACAAGAAGAATTACTTTATTGATCCCAGAGATGGAAATGCATGCTTTCACTCCATTAAGACAAACATAGACCCCAAATACAGACATGCACAGTGCACACATGCAACAGTTTTGGTCTCTATAGCTAATTTCCCCGTTCATGACAACTGTACTAAAGGGTGATTTATAATTTTTTTCTTTTCTTTTATAGAACTCACCTGTTCAAATTATATTAAGACTTAAAGTTTTGCAGAATTAACAGCGTGGCCACTTTGATTGGCTGGTGGATGCTGTTACAGGTGGCTTGTTTGTGGAAGTGCACAGAGGAGGTTTCGGTGAAAGTAATCTCTCTCTGCTCTCTCTCTCTCTCACACTCTTTTTTTTTTTTTTTAGGAGGTTGGACCGAATTCGCCGGGAGATGTCAGAGGACTCCGTCAGCAGGATACCGGATCCTGAACCCTCCCTCCCATCCACCCCGCCTCCGTGGACTATGGAGCCACCTCCGTCCTACGACACGGTGATGAAGAGCCAAGAGCACAGCGAGCAGCTTTAACCTCTCACTCTTGGTGGACTTCTTTACTCTTTGTGTCAGTGCCTTTTTTTTTTTTTTCTTTCCGGTTTCTCAGCGAACAGTCGGTGCTATGGATGAACTCGCTGGCTTCGTTTGTGCCTTAAAGACAGCCGCCCTGAACCCGAGAAAAAGCCAAGAAAACAGGGGGAGACCGCAGCTGGTTAAAGACTTCGTATTCATACAGACTGTGCCTCCGTGTCGACTGAGGAGTGTGCTGTGATTGACTGCGAAAGGAATTGAAATGATCACTACAAACTGCTTCGCTCTCTCTACATTAATATGGAGGACTAAAAGTGCCAAAATTAAATAAATAAACACGCCGTTAAATAATTACTTAAATGTGTCATTAATTCATTAAAATACCGATTCATTTTATGTAAAAAAAAAACATATATAATTGTTTCAAGAATTGTGAAGCACTGCAACAGATTTTAATGAATTAATAACACGTTTATGTATTTAATTCCAATTTTAATTAATTAATGACACATTTAAGTAATTATTGTGTTATTGTGTGTGTTTATTTATTTAATTTGGGCACTTTTAGTCCTCCATACACTAAGGGCCTTTCTTGAGAGCAGCATTATGTAACTTTTATAACAAAGTTAAGGGGTTCATGTCAACAGTTTGGTTGCGAGCCTCCTGCAGAAATCCGATTAGGATATTTTATTGGCCTGCTTGAATTTATGTGACCTACTACTGTGGCCGCACACACGATAAGAACTTTTCCTCACAGCTCCTCTTTGTATCCGCGCTCTGTCCTTGTCCTTACACTTGTACACTCCAATGCAAAGTGCCTTAACCAGTCAGAATGTCCACTGTCAGTGCTTTGTTGTGATGTTACTATAAACTTGACTTGGTGAATAGTTACGGAGCTCTCTGTGGTTGGAGCAGAGCAAACATTCACACTCAGTGCTGTTCAGAAGCTCAGGTGCAAGTCGCCTTTTTTGCAGCTTGAGGCAAGGTGACCTATCAGGTACACACACACACACACACATGCAATTTTATACCCTGCCCAGGCTGTCTGCAGGCTATAATAACCAGCAGAGTGGAACCCTGAACTGTGCTTTCTCCACCCTCACCTTCAAGTCCTCACAGAGCAAATCTCTACTCGTTGCACACAAACACGGTTGCAGCGATGGTCGAAGGGAAACCGTATCGGTACGGGTTGATAGCGGCGGGGTTTTGTGTGGTGACAGTCGGCCTCTTTGTCATGACTCAGGAGCGACCGCACATCTACGCCACAATCTGCGTACTCGGCGTCACCATGGTGTGTGTCGGGACTGTGTGGAGCCTCTGCCAGTGCTATCCCAAGGTAGATAACAGAGTGTGTGTGTGTGTGTGTGTGTGTGTGTGTGTGTGTGTGGGAGATAATAATATGTGAGTGGTGTCATGCAGAACTGATTTCAGTAATAGAGAGTGTGTGTTTTGTTAGGTAATTTTGGCTTCTGAGATACAGGAGGAAAGTCTAGAGAAGCTAGTGTGTACTCCTGCTGGGGCACAACACAAGAGGTACTGTGTTACACACATACACACACACACACACACAAACACACACACTATCCTATCCTAATGGCCCACAGACTAGTGGGTGTTGGTTCAGGCATTAATGATTCCCTGCGGTCTGTCTGTGTATCTCAGGATGCTGAGCGACCATCATCTAGTGGGCTGAAATGGCGACAGCAGCAGTGTAATGTGTCTGAGGGGTTGAGGACGTATCTGCACTAATACACTGTGGATACTAATTTTATTATCTTAACAGGAAAATTAACGGTGATGTAATGGAGTAACTATGGCAGCAGAAAGCGGACGAATGGGGAGAAAAAGCAGAGATGGTGGCGTGAAGGTTGTGACTGAAAAAAAGGGCAGATTAGTTGGAAACATGAAGGCGGAGACGGTGAATGAGTAATGCCCCCCCCCTCTCTCTCTCCTTTAACAAAGATCATTAATGTTCCCTTGATTAAAGCACTCAAGCCTCACTTAGCATCATGACCAGCGGGTGGAAAAAGAGGCTGTGAAGCTTCAGCTGCGAGATAAAGACGTGCGCGCTCAGCACAACCCTCCCCCCTCGATTAAAGTGAGAAAATGAGGACGAAATGCTGGAACTAGACTTCTATTTCTGTCCCCACCCTCCCTCCCTCCCTCCTCCATCCTTTTTTTATTTCAATCCTAGGCATGCTGAGGCTCCGCCGGGTTTCTGCAACCAAAAGTGGAGTAACAGGAGACTTCTTCCTCAAACCCAGAAGAGTCGGTGTCACAGCTGTCCCGCGCTGCACCTGGTCTAAATGATGGCATCGCTCCCACATGATGCTGTTTGAATGTGTGTCTTTCTAATGGAAGTGACTGATCATGTGTCAACAGTTTGTGTCCGTGTCAATAAAGTTGAATGTGTGTTGCGTGGTAGTTCCAGAAGATGGCACTATTTACTACATGAAGGAGTGTGTTTGCGTGTGTGTGTAAGTACAGACTGCATTGACCTACATTTATTAAATTAAGACTTTTTTTTTACTATAACAACTTTCTTACTTAAAAAGTTACTTACTAGTACTACAACTCTTTCAGTTGAGAGGCACGGGTCGAGCACCAAAGAATGCTGAATCCTACAGTTCCCACATTGCAACTCTTTCATTACACCGTCCCTGCCAAAGGAGGCCCAAAGGCCCAAATCTTTTCAACTTAATGATGCCCTGATGAGTTCCTTGTAAACAAACTGGCTAAACTTGCAGTTTGACTGGTGGAAAAACCTAAAATCTGGTGTGGAATATCTATTTTATATAATTTTATTGAGTGTTTTAGGGATATTTAGGCAAAACAAGTAATTTGAAGACCGGAAACTGTCCTTAAAAAGTTATGACGACATCATAGACAGCATAAAACATGGATGTAGTATCCATGATATCACCCACGAATTTCTAAAGACCTCTGGTCATTGCCAACTTGTCAGCCGGTTGGCAGTTGGCACAGCTACGCCCAATCTGCGTACTCGGCGTCACCATGGTGTGTGCGGGACTGTGTGGAGCCCTTGCCAGTGCTATCCCAAGGTAGATAACAGAGGGGTGTGTGTGTGTGTGGTGTGTGGGAGATAATAATATATGAGTGGTGTCATGCAGAACTGATTTCAGTAATGGAGAGTGTGTGTTTTGTTAGGTAATTTGGCTTCTGAGATACAGGAGGAAAGTCTAGAGAAGCTAGTGTGTACTCCTGCTGGGGCACAACCAAGAGGGTACGTGTTACACAAACACACACACACACACACACACACACACACACACACACTATCCTCCTTGAGCCCACAGACTAGTGGGTGTTGGTTCAGGCATTAATGATTCCCTGCGGTCTGTCTGTGTATCTCAGGATGCTGAGCGACCATCATCAGTGGGCTGAAATGGCGACAGCAGCAGTGTAATGTGTCTGAGGGGTTGAGGACGTATCTGCACTAATACACTGTGGAACTAATTTTATTATCTTAACAGGAAAATTAACGGTGATGTAATGGAGTAACTATGGGCAGCAGAAAGGGACGAATGGGGAGAAAAAGCAGAGATGTGGGCGTGAAGGTTGTGACTGAAAAAAGGGGCAGATTAGTTGGAAACATGAGGCGGAGACGGTGAATGAGTAATGCCCCCCCCTCTCTCTCTCCTTTAAAACAAGATCATTAATGTTCCCTGATTAAAGCACTCAAGCCTCACTTAGCATCATGACCAGCCGGTGGAAAAAGAGGCTGTGAAGCGCTCAGCTGCGAGATAGAAAGACGTGCGCGCTCAGCACAACCCTCCCCCCTCGATTAAAGTGAGAAAATGAGGACGAAATGCTGGAACTAGACTTCTATTTCTGTCCCCACCCTCCCCTCCTCCATCCTTTTTTTATTTCAATCCTAGGCATGCTGAGGCTCCGCCGGGTTTCTGCAACCAAAAGTGGAGTAACAGGAGACTTCTTCCTCAAACCCAGAAGAGTCGGTGTCACACTGTCCCGCGCTGCACCTGGTCAAATGATGGCATCGCTCCCACATGATGCTGTTTGAATGTGTCTTGTCTTCTAATGGAAGTGACTGATCATGTGTCAACAGTTTGTGTCCGTGTCAATAAAGTTGAATGTGTGTTGCGTGGTAGTCCAGAAGATGGCACTATTTACTACATGAAGGACTGTGTGTGTGTTGTGTGTTAAGTACAGACTGCATTGACCTACATTTATTAAATTAAGACTTTTTTTTTTTACTACAAACTTTCTTACTTAGAAAGTTACTTACTACTACAACTCTTCCAGTCGAGAGGGTCGAGCACCAAAGAATGCTGAATCCTACAGTTCCCACATTGCAACTCCTTCATTACACCGTCCCTGCCAAAGGAGGCCCAAAGGCCCAAATCTTTTCAACTTAATGAGCCCTGATGAGTTCCTTGTAAACAAACTGGCTAAACTTGCAGTTTGGCTGGTGGAGAAACCTAAAATCTGGTGCGGAATATCTATTTTATATAATTTTATTGAGTGTTTTAGGGATATTTAG
>NC_040027.1:11899532-11911097 GCF_000972845.2 Larimichthys crocea | reverse complement strand
CTCGCTTCACAGGCGCGAGAGGTTGCCACTTGGATGACATTCAAGTTCGTTACTCTCCAAAACACAGTGTGTGTATTTCGAAGCCTAGCAATCGTGCCGAGTACGTTTCCTTCCTGCTTTTCTGTTTGTTTGGCGTCTTACTGGCACCAGAGATGTGTAGTGCGGGTGTGTGTGCAGAGACCCACACATAAAAAACACTCCTCCATGGCGCCCCTAGTGGAATGAAAACTTCACAGCTACCTTTAATGGCACCTGTTGTAATGTTTTAAAAGAAAGAACGAAGAAGAACAAGAAAGCAACACACTTTTGTTTTTACTGGACACATTTATCATCATAAAAAAGAGATATTTAAATATCTATTTTATATAATTTTATTGAGTGTTTTAGGGATATTTAGGCAAAACAAGTAATTTGAAGACCGGAAACTGTCCTTAAAAAGTTATGACGACATCATAGACAGCATAAAACATGGATGTAGTATCCATGATATCACCCACGAATTTCTAAAGACCTCTGGTCATTGCCAACTTGTCAGCCGGTTGGCAGTTGGCCTCGCTTCACAGGCGCAGAGAGGTTGCCACTTGGACGACATTCAAGTGTCGTTACTCTCCAAAACACAGTGTGTGTATTTTCGAAGCCTAGCAATCGTGCCGAGTACGTTTCCTTCCTGCTTTTCTGTTTGTTGGCGTCTTACTGGCACCAGAGATGTGTAGTGCGGTGTGTGTGCAGAGACCCACACATAAAAGACACTCCTCCATGGCGCCCCTAGTGGATGAAAACTTCACAGCGTACCTTTAATGGCACCTGTTGTAATGTTTTTAAAAGAAACAACTGTTTACTGACACATTTATCATAAAGATAATGTGATAATATGTGACAGTGTTGTTTATAGGTAGTTTCTGCTGCCCATTAGACATTAGGACTTCCTCGAGATGTTCCTAAGAGCCACAAAGGACATTATGTAACAGCTTCAGGATAAGTAAACTGAACTTTGTGTGAAATAGTAGCCACTTTAAGTGCCCCATGTGTCTTAATAACTACTCGTTTGGTTCCAGATTTACAGTTTGTGAAGTGTTCATATAATTTGTTTGATGACAGCTGACACAGAAAGGTACAAAGAGAAAGTTAGAGATTTAGAGACTTTGCAGGTGTGCATCTCAGCACAGTTTAAAATAACACTGTGAAACATTTCTACCATAAAATAAAAGATTTTAAATTTTACATTAAGAATCTATTATCTTTATTATTAAGTACATTTTGATGCAGCTGCTGTTGCTACCCGAACTGTGAGAGAGCTCAGAGCACGGGGAATGGAGCCGCTGTCGTGCCAGAACAGGAGCCGGGCAGTCGGGGCAATGTAACCAGGCTCATGATCACAGAAGAAGCGGCTGGACAAGAGTAAATCTGGGACTGACTTTTAGTCGTTGGTGAAATAAAAGTCTGAAAGACAGACGCCGAGCTGGGCTGACTTGCTGCTCTTGTGTTGTTGCACTTTTCATATCACATTAAACAATATAATCATAACAAATACACGTGTACGGCTGTCCATATTTACCACAGTGGGATTAAACTCATGATAAATCACCAAAAATACTATAAAAAATACAAGGATTAAACTCATGATAAATCACCAAAAATACTATAAAAAATACAACATAATCAAAATAAATGACAAATAGAGCCATGGACACGCACATGAGCAGCCTCTCTGCATAAAGCAGGAGTTTGTTTGCTTTCATACCTCACATTGTTCATGTTAAAACAGCATCAACAGATAAACCAGGGGAGGAAGAGTCCTCTCTGTGTCTGATTGACACGCAGTAATTACAGGGTGTTTCAGGGGGGAGCGTGAAACATGACTCTCCACAGTAAGAGGTGTTTTTAACGGAGGACAATCATTCGATACAAAAGCGGTGGCGTGAGCCCCGGAGACGTCAGCAGTCCCCGCCTTGATTTATAAGCATCAATTGAATTTTTTTTTTTTATTATTAAAATCAGGATAGATGTTTGGAGGCGTCATCTGACCGTCGGGCACGCAGGGCGCACAGAACATCTGGATAACTCTGACTTTAAAACCTCTCACTGCTGGATTTATTTTTTATTTTATTATTATTATTAATGATTAAACACTTCTCCTGATTATTGACCTGGAGACAGTCCAAGAGGTTTGAAAATGCGTCGCACCTGTGGTTGGATTGGATGGGCGCTGTGTTTGTGCGCATCTCTGACCGTGAGCGCGCAGGACTACCCCGAGGACGACGAGATGATCCTGGATCTGATCCGTGAGGACGGGACTCAACCTGAAACCGGAGCCGTGCCCGCTGCTGAGTTCCTCAGGTGCAACAAGGTGATTATGATTGTGTCAGAAGCTACTCTGATTATTTTACTCAAGTAAAAGTAGCAATTTTACAGCGCAAGCCTACAAATAATACCTAAAAAATCATATTTATCTTTGTAATGTCGCAGAGTATGAACATAAAGTAACAGATGTACACAAGTACTTGAGTAAATGTACTTGGATACTTTCCTCCAGCCTGAGTTTGTGCCTTTGTGTCTTAGATTTCACTCTTTATAATTAAAGGAGGTTCCTCTCATAATAAGCAATCAAGTCTGCAGGTACATATTATTTTTAATCTTAATACTTTGCAAAAGGGACAGTATTTTTTGATTGGTTAAAGGTCCTGTGTGTAATCTTTATGAGGATTTAATTGGCAGAAATGGAATATAATAATATTCATATCTATGTTTTTATTAGTGTATGATCGCCTGAAAATAAAGAGTTGTTGTGTCTTGTTGTGTTAGAATGAGCCTTTTATATCTACAGAGGCAGCAGGTCCTTTATTCGCCAACACACAAGTACCAAAAACTGCAGTTCCTCAAACGTCCACTTGAGGCTGGCTCCAGAAGTGAGTCAGTCTCCATAAGTCCCCATGTTCAAATGTCCAACTTCACAGCAGAAATAAACATGTTTACAGCCTGGTACAAAAAACAGTTTTGGTCTCTGTAGATAATTTCCCCGTTCATGACAACTGTACTGAGGGTGAATTATTACATAACTCACCTGTTCAGATTATATTAAGGCTTAAAGTTATGCAGGATACACAGCATGGCCACTTTGATTGACAGGTATGTGCTGTTATAGGTGACTTGTTTGAGCACACAGGCCTCAGGTTATGATCCATGTCTATGAGCGGGACTGTGATGTCATGAATAACTACCATATTTATACTGTCTATGGTTGAACCTCAATGTTTTTACACTGGCTCTACATCAGGTCTTCTCCTTCTCCTTCATGCTTGAAATGGGAAGGTGAGGCGAAGAGTATTGTTATAGAAATCAGGATTATACCGGGGTTCAGGTGTTTTAATTCATATAGTGTGTTTGTGTATCCTGTCTTTTGCATGTCTCGTGCACTTCCCTTATTCGGCCTGTGATTTACTGAGGCTGGCAGGGAGAGATAATTATAAATCAACAGTACAAGGTCAGGAGAGACAGGCTAGGGGAGTATGATTTGCATAAGAAACATAATGAGCAGAAAACCAAAAAAGGCCGTTATGATATTATCTGTATCAGGTGATAGGTGTTCTTAGACAGCCCGTTTTAAAATAATGTATAAGAACCAACTGTTAGAGCTCCTCGAGGAGCCTTTTCTCTATAACCCCTTTTATGTGCTGCACTGTTAAACGCTCCTTCTTGTACAAGAATAATAAATCCAACTTAAACTTTGATACTTTGAATCCAGTCTTCCTTATTCAATACCCTAACAGGTATTTGGTTGAAAACCTGCACACTGGACTTTCAAATCCAAAATTTGTTTTTATCAATCCAAATTAATGTTAATTCGTAGAACAACCATGCACAGAAATTCTCCTGTACATTCACTTTCTATGTCTCTGTGTTCTGTGTTGCAGGCAGCGTGGCGGATGCCCGGTCAGTACCTCGTCATACTGCGTCCGGGAACGCACGAGTCTCACGTGCAGAGGACCATCAGGAGACTGAGGGCCAAAGCAGCCCGGAGAGGTTACCTGCTGGAGATCCTGCAGACGTACTCCGGAGCTCTGCACGGCTTCCTGGTCAAGATGAGCAGCGACGTCCTTCACCTGGTAACTGCTTCAGTAGAACCTGTGGTGGTGGATGAAGGTGTGGGTTAACTGATACTGTACTGTGTTCCTGCCAGGCAGTGAAGCTCCCTCATGTACACTACATAGAGGAGGATTCGTCCATCTTTGCTCAGAGCGCCCCCTGGAACCTGCAGAGGTTACTGCAGCCTCACGGTGGCACCTCTGAAAACGGGACATACAAACCACCCAGTGAGTGTGTTTGTCTGTCACACACACACACACACACACACACATAAAGTAATTATAATTCACATCCACACACCCTCTGTCCTCTGCAGACGACGGCGGGAAGGCGGCGGTGTATCTGATGGACGGCAGCGTTCAGAGTTCTCACAGAGAAGTTGAAGGACGAGTGCTCGTCACGGACTTCAACAACGTCCCTGAGGAGGATGGAGTCAGAGTTCACAGACAGGTTACACACACACACACACACACACACACACACACACACACACACACTTCAACAACACTTTTATGATTGCAGCTCAGTGACAAAGCGCTCACACCTGTGGATCTGTTTACCTGACCTCTCTCCCCTCTGCAGGCCAGTCAGTGCGACAGTCACGGCACACACATGGCGGGGGTCGTGAGCGGGTCGGACTCCGGTGTCGCCCGGGGCGCCGGCGTTAACCTGGTCCGTGTGCTCAACTGTCAGGGGAAAGGGACGGTGTCAGGAGCTCTGGCAGGTAGGACTCAAACAGAGCTGGATACACGCCTTCAAGAAGCCCAGGAGCTCTTTGCTTTTGTGTTTAACAGCCTGTCAGATCACATTTTACGCCTATTTTAATGATAAGCAGGGCGTGGAACTGGAACTCCAGATGGATGCAACCAAGAAACTGAACATCTGAACATCCCTCTCCTCTTCTTTTCAGGTATGGAGTACATCCGAGCAGCGTTACTGGCCAGTCCGGTGGGAGCTGTGGTTGTTCTGCTGCCTTTCGTCGGTGGTTTCAGCCGTTCGTTAAACACAGCCTGTCGGGACATGGTGGCTAACGGAGCTGTGGTCATCGCAGCTGCGGGGAACTACAGAGACGACGCCTGCCTCTACTCGCCTGCATCAGAGCCTGAGGTTGCATGAACATCTAACTAAAAGGGCCTGATGGACGCCGTCAAACACAACTCTCACCTTAACTTCCTTTGTGTGTGCAGGTCATCACGGTCGGGGCTGTTAACTCAGTGGACCAGCTCATGTCACAGGGAGCCGGTGGCACCAACTTTGGCCGCTGTGTTGACCTGTTTGCACCTGGCGATGACATCGTAAGCGCCAGCAGTGACTGCAGCACCTGTTTTACGTCCCGTAGTGGAACCTCGCAGGCCGCTGCACATGCTGCAGGTATGATCACACACACACACACACGTCTAAAATGAAAGCAGATGCAGTTAAAGTGCTGCATCTCTTCATGCATGTGTACAGGTGTAGCAGCGGTGATCCTGTCGTCCAATCAGAACATGTCGCCGGTGCAGGTCCTGCAGACGATGCTGCGTTATTCCGTCAGCAACACGATCAACTTCCTGTCTCTGAGCGACACGCATCGTCTCGTTACTCCAAACCTGGTGGCAGCCATGCCTCCTGACAACAGCACAGGTTAGAGACTCACAACACTTCTTCTTACACACACAGCAACTTGTGAGGAGTTCACACTTGTGTGCCTGTCCGGGTGTGCAGATGTGGAGCTGCTGTGTCGGTCAGTGTGGTCAGAGAGGTCAGGGGTCACGAGTAGCGACAGCGCCATCAGTCGCTGTCGTCAGGGGGAGGAGATGATGAGCTGCAGCAGCTACGCTCCTGATGGTGTCCACGCTGGAGAAACCGTCACTGTGAGTTCAAACTGACCTTCCATTTGGACTAAAAACACCTCCGTGTGCAGTCCACCGTCTGATCACAGTGTTTGCAGGTGAACGACGGGCAGATGGAGTGTGTCGCCTACAACGGTCCGGGAGGTAAAGGCGTGTTCGCTGTGGCCCGTTGCTGTGTGGTCGGTGGTCTGCGGTGCCAGGTCCACGCTAGTCCCAAGCCGGGGCAAGATGCAGAGTGTGTCGGCCTGCAGCACCACCTGACCGGTAAGTCACAGGTACAATCTGCTGCACATCTGTCCAGCTGGTGCTGATGTTCTGGAGTTTAAAGCTTTAAACTGGTTTAGGAACTGTGTGGAAATGACTGGGAGGAGGAAGATACTCTTCTGTAAAGATGTGATATGAATCTTCTGTTCGCATCTAATTCTCAACAAGAAGGCGTATATACTATATACTATATAAGTATCCCCTATCTCCCTTCCCCTCTCTCTCTCTCTCTCTGTCTCTTTCAGGGCTATGCCTAGTCAGGCATGGTATTGGTTGAAGATGCAGTCACATCTCCCTTTCTGAAAACTCTCTCCCTCTGTCACACCATCTGTAAACATACATGTCTCATTAATGCATGTTGAATGTTACTAACTAAACTTCTTCTCTCATGGATCGTGGCTGCTGCCGTGGTCCTGCACGACGTCCACTACACATATTCCTACTGTCATTATTGCTGCCATATCTCCATTACAGTTTATAGTTAATTAATAATTTGCTGCTGCTGTGCATCTGTGTCTCTCTATCTCTATCACAGGTTCCACTGCTACTGTAATCATTTTATCATTCATTGTAATTGTACAATATGTCTCTGTTGATTTGTTCTCTTCCTGAGGTTTCTTCCACATTTTTTCCCTGTTAAAAGTTTTTTGTGGGCAAGTTTTTCCTCACTCGAACCGAGGGTCTAAGGAGAGAGGGTGTCACTCCCTGTACAGTTTGTAAAGCCCTCGGAGGCAAATGTACTTTGTGACTTTGGGGCTATACAAATAAAATCTGATTTGATTTTAAGTATCCCTTGTTGAAACCAGTCAAACTTGTAACTCAGAGGTCGTTCTGGATAGAAACCATCCTTTTAACTGACTGCAAGGTTTTGATGTGGCTGCTTTGAGAACAATTATGCTGGTTACTATGGCAATCACTGAAAGAAAAATGTACTCCATGCCAGCATGAATGACAGCTCTGTGTGCAGGAGGGTTGTCAAAGGCTGCCGCACTCCACTGATTTGTTAGATTACATTATAGTCCTTCTTGTTCATTCCTGAGTGGAGGATGAGTTCAGTGAGTTTCCCGTTGTTTGAGCTCATGTATTGTGTCTCTCTCTCTCTCCAGGCTGCACTTCTTGGTCCACAGCTGAGATCTTGTCCGGCTCCCGTCCACATCACGGTGACCGCAAGCGTTGCGTTGTGAAAGACGGCGTGACCTCAGATGCCGTGTGCTGCCATGCTCCATCTCTGGAGTGTCACGTGTTGGAAAACACGTCAGCTGATAAAGAAGAGGTAAACATCTTAAAGAGTCTTCCCCTTAGACTTCGACCTTTTAACCTCACTGCTCTCTGCTGCTCTCTCGCAGGTCGAGGTGTCCTGTCCCTCTGGTTGGACTCTGACGGACTGCAGCGCCGTCTCTAAGGGCTCAGCTATCTTGGAGACGGTTGTTAAGGGCAACAGTTGCCGCGTCCACAGCGCCGCAGGAGCCGATGGGGCAACAGGTGTCGCCGTCTGCTGTCGCGTCAGACCACCAGAGCAGCAGCAGCAGGTCACCACGACTCCTCACTGATCCGGTCTCACTCCACTCGGATGTCTGACGCGTTGATATTTCTCTAATCGTGGTTCTGTAGAGCTGTTTGTGTCGCAGTTTTAAGATTAAGCACATGTATTGTATTAAAGCCTGACCTACATACAGTCTAGTAACGTCTTGTTAGCCATTTTTTAAACAGTTTGTAAAATGTAACCAAATATTTTTGTATCTTTTACAGAACGATTATAATAAAAAGAGCTTTTGATGGACACGTAATGTGACCTGTATATTTTAAATCATGGTCTGGCCTGTTTTCATCTGATATTAAAGCAACAATTTGTCACTTTTATACCATAAAACAAAAGATTTAAAATCATGTTGATGCTACCCTGACTTGTAATCAGGTGACTGGCGTCCCTGTAATTCGTACGTCTGTTCTCACATTGTGTAACTTTGGGCTCCGGGTACGAGTACGTAATGTTTTACAGCACTAAGTCACACAGCACCAACTATTTCACTGATTTTGGTGAAACTGGATCGTATTTTATGGAGAAAATGTTTTCTGGTTTTTCTTCTGATTTCCTCCGGCTGCTCCGCCTCAACTCACAAAGTTTCCCCGATGGACGGTGAAGTGAACTGCTGCCAAATGTAGCTGCTGTCAGCTAAAGTTAACTCAGTTTGTTAGCCTGTGAGCTCAGAGCACCGGGGGAAGAGTGTTAGTGTTTGCACCGCAGAGAAAAAAGAGGTTTTCAGAGCCAGGTGTCGTGCCAGAACAGGAGCTGGGCAAGCAGCTAATGTAAACCAGACTCAGCTGTCTCTATGGACATAATGACAGAGGAGAAAAGAACAAAGAGGATGTTGATAGGAGACGCTAAGAGAGAAAAGGAGCAAGAAGCTGCCGGACGAGTAAATCTGAGACTGATTTTTAGTTGTTGCTGAAATAAAAGTCTGACCTGGGCTGACTGCTGTTGGACTAGTCAGTAATATTATCTGACTGCTGTGTCGTGTTGTTGACCTTGATTTGATGTTTGGCTATTGGTTGGTTTTTGATCATAAGTAATGTGATCGGAACAAATACACGTAACTAACTGAAGCATCATTCATTTTATTATTTAACTGTGATTTTCAAAATGTCTTTGTGAAAAACATAAAACACAGAAGTTCAGTCAGACACGCCTCACCACAGGTGAAGAACCGAGGAGGCTCAGCGAGGCGCAGCGTAATCAGCCTGATTAGACACTTGATTAATAAGACAGTTACCTTCTGCTCACTTTGTTTTGTATTTAGTGACAGCAGCTTTAAGATTCCACAATTCAAGCCAAAAAATAATTTAAAAAAAATAAATCACAGCGCTAATCAATCCACTGAAGCTCTGATGATAAAACAGACAGACCTCAGCATGGAGAGCACCACGGGGAGATAAATCCAAAGCTGCCAGCTGTGCTGCTCTGATGAACGGACTGAAGTTTGATTACCAACGGAAATCTGATATCATCACTGATAAATTATACAACCCTTCGTAACAGATGTCTCATCAAGGAGAACATAAGCCGGAAAATGAGGATATTATAACTTATCGTGATGAGCGGGGGCTAAACTGATTACTGAGTCCAGCAGGCCTTTTTTCACAGGAGACATCGTGACTCGAAGAGCAAACACAGCGACAGACGTGTCCCACGACAATGTGACGGTAGAAACCAGCAGAGTCTGAAATAAATGGAATTCAGCCGTCGTTCGTTTTAGTATTTACCTGATTTTCCTGCTGTGACAGAATGACCGATCACATGGCCAGAAACCATAAATTTGACTTTTTTTAAACTGGACTGCATTTTACTGAGAGGTGTTTCTAATATTCTGTCCCTCTCATGTACGTAAATAGGGTGGCCAACATATTAGAAACTACAACCTCCCTAGTAAACGTAATAAATGAAAACCTCTATACTGAAACATTATGAGCTTTATGAAAGTAGAAGGTATGTCAGAGCTGTTGATTTGGATTGTACAGGCGTACCTAATGAAGCTGGAAATGAAGTTAGAGAGAAGTGAGATATACTTTTCTTTGGATGAACCCAAACAATAGCACACATGTAAAAGACAGGCATGTCATTAGATATCTGGAGGGAGGTTTGCAACGGATGATCAGCTCTAGAAGTTTGAGGGGAGCTCTGATAGAAAGTTATAACGAGATAAGTCAGAATTTATTTGTTACAAACGCTCCTGGGAGCTGCTGTTAAATGTAAAATCACTGGGCCACCAACATATAACATCTGACTTATAAAAATATTGTGAGAACTGTATGAGATGAAACAAATTACGTATGCGATAAGTCTGCAGAGACACACGTTTATAAAGAGGTGAAGTCTGCTGATGCAGTAACACCTCTCAACCTTAACACTTAGATAATGAGACAATGATGGAAAGTGAAATGTGAAACTGTGTGTGTGTGTGTGTGTGTGTGTGTGTGAGATGAAAATATAAGTTAAAGGTCCAGTGTGTAGGATTTAAGAGTATCTATTGGCAGGATGGGGATACATTATTAATTAGTATGTTTCCACTAGGACTGCCACAAACGATTATTTTGATAGTCGACTAATCACCGATTATTTTTTCGATTAGTCGACTAATTGGATCATACGTAAATTGACTGTCCCGAAGCGGGGTGGGTGATCAGGCGGGCGCTGTAAAGCTCGTGGACGGAGCCGTGAGCCACCTTCGTCCTCGAGCCTTTCCATGCCGACCCAGAGCCATCGCGGAGGAATGCGCCCGACGGAGGCCAGCCAGCGCCAGGGAGAGGTCCCGCGAGGGGATCCTCCCGCACCGTGCGGCCGTCCCTGACCCGCCGAGTTGAATCCCCCGGGCAGACTGCTGCGAAAAATTACGGTGATTGGTTAAAATTGCAACACCGCCCTGAATTCATGGGGATTCACTGAAGTTGCGTTGAAGTTGCAAATTGCGGCATCGTGAATTCCTGGAGGGTCTGTGTTATGGTATCATTTACGGTACAGTCAGGCCTGACGCCGATTACCACTACTGCACATGTGCGTAGGTGCGTGTGTAGGTGTGTGTGACGAACAATATCGTCGACATAATTGTGACTAATCGACTAATTGTGGCAGCCCTAGTTTCCACTAGTGTGTAACCACCTGAATATAACAACTGTTGTGTTTTTGTTGTCTTAAAATGAGAGGGCGGGTCCTCTTCCACAGAGTCCACCATGTTTGTACAGTAGCCCAGAACAGACAAACTATGGCCTTTTGCTTTTTATGTGAGTTTCACAGCTGGTGTGAGAGGTGGTAGAGTATTCGTACACACTGGACCTTTAAATAAAAATAAAAAATAAAAAAAAGTGCACAAAAAAGGTGCACCAACATTTTGTAAGGAAATATCTGACGAGTCTGTAAACAAACATAAAAACAATGTTTACAAAAGGTTGTGCATTCCAGTTTATTTTATATCAAATTTCCCCTTAATCAAACTCTGATGTACAAATAAAACGGAGTTTTAAACATGCGTTACAGAATCCTGCGATGGCAGAAGTGAATTCTCAAAATTGAATGACAGTAAAAACTGTACAGAGTCGATCCCGAACCCCGCGCGCGCTTCCCCCGTCCCTCCCTGCATCCCAGGGTAAAGAAAAAGATTTTTTTATTTTTTGGGAGTTTTTTCGTCCTTTTTTTTTTTTAAGTTGTTGTGGTGATGAGTTGTTGTTGTTGCAAGTAGTGGGGGCAAACCTAGGAGACACTCTTGGCTGACTGCGACTCATGTTGGTCATGTATCGCTTGGCACAGACTGCATGCAGCTCCGTCATCAGACGGCTTAACCAGCCACAGAGACGTGGGGTGGAAAATGTTTGTGACATAAGTGCTAATGACCAA
>NC_040027.1:11691404-11899522 GCF_000972845.2 Larimichthys crocea | reverse complement strand
GTTTGATGACAGCTGACACAGAAAGGTACAAAGTTAGAGATTTAGAGACTTTGCAGGTGTGCATCTCAGCACAGTTTTAAAATAACACTGGTAACTTTTTCTACCAAAAATAAAAGATTTTAAATTTTACATTAAGAACTATTCTTTATTATAAGTACATTTGATGCAGCTGCTGTTGCTACCCGAACTGTGAGAGGCTCAGAGGACGGGGAATGGAGCTGCTGTCGTGCCAGCAAACAGGAGCTGGACAGTCAAGCAATGTACCAGGCTCATGATCACAGAAGAAGGGGCTGGACAAGAGTAAATCTGGGACTGACTTTTCTCGTCGTTGTGAAATAAAAGGCTGAAAACAGACGCAGAGCTGGGACAAGTAATTATACTGGCTTGTGTGTTCACTTTTCATATCACATAACAATATAATCATAAACAAACACACCTGACGGCTGTCCATATTTTACCACAATGGGATTAAACTCATGATAAATCATTAAAAATTACTATAAAAAATACAACATAATCAAAATAAATGACACATAGGAGCCATGGACAACGCACATGAGCTGCCTCTCTGCCATAAAGGCAGGGTTTGTTTGCTTTCATAACTCACATTGTTCATATTAAGTGCACATGTTAAAACAACAGATCAACAGATAAACCAGGGGAGGAAGCGTCCTCTCGTGTCTGATTTGACACCGCAGTAATTACAGGGTTTCAGGGGAGCGTGAAACACTGACTCTCCACAGTAAGAGGTGTTTTTTAACCGAGGACAATCATTCGATACAAAAAAGCGGTTGGCGTTGACCCCGGCGGACGTCAGCAGTCCCCGCCTGATTTTAAGCATCCATTGAATTTTTTTTTATTATTAAAATCAGGATAGATGTTTGGAGGCGTCATCTGACCGTCGGGGCACGCAGGGCGCACGAACATCTGGAGAACTCTGAACTTTAAAACTCTCACTGCTGGATTTATTTTTATTTTATTATTATTATTAATGATTAAACACTTCTCCTGATTGTTGTCTGGAGGACAGTCCAAGAGGTTTGAAATGCGTCGCACCTGTGGTTGGATTGGATGGCGCTGTGGTTTGTGCGCATCTCTGACGTGAGCGCGCAGGGACTACCCCGAGGACGACGAGATGATCCTGGATCTGATCCGTGAGGACGGGACTCAACCTGAAACCGGAGCCGTGCCCGCTGCTGAGTTCCTCAGGTGCACACAAGTGTGATTATTTACTCAAGTAAAAAGTAGCATTTTACAGTGCAAGCGTACAAATACTATCTAAAAAAATCATATTTATCTTGTAATGTCGCAGAGTATGAACATAAAGAATCAGAAATAGCATTTATCAGTACAAGTACTTGGAACTACTTTCCTCCAGCCTGAGTTTGTGCCTTTGTGTCTTAGATTTCACTCTTTTAATTAAAGGAGGTTCCTCTCATAATAAGCAATCCGTCTGCAGGTACATATTATTTTTATCTTAATACTTTGCAAATGGGACAGTTTTTTTGATTGGTTAAAGGTCCTGTGTGTTATCTTTATGAGGATTTAATTGGCAGAAATGGAATATAATAATATTCATATCTATGTTTTTTTAGTGTATGATCGCCTGAAAATAAAGAGTTGTGTGTCTTGTTGTGTTAGAAATGAGCATTTTATATCTACAGAGGCAGCCGGTCCTTTATTCGCCAACGCATAAGTACCAAAACTGCAGTTCCTCAACGTCCACTTGAGGCTGGCTCCAGAAGTGAGTCAGTCTCCCTAAGTCCCCATGTTCAAATGTCCAACTTCACAGCAGAAATAAACATGTTTACAGCCTGGTACAAAAAACAGTTTTGGTCTCTGTAGTAATTTCCCCGTTCATGACAACTGTACTGGGGGTGATTTATATACAACTCACCGTTCAGGTTATATTAAGGTTTAAGTTATGCAGGATACAAAGCATGGCCACTTTGATTGACAGGTATGTGCTCCGGTAAGGCCTCAGGTCATGATCCATGTCTATGAGCGGGACTGTGGGTGATGTCTGATACTATGTCCATTTTATACTATCTATGGTTAAACCCAATGTTTTTACACTGGCTCTACATCGGGTCTTCTCCTTCTCCTTCATGCTTGAAATGGGAAGGTGAGGCGAGGGTATTGTTATAGAAATCAGATTATTACTGGGGTTCAGGTGTTTTAATTCATATAGTGTGTTGTATCTGTGTTTTGCCATGTCTCGTGCACTTCCCTTATTTGGCCTGTGATTTACTGAGGCTGGCAGGGAGAGATAATTATAAATCAACAGTACCAGGTCAGGGAGACAGGCTAGGGGAGTATGATTTGAATAAGAAACATAATGAGCAGAAAACCAAAAAGGACGTTATGATATTATCTGTATCAGGTGGGGAGCTGTCCGAGACAGCCCATTTTAAAAAATGTATAAGAAACCAACATTAGAGTTCGTCCGAGGAGCCTTTTCTCTGTAACCCCTTTTATGTGCTGCACACTCCTTCTTATACAAGAATATAAACCCAACCTAAACTTTGATACTTTGAATCCAGTCTTTATTATTAAAGGGCTTTTCTTAAAAATAACAGGTATTTGGTTGAAAAACCTGCACACTGGACTTTTAAATCCATGAATGTTAATCGTAGTGGCAACCATGCACAGAAATTCTCCTGTACATTCACTTTCTATGTCTCTGTGTTCTGTGTTGCAGGCAGCGTGGCGGATGCCCGTCAGTCCTCGTCATACTGCGTCCGGGAACGCACGAGTCTTCACGTGCAGAGGACCATCAGGAGACTGAGGGCCAAAGCAGCCGGAGAGGGTTACCGTGCGATCCTGCAGACGTACTCCGGAGCTCTGCACGGCTTCTGCGTCAAGATGAGCAGCGACGTCCTTCACCTGGTAACTGCTTCAGTAGAACCTGTGGTGGTGGATAAAGGTGTGGGTTAACTGTACTGTACTGTGTTCCTGCCAGGCAGTGAAGCTCCCCCATTAGACTACATAGAGGAGGGTTCGTCCATCTTTGCTCAGAGCGCCCCCTGGAACCTGCAGAGGTTACTGCAGCCTCACGGTGGCACCTCTGAAAACGGGACGTACAAACCACCCAGTGAGTGTGTTTGTTCTGCTCTCACACACACCACACCACACACACACACACACACACACACACACAACACACAAGTAATTATATATTCACATCCACACACCCTCTGTCCTCTGCCGACGACGGCGGGAAGGCGGCGGTGTATCTGATGGACGGCGCGTTCAGAGTTCTCACAGAGAAGTGAAGGACGAGTGCTCGTCACGGACTTCAACAACGTCCCTGAGGAGGATGGAGTCAGAGTTCACAGACAGGTACACACACGCACCACACACACACACACACACACACACACACACCACACCACCCACACACACACACACACACACACTTGCACTTCAACAACACTTTTTGATTGCGCTCAGTGACAAAGCGCTCACACCTGTGGATCTGTTTACCTGACCTCTCTCCCCTCTGCAGGCCAGTCAGTGCGACACAGTCACGGCACACCACAGGGGGGTCGTGAGCGGGTCGGACTCTGGTGTCGCCCGGGGCGCCGCGTTACCTGGTCCGTGTGCTCAACTGTCAGGGGGAAAGGGACGGTGTCAGGAGCTCTGGCAGGAGTAGGACTCAAACAGAGCTGATACACGCCTTCAAGAAGCCCAGGAGCTCTTTTGCTTTTGTGTTTAACAGCCTGTCAGATCACGTTTTACGCCTATTTTAATGAGAAGCAGGGCGTGGAACTGGAACTCCAGATGGATGCAACCAAGAAACTGAACATCTGAACATCCCTCTCCTCTTCTTTTCAGGTATGGAGTACATCCGAGCAGCGTTTACTGGCCAGTCCGGTGGGAGCTGTGGTTGTTCTGCTGCCTTTCGTCGGTGGCTTCAGCCGTTCGTTAAACACAGCTGTCGGGACATGGTGGCTAACGGAGCCGTGGTCATCGCAGCTGCGGGGAACTACAGAGACGGCCTGCCTCTACTCGCCTGCATCAGAGCCTGGTTACATGAACATCTAACTAAAAGGGCCCGATGGACGCCGTCACACCCCAACTCTCACCTTAACTTCCTTTGTGTGTGCAGGTCATCACGGTCGGGCTGTTAACTCAGCGGACCAGCTCATGTCACAGGGAGCCGGTGGCACCAACTTTGGCCGCTCGTTGACCTGTTTGCACCTGGCGATGAAATCGTAAGCGCCAGCCGTGACTGCAGCACCTGTTTTACGTCCCGTAGTGGAACCTCGCAGGCCGCTGCACATGCGCAGGTATGATCACACACACGTCTAAAATGAAAGCAGCTGCAGTTAAGTGCTGCATCTCTTCATGCATGTGTACAGGTGTAGCAGCGGTGATCCTGTCGTCCAATCAGAACATGTCGCCGGTGCAGGTCCTGCAGACGATGCTGCGTTTTCCGTCGCACACGATCAACTTCCTGTCTCTGACCGACAACGCATCGTCTCGTTACTCCGAACCTGGTGGCGCCATGCCTCCTGACAAACAGCACAGGTTAGAGACCCACAACACTTCTTCTTACACACACACACAGCAACTTGTGAGGAGTTCACACTGTGTGCCTGTTCGGGTGTGCAGATGTGGAGCTGCTGTGTCGGTCAGTGTGGTCAGAGAGGTCGGGGTCACGAGTGCGCCGCGCCATCAGTCGCTGTCGTCAGGGGGAGGAGATGATGAGCTGCAGCAGCTACGCTCCTGATGGTGTCCACGCTGGAGAAACCGTCACCGTGAGTTCAAACTGACCTTCCATTTTCACTGAAAACACCTCCGTGTCTAATCACAGTGTTTGCAGGTGAACGACGGGCAGATGGAGTGTGTCGCCTACAACGGCCCGGGAGGTAAAGGCGTGTTCGCTGTGGCCCGTTGCTGTGTGGTCGGTGGTCTGCGGTGCCAGGTCCACGCTAGTCCCAAGCCGGGCAAGATGCAGAGTGTGTCGGCCTGCAGCACCACCTGACCGGTAAGTCACAGGTACAATCTGCTGCACATCTGTCCAGCTGGTTTAGGACTGTTTGGAAATGACTGGGTGAGGAAGATACTCTTCTGTAAGAATGTGATATGAATCCTCTGTTCTCATCTAATTCTCAACAAGAAGGCGTATATACTTATACTATATAAGTATCCCCTATCTCCCTCCCCCTCTGTCTGTCTCTTTCAGGGTTTATGCCTAGTCAGGCACGGTATTGGTTGAAGATGCAGTCACTCTCTCACTTTACTGAAAAACTCTCTCTCTCTCACACCATCTGTAAACTACATGTCTCATTAATGCATGTTGATATTACTAACAAACTTCTTCTCTCATGATCGTGGCTGCTGCCGTGGTCCTGCATGACGTCCACTACACATATTCCTACTGTCATTATTGCTGCCATATCTCCATTACAGTTTATAGTTAGTTAATGACTTGCTGATGCTGTGCATCTGTGTCTCTCTATCTCTATCACAGGTTCCACTGCTACTGTAATCATTTTATCATTCATTGTAATTGTACAATATGTCTCTGTGATTGTTCTCTTCCTGAGGTTTCTTCCACCTTTTTTCCCTGTTAAAGGTTTTTGTGGGCAAGTTTTCCTCACTCGAACCGAGGGTCTAAGGACAGAGGGTGTCACTCCCTGTACAGATTGTAAAGCCCTCAGGGCAAATGTACTTTGTGACTTTACTAATAATCTGATTTGATTTGAAGTATCCCTTGGAAACTGTTGAAACCAGTCAAACTTGTAACTCAAAGGTCGTTCTGGATAGAAACCATCCTTTAACTGAGTGCAAGGTTTTGATGGGCTGCTTTGAGAACAATTATGCTGGTTACTATGGCAATCACTGAAAGAAAAATGTACTCCATGCCAGCATGATGACAGCTCTGTGTGCAGGAGGGTTGTCAAAGGCTGCCGCACTCCACTGATTGTTGTTACCTTATAGTCCTTCTTGTTCATTCTGAGTGGAGGATGAGTTCAGTGAGTTTTCCCGTTGTTTGGCTCATGTATTGTGTCTCTCTCTCTCTCCAGGCTGCACTTCTTGGTCCACAGCTGAGATCTTGTCCGGCTCCGTCCACATCACGGTGACCGCAAGCGTTGCGTTGTGAAAGACGGCGTGACCTCAGATGCCGTGTGCTGCCATGCTCCGTCTCTGGAGTGTCACGTGTTGGAAAACACGTCAGCTGATAAGAGGTAAACATCTTAAAGAGTCTTCCCCTCAGACTTCGACCCTTTAACCTCACTGCTCTCTGCTGCTCTCCTCGCAGGTCGAGGTGTCCTGTCCCTCTGGTTGGACTCTGACGGACTGCAGCGCCGTCTCTAAGGGCTCAGCTATCTTGGAGACGGTTGTTAAGGGCAACAGTTGCCGCGTCCACAGCGCCGCAGGAGCCGGGGGCAACAGGCGTCGCCGTCTGCTGTCGCATCAGACCACCAGAGCAGCAGCACGCCACCACAACTCCTCCATGATCCGGTCTCACTCCACTCGGATGTCTGACACGTTGATATTTCTCTAATCGTGGTTCTGTAGAGCTGTTTGTGTCGCAGTTTTAAGATTAAGCACATGTATTGTATTAATGCCTGACCTACATGCAGTATGCTGCCTCGTCCAGTAACGTCTTGTTAGCCATTTTTTAAACAGTTTGTAAAATGTAACCAATATTTTTGTATCTTTTACACGAACGATTTAATAAAAAGAGCTTTTGATGGACACGTAATGTGACCTGTATATTTTAAATCATGGTCTGGCCGGTTTTCATCTGATATTAAAGCAACAATTTGTCACTTTTATAACATAAAACAAAATATTTAAAATCGTGTTGATGCTACAATGACTTGTAATCAGGTGAATGGCGTCCCTGTCATTCGTACGTCTGTTCTCACATTGTGTAACTTTGAGCTCCGGGTACGAGTACATAACGCTTTACAACACTAAGTCACACAACACCAACTATTTCACTGATTTTGGTGAAACTGGATCATATTTTATGGAGAAAATGTTTTCTGGTTTTCCCTCTGATGTCCTCCGGCTGCTCCGCCTCAACTCACAAAGTTTCCCGTGGACGGTGAAGTGAACTGCTGCCAAATGTAGCTGCCGTCAGCTAAAGTTAACTCAGTTTGTTAGCCTGTGAGCTCAGAGCACCGGGGGAAGAGTGTTAGTGTTTGCACTGCAGAGAAAAGGAGGTTTTCAGAGCCAGGTGTCGTGCCAGAACAGGAGCTGGGCAAGCAGCTAATGTAAACCAGCTCAGCTGTCTCTATGGACATAATGACAGAGGAGAAAAGAACAAAGGGATGTTGATAGAGAAGCTAAGAGAGAAAGAAGCAAGAAGCTGCCGGACGAGTAAATCTGGGACTGATTTTTAGTTGTTGCTGAAATAAAGTCTGGCTGGGCTGACTGCTGTTGGACTAGTCAGTAATATTATCTGGCTGCTGCGTCTTGTGTGTTGACTTTGATTTGATGTTGGCTATTGGTTGGTTTGTAATGTGATCGGAACCAATACAGTAAGTAACTGAAGCATCTTTCATTTTATTATTTAACTGTGATTTTCAAAATGTCTTTGTGAAAAACATAACACAGAAGTTCAGTCAGACACGCCTCACCACAGGTGAAGAACGCGGAGGGCTCCGCGAGGCGCTGCGTATCAGCCTGATTAGACGCTTGATTATAAGACAGTTACCTTCTGCTCACTTTGTTTTGTATTTAGTGACGCGGCTTTAAGATTCACAATTCAAGCCAAAAATAATTTAAAAAAAAAATCACAGCACTAATCAATCCACTGAAGCTCTGATGATAAAAACAGACAGACCTCAGCATGGAGAGCACCACGGGGAGATAAATCCATCGCTGCCAGCTGAGCTGCTCTGATGACGGACTGAAGTTTGATTACCAACGGAAATCTGATATCATCACTGATAAATTTTAAAACCCTTCGTAAAACAGTGTCTCATCAAGGAGAACCTTACCCGGAAAATGAGGATATTATAACTTATCGTGATGAGCGGGGGCTAAACTGATTACTGAGTCCAGCAGGACTTTTTTCACAGGAGACATCGTGACTCGAAGAGAAACCACAGCGACGGACGTGTCCCACGACAATGTGACAGTAGAAACCAGCAGAGTCTGAAAAGGAATTCAGCCGTCGTTCGTTTTAGTATTTACTGATTTTCCTGCTGTGACAGAATGACCGACCACATGGCCAGAAACCATAAACTTGACTTTTTTTAAACTGGACTGCTTTTACTGGAGGTGCTTCTAATATTCTGTCCCTCTCATGTACGTAAATAGGGTGGCCAAAATATTAGAAACTACAACCTCCCTAGTAAACATAATAAATAAAAACCTCTATACTGAACATTATGAGCTTCATGAAAGTAGAAGGTATGTCAGAGCTGTTGATTTGGATTGTACAGGTGTACCTAATGAGCTGGAAATGAAGTTTGAGAGAAAGTGAGATATACTTTCTTTGGATTGAACCCACAACAATAGCACCATGTAAAAGGGATGAACACAGGCTGTCATTAGGATCTGGAGGGAGGTTTGCAGGGCGCACGACTGATGATCAGCTCTAAAAGTTGGAGGGGAGATCTGTGAAAGTTATAACGAGATAAGTCAGAATTTATTTGTTACAAACGCTCCTGGGAGCTGCTGTTAAATGTAAAATCACTGGGCCCACCAACATATAACATCTGACTTATAAAAATAATGTGGGAACTGTATGAGTTAACAAATTACGTATGCGATAAGTCTGCAGAGACACACGTTTATAAAGAGGTGAAGTCTGCTGATGCAGTAACACTCTCAACCTTAACACTTAGATAATGGACAATGATGAAAGTGAAATGTGAAACTGTGTGTGTGAGATGAAAATATAGTTAAAGGTCCAGTGTGTAGGATTTAAGGTATTCTAGTGTTTCCACTAGGGCTGCCACAACGTTTTGTGATGTCGACTAATCACCGATTATTTTTTTCGATTAGTCGACTAATCGGATCCTACGTAAATTGACTGTCCCGAAGCAGGGCGGGTGATCAGGCGGGCGCTGTAAAGCTCGTGGACGGAGCCGTGAGCCCCCTTCGTCCTCGAGTCTTTCCATGGCGACCCAAGCCGCCGCGGAGGATGCGCCCGCGGAGGCCAGCCAGCGCCAGGGAGAGGTCCCGCGAGGGGATCCTCCCGCACCGTGCGGCCGTCCCTGACCCGCCGAGTTGAATCCCCCCGGGCAGATTGCAACACCGCCCTGAATTCACAGGGATTCACTGAAGTTGTATTGAATTGCAAATTGCAACATCGTGAATTCCTGGAGGGTTTGTGTTATGGTATCATTTACGGTACAGTCAGGCCTGACACCGATTACCACTACTGCACATGTGCGTAGGGGTGTGTGTGTGTGTGTGACGAACAATATCGTCGACATAATTGTAACTAATCGACTAATCGTGGCAGCCCTAGTTTCCACTAGTGTGTAATCACCTGAATATAACAACTGTTGTGTTTTTGTTGTCTTAAAATGAGAGGGCGGGTCCTCTTCCACAGAGTCCACCATGTTTGTACAGTAACCCAGAACAGACAAACTATGGACTCTTGCTTTTTATCACAGCTGGTTTGAGAGGTGGTAGAGTATTCGTACACACTGGACCTTTAAAAAAATAAATAAAAAAAGGTGCACCAACATTTTGTAAGGAATAATCTGACGAGTCTTTAAACAAACATAAAAACAATGTTTACAAAAGGTTGTGCATTCCAGTTTATTTTATATCAAATTTCCCCTTAATCAAACTCTGATGTACAAATTAAAACGGAGTTTTAACATGCGTTACAGAATCCTGCGATGGCAGAAGTGAATTCTCAAAATTGAATGACAGTAAAAACCTGTACAGATGCCGATCCCGAACCCCGCGCGCGCTTCCCCCGTCCCTCCCTGCATCCCAGGGTTAAAAGAAAAAGATTTTTTTTATTTTTTGGGAGTTTTTTCGTCCTTTTTTTTTTTTTAAGTTGTTGTGGTGATGATGTTGTTGTTGCAAGTAGTGGGGGCAAACCTAGGAGACACTCTTGGCTGACTGCGACTCATGTTGGTCATGTATCGCTTGGCACAGACTGCATGCAGCTCCGTCATCAGACGGCGTTAACCGGCCACAGAGACGTGGGGTGGAAAATGTTTGTGACAGTAAGTGCTAATGACCAAATTACACAGCAAACAACACAGGAGGAGGAGGAGGAGGAGGAGGAGGCTGCTTTTTCTTTTCTCTCTCTCTGTCACACAGGAAAAGACAAAACTTCACCACCGCTTACTGCCACACATGCAAACGTGACATCCACATCTAAGTGAAATCAGGGAGAGGAGGAAAATGGGCCGGGTGTCTTCTTCAGGCTTTTTTTTTTTTTTTGAGTGGACTGATCAAACAGAAAAAAAAAAAATAGGTAGGTCCTCACACTGTAAACATTAAACCTGTTAAAGCTGAGATGCTAAGCTACTTTAGGCTTCATGTCATCTTGAGTGGCTTCCTTTAAAACTACCTGGCGTGAATCTACAAAGTGTGTCTGCGTCGAGTGCAGAGTGAAAAGAAGCAGCATTTCTGTTTAACACCGTCACCAAAACCCTGTCCTGTCACCTACACCCTGTTTTATTTAGGGTGCAACATACCCGCCCATCCCCTCCCACACACACACACACACAGAATCAACAACAGTTACATTCCTACAATCCTTTGTCACAGCACACAGAGGACATCTTCCCTGTATTATTTTGGGTCTAATGATGGGTGGCGGTGATGAAGAAGCCCTGTTGCACTCCGTGACTACTAGGCGTGACTACTACTTGACCACAGGAGACACCAGTTGGGTGTCACGTTCAGGGGGGGACAGGTGGAGCAAGATGTTAACCCGCCTCCTCGTTCAGAGAGGTGGGACGGGAGGGGAGATCGGGAGGTTAAGGCACTTCAAGTCTCCCGATGATTTTGGTGGTGGTGGTGGATGTACGCAGTTCTCGTGTAGTACATTTGGGTTTAGCTCCTCTGTGTGTGTGTGTGTGTGTGTGTGTGTGTGTGTGTGTGTGTGTGTGTGTGTGTGTGTGTGTGTGTGTGTGTGTTTCCAAAGGTAGACAAAAGCAAAAAACAAAATAAAAGTCCATTGAAAGAAAAAACAACAACAAATCAAACCTGATAAAGCAGAGGTAACAGTGAGGCGAGGAGGAGTGAGTGACACATTTGCATGTTTTTCACAAGTTCTATCATATTGTATAATTATTTGTGTGTGTGTGTGTGTGTGTGTGTGTGTGTAACCTTGGCACCTAAAAATAAAACATGCTCCTGAGCTCCTCCCTCAGTCGGCACTGACGGCCCACCGCGACTGATCCGTGCGCTTCCAGATCAGCTTTTTTCTTGCATAAGGCTTGAGTCCCTAAACATCCTCTCTCTCTCTCTCTCAGATGAGTCAAAGAAAAGTGGCAAAGAAAAACAAAATAAAAAGACAGCGATGAGAAGAATAAAAATCCAGCACACGAGGCTGACTGACAGCGCGAAGAAGAATCAGAAGAGTGAGAGTGCTGCTCGTGGCACTCTTGTTTCAGATTTGTCCTGTTTCGAGGAAAGCGTCTGCCCTGTGCTGCACCCTCCCCCCTCCCGTGGCTACACTGTAGTGACGCAGGTGTAAAAGGTGAAGTCACAGGTAGAGTGGCTCACCGTGTGTGTCTGTGGAAGTGGCACTGAAAGTTGTTAAAAGCAAAAAAGAAGAGGAGGAACACGAACCGCGAGGAGGCTCTAGAGGAACCGACCGGTGGCTGCTGTACGTCACGATAAGACTGGGCTGGACTATAAAGTGCATACTTAAACCCCACCCGCCTCCCCAAGTGCTCACATGTGTGTGTGTGTGTGTGTGTGTGTGTATGTGTCGGAGGTGTTGCTGTACAGGTGCGCACGTCTGTCTTGATGAGTTCCTCTAGAGCGGCTTTTAACGTGACCTTTCGCGACGTTTGCGTGGCTGCGGAGAAGAGCGCAGGAGACTTTAAAATATTATCTTACACTTGAAATTACATCTATGGAACAAATCTTTACAATATGAATATGTCTATGTAGATACATTGGCAAATATGAGCAGACAATTGTTAAAACACAACCCAAACCCATCCTCCACCTTTTGCTGTCATTCTGAGTGAATGAATGAATAAAAGGATAAACTGAAGTCATCCGTGATTGTGGAAGGTTTCTCTTTTTGTTTTTTTTCTGTTTTTCCTCTTGCACGTCCCACTGTAATCAACTCTGCTGCCCTTAATGATAATGCATCTCCATCATCGCCTTTGGCTGCTCTGAAAGGAAGTAATTTATGATTTATTCATAGCTCCTTCGTTGCCGTAGCGACCGAGAGAATGAGTGTGTCTGATTGGCTTTGTTGTGGAGTCCTAAATGTCCCGGAAAAAACCAAATCAGAGGCAAAAAAGTGCAGCCCTTTCCTTGATGGCTGGCCCCCTCGGAGCCGTGAGCCGCCTCTCCTCTCCTCTCGGAGGGATCCTGCTGGTTCGGGAGGAGCTAGGGGTCAACGTCCTCTAGATCGCTCTTCGAATCGCCGAGCATCATGGGAGACTCCGACCCCTGCGAGACACACAAGGCGCCTTTTTAAAAAAAACGTGAACTGTGAAATATCAAACGTGCCAAGCAGCGACAGTGGGGTTAAAATTTCTATAAAACATCTGTGTGTGTGTGTGTGTGTGTGTGTGTGTCGTATTCACGGCTCTGCCAGAACAGGTCTGACTCTTGCGTTGCGTGGGCTCGCTGTCAGACACAGCGGGACTCGAGAGAAGAATGGAGCAGCTAATAACAAACGTGGGAGGTAACAAACCGCCTTTACAGCTCCTGACACGAAGCGGACGAGATGTTCCGTTTCTGCTCCATTCTTCTCTTTTTTGGCCGGCGTGAGCTGCCGTGAAGCCGTGAGTCATTTAAGAAGCTCGCCGTGCCGAGCGGCCGAGGGCTTTACCTGTCGGAGGCTGCGGTCGGCGTTTTCATTGGCCGGGCTGCCGTCAGAACCGTTACTGCTGCCGGACTGCTCCTTCTCGTTTAACAGCGCCGTGGCGTAGGCCAAGGTGTCCTGCACGGTTAGACAAACACACACACGATGAAACAGAAGTGAGCAGAGTGACTCTGTGTGTGTGTGTGTGTGTGTGTGTGTGTGTGTGGAACTGGAGAGGTCATATCAGTGTTTCTGTCTCAGCGTGTACCTGTGCAGAGATAGTACGCTGGAAGGTTTTATTGGTGGATGTTTCATTGGAGACGTTACTCTGTGGAGTCCAGTAGTGTTCTGTCATCTGAGGGGAGACAGAGAAAGAGATATGGTGAGCATACAGGAAAATTAAAAAGTATATATGTCGTGTTTTTCTCTGGTGCACCAAGATTGTGGAGTAAGTCGACTAATTATGCAAAATAAAAAGTCTGCTGTAACAAAACTGTGAACTCTGACTGAAATCTATTCAGCAGTGAGCTTAAATACACGTGCACTATACTGACTGTAGGTTACGTATAATTAGTTGAGCTAAAACTAATGACTGAACAGTTGAAACTGCTAAAAGTTATGTAGGAATATCTGAAACCGTTGGCATCCAGCTTCTGTTTTATAAATCTGTTCAAATGGACAAAATTCACAAAGTGTAGTTCATCTCTAACACCCTGTGCAGGTTTGTCAGGTAAAAGAGGTTTGATTACAGCTGAGCATCTTTGTTCTCCGTCACCTACCACACTATAAAAACTACTAAACTGAACAGATTTCTCTGCTGTACGGAGCGACGGTATTTTAGAGGCTTGCCTTCTTTTGCAGCCACTGCACCGCCCAGCTCCAGTGACCAGACAAGTCCTTGAAGTAATCCTTGGCTGGAGCACACCTGATGGGAAAAATAATTTTAAAAAAAAGGTTCCCAGTTTCTCTCCCAACAAGTAGTTCCCACAGTGAACTGTACTCCTTCTAAACACTTTGTTGGACTCACTTCTGGGCCAATGTGACCAGGAACTTCACACACTGATAGCAGCGTCTGCTGTCCACGTTGTTGCTCTGGTGCATCAAAGCTGAGAAGAAAAAAAAACAAACACTCAGATTGAAATGCATTTAATACAAACAGACTGTAAACTGAACAACGACACTCAGACGTACCTAAAAGGCCTTTCTCTGACTCGAAGGCATACTTGAGTCTCTGGGCCTGCAGAGGGTCTTCCATTACCTGATGTGAAAGATTGAACCGCTGTTAGTTATCACATCAGAGTGATGAGTATTGAATTCAGATCGATAGGTTGAAGGGTGACAGAGTTAACTGAAGGACTGTCACTCACGAGCAGCTCCTGCAGCATCTGGAAAACGTTCTTCAGTTCATGAGGTGGAGCTGTCTCCAGCTGAGTCTGCGAGACACAAAGAAGATTTTAACGACATTGTCTGAACGTCGGTTTAGTCGCTCTGACGGGTTTATTTATTTATTTTTTACCTTGAGCAGCTGCAGCACACCCAGGGAGAAAGGCTCGTTACAGTACGAACTGTAGGTCACCATCTCTATCAGCAGAGACAGAGGACCTGACAACTCACGCATGGCAAACATCACCTGGTGGACGGACACAAGGACAAAGAGGGTTTGAGCCTTTGGATGGTGACAAAGTTTGACATCCATGTGACTTGTTTGCTTTGCTTGTTACCTCCAGAAGGTAAGGCTGTCCCTCCGGAGTGAAGAGCGAGGCCAGGATGTCTGCGTGGAGGGGGAGGAGCGGGTTGGAGGACGTGACGCCGCTCAGACGCAGTTTAAATCCTCCCGGAGCTACAACAACAACAACAACAACAACAACAACAACAACAACAACAACAGGTGAGAGATGAACGATGAGAACCGGATGGAACAAAAAACATGAACTGTGCCACACTCAGGATTTTTTGGGATCTCACCCTGCGTCCGCTGTGGGCTGAGGTCAGAGTGTAGAGTGATGAGAGCCAGAGTGCTGTGGAGGTGAAGAAACTCTCGAGCCTGAGCCGGACTCCACCGCCGGTTCTGTTGAGATACACGGAGGAAGATTTGAATAAACTACACTGACGAGAAACAAACTATTTATCATCTTTACGTCTTAAAATCACGTTCAAAACTTTCTTAAAACAACAACACTACATTCACATTTTAGGAACTTTGTGGATGCTTTTTTCATAAAGGGACAATGAGCACAAAGGTAGATCATCACTGTGGTGTGAATCGTGGCAGGTTGTACTTTTACACACTGTGTATTATTCAGTTCTACCTGGTTGTTTTGCCTATTGGGTCCCAACAGGAAGATAAGCATCCGGCGATACGCTGAGTGTTTCAACAACAACTGGCAAGGACCGCAACCCTGAGAGCGAAGACAAAGACAAAACAGTGAGTGGAATTCACAAGAGTCTGAATGTAAATTATCTGACAGTGTTTTGTTTTGTTTTTTTGTGTTTTTTTTACCCTCTGAGCGAAGTTGCTGAAGAGGCTGAAGTACTGCGCACAGTTTTTCACATTCTCGGGGACGTCTTTGTCCAGTAAGGAGAGCAGGGCGTCGGTCAGGTTGTCCAATCCCGGGTCTCCAAAGTGGAGCGCGCTCTCTAGAGTCTTTTCAAGGATGGATGCGACCACCACCCTCACCTCTCTTACACTGCACTCCAACAGACAAACCCTGCAGAGGAGAAATATTGATCATCGATGTCAGTGCTGTCGGGAATTGAACCTATGAGGCAAGAATCTGAATTGAACATGTGATAATGAAGCGTAAACATCTTTTTGGCCTTCAGGCACTCTGGATCTCCTCTCTGTGGGAAGGTGTGTGTGTGTGTGTGTGGTATGTAAAGGAGGCCGGGGTGTGATGTTGTCCAAACGTCTGATGTTCAACGACCAATCATGTCTGAGGACCAGCTGATCACCCCATGCTTAAAACGCAGAGTTGTGCAAGACGACGCCTTTCTCGAAAAACATACATGTTTACATTCCATGGCGAGAGTGACCTGCTCTTTCAGCTGATCAGCATCCACTACAGTACTCCTGCAATCAGAGCAGTCATAAGCATGTTGGAGAGCACTCGGGCGGCGTGTTTGCGTGATTAGAACATAGCGCAGAGAACTGAGGGACGCTTACAAAGCTCGAGTGAGTGTGTGCACTCGAGTGAAGCTTCAGAGGCTGCTGCAGCATTAGCGGGGTGGAATTATTTGACCCTGGTCGGAGAGTTCAATGTGCATTGATTAGAATGAAGGAGCGACGCTGCGCGCTGCCAAGTCCGTATCGCATATCACCGGGACAGCTACAAAAATGCTGCAGTGATTAAAGCCGGGCCAAGCTCCCTGCAGACAGGAACTGCATCCAGCTGAAGTCAGAGCTTTTTCCACTAGAAAACCAACAGAGCTGATGTTATATAACGGACTACGATAAATAGCCGTCTCATGTGGTGGCACAGTGTGTGTCTACATTCAGTCGTTCAGCTGACACAAAGGGAAACAGTCGAGGTACAGTGAGACAAGGACATGTTCGTGCAGCAGTAAGTACTGTGACTGTGTAGAGGGGGGAAGATTCATCATGTTCACTTATTAGTAGAGCTTGTGTCTCTGAAGAGCTGGGTCTTTAAAAGGCAGAGAGGGACGCCCCTGATCTGGTATGAGGGGCACGACCGGGAAACAGAGGCAACATGATCAGAGAAGGTTAGTCGGTCATCGATCATGACTCCTAAGTTTCTAAGGGCAAGACATAGGGAGTCGAAGTAGAAGGACAGAGGTTCAGCTGGAGGCGGTGTGTCTTTATCCGTGTAGATATGTCATGTGATCTGTGATTTGTAGGTCAAGCAGCTGGCCAATGAGCACTGACCTGGTGATCTCTCGTCCCTCCGGTCCAACCAAGTACTGCACCATCCACTGACAGGCTTCACAGCTCTTAGAAAGCAACACCTCCACCGTGGCCATCCACTCCTCTGTGTCCACCCTGCAGGAGATCACAGGTGTTAACACTGAGTCTGACACCCTGCTGGGATGTTCATCGTTACTGACTGAGGTGTCGGATGTGTGTGTGGACATACCGGAGCTTCTTTTTGGTGTGCAGGTAGGTGTGAAGGAGAAAGTGAACAGCCAGCTGAAGACTCTCTTTGGCCATGGGTTGGTAGTCTGGATGCTTCAGCTTTGTCTGTAACACACACACAAACACACACACACAAATCTTGTCACTGTGTTTCTTTCCGTGATGAACAGTCGTGTATTTATTTATACTGCAGAAATAAATGATGTGTTCAGGTTCCCTGCTGGTGCCAGTGTGGTGCTTTTCATTACATATAATCCACCCAATCACACTCCCAATGTCTGAATAATCAACATGAAAAAACAGGCAATTATGGTGTGGAGAAAAACATCAGAAAGAAACATTAAAAATGGTTTAAGAAAATCAAAACAGTTCGCTGAATATTAGACGATGAAATGGATCGTCTGAGTTTGAAAAGGTTTCAGTTTGACAGTAGAAGCACGTACTGCATTGACGGAGGCCAGGGAGAGGGCGAAGTTGAAGTAGTCGCTGTTGTAGACGTCTCTGTTCCTCATGAACTTGAGATTCTCGTCTCTGACCATCTACATGAAACACAGACGGAGAGATGATTCTTCCTCCGTTACAGACAGAGAGAAGGTTTCTTCAGTGTGACCTCCATGCTCCTCACAGCTTGTAAAGCTTGATGCCACTTTACCTGATAGATGCTGGCGGGCATCTTCTCCACAAACAGGCCCTTCTTCTCTCCCTTCCGAACCAGGCGGGTGAGGAGGGTGAGGCGATCGTTGTTGGCCCTCGGGGGGCGAGGAGAGGACTGCGGGGAAACGTCAGGAGAGGACGGGGCGGACCTGGGAAACACAGGAGAGATGACGCTCATGATGATGATGATACATTATCAGCAATGGTGAGGAGTATGTGGAGGGTTCACTCACAGTGTAAGGTCTTCAGCCTCCTGCCTCATGATGCTGACTCTGCTTTTCTTGGGCAGGACGGGTGAGTTCTGGTCACTGATCTTCTGATAGAACAACATGTAGGCGTTCCAGTATCTCCTCCGCACGTCAGGGTACGGGTTGGCTGCGCACACACACACACACACACACGACCACAAATGAACTTTCTGCCTCGTCATGAAACACGTCTGAAGGGAATCTTTATGCCTGTCGCTTACATTGGTCGTAAACTTTGGGACGGTACTCTCCACCGAAGCACTCGTACTCCAGAGTTTCGTCGTTCATGTCGAACTCCTCCACCACGTTGTCGTTGAACTTGTACCAGCGTCCGCGGGCGCTGCCACTAAGAGGGAGAAGAGGAATGTCAGATTAGATTCAGGCTGATGTGAGATGTTGGAGAAGACTGCAAAGGTAATCAGAAGGCTGCTTTCTTAAAATGAATTTATTAATAACAGCTACTTCTTCTCTCTTATTCTGTGCTGCTTGACACAGGACTTTAAAAATCGCAGTTTACTCTGCTGGATAAATTTTGCAGTGGCACCAATTTACTACCACAAGCATCTTTTTCTGCATTGCATCAGAAAACAGCAGCACATATGTCTGCGACAAGCTGATAATATCAATTATCAAGACAGAAGAACTCAGCACATGCTTGAATAAACAATAAATCAACATGTACACAATGTTCTGATCTTTCCTCTCACTGGATTTAGACATTTTTGGCTTCGCCTAACAGTTTACAGTCTTACATAACATACTGCAGTGCAGGTTTGCCACCAGAGCATAGTCTCCACCTGTGCACGGCCCAGACTGCCTGCTGACTTGTCTAAAAGATCTAAAACACACAGATTTCTCCCTGACAAAGAAGAAATGACTTCAGAACAGCTCCACAATGTGTCTAATGTCCTTGATCGGCGTCCTGAGAACAAACTTTCTTTGTTGTAATTCTTAAGCGGGGATAGGAACAAGCGGGTAAGTGAGAGGAGAGTGCCAAATATTAACTCCTGTGGTCTCTTTACATTCCACTTTCATTCCTGCCTCCCCGAGCCAGACATCTGGAGATGCTTACAAACTAAAACCGGGACAGCCCACACAAAGTCTGATGCTGCACTCGTGTGCCCCGAGGAGATCTTCTGAAATCTGCCTGGAAAGCTAAAGCAACAGATTAATGTGCTCGACTAATCACTGGTGTGTTTTCATGCAAAGTTGGGAGCTGGAAAAAACAATCAGAGAAGCAGGATGTCGCTCTGGTAAGCACATGAAACCATAAAAGTTTCAAGTTTAACCCTTTAAATGAGAGAAGTGGAGTGTCTCTTACCGTCTATCCTTAATGAAGGAGTAATAGTGTCCGGCATGTGCCTGACCGCTGTGAACAACAACTCCGACGAGTTCATAGTTCTCAGAGATCGTGACTTTCTTCCTCGGCGACCCTCCTGAGGTCCCGTCGCCTCGCCCCTCGCCGCCCTCCGTGCTGCAATCTTGACGAGCCATTCCAGAGACGGTGTACGGCTCCATGTTCAGCACCCAGGGGAACTGTGCGCCAACAACACAGAAACCATTAAATCACATTCACATTTCTGAGATTTGAAGTTGTATCCCAGTGATCTGCGATCGGAAATAGTCCGTACCCGAATCTGTTCGTCGTATTTGATGGAGCGCGCGCTTTCCCAGTCGAAGCCAAAGCGCATGAGGTGAATGCAAAGGACGCTGGGCAGGGATTTGATACACGTCCTCTTCACCGTGGTTCTCTGTGAACACATGTACACATTTGTAAGATCACGTGATGTCAGCATGGTAGAATCAAAAGCGAGCACAAACACTAACATACACACCTTCTCCTTGCATTTCTCACAGTAGTAGGCGTTACTGCCCTCTAGCACCTCTCCTCGGACAAACTGGTCCAAAGAGATCTCTAAACTTTGACAAGACGTCACTCCGAGGTTCAAAGCCATGAACGTTTCTTCACGCTCGTACCTGTGTGATTAAAAAAGAAAGAAAAGAAGCTCAAACATCTGCGATGTGTTTAAAAAAAGAAACAAAAGTCTGAGAGAAAATGATTCTGGCTTACCGGTGAGGACAGTCTTTACAAATCTTCTGATCGGAGAAGATTCCCTGAAACGTGTTTTTGAAGATCTGTTCTCGACCCATTTTCTGGTGGAAGAGGAGTTTCATCGTTAATAAGTATCATTAATATGCTTTTTTATTTAAAGATTGATGTGTGCGTGTGTGTGTGCAGCAGTTTTACCTTTAGATGTTCGTCAAGCTGGTCCACCAGGCTGGTGAAGAACTCATAAGCATCCTGCTGTTCTCTTACATACAGCTCCTTGTTCCACATCTTAAAGATCTGCAACAGGACAAATGTTAGTTAGTTAATAAACTGTTTAGGTCACACGACACTGTAGTGATCTGCTCTCACGACCACAGGAGGTTATTATGTTACTAAAGATAAATCTACAGCAAGGAAGAAACTGGATGGGAGTTCAGGGATTTCTTTGATGGTGCTCGGTGTTACTGTTTGGCAACAGGCCAACAGGTAAGCTACTGTTAACTGCAGAGGCAGCAGCAGTAGTGTTGTGATATTTCTCACTTAAACTCTGTAGAAAACAGGATTTGGTACACAATACAGTGTTTGAAAGAGTTCAGGGAGTTCCTTGATTGGTGCAGTTGATCGTAGCGTCATTATAGGTGGAGGTGGCTGATTTTTTGATTAATGCACTTTTTCCCTGATTAAACGTGTTGTTGAGAAATAGACGCAGAAACACCTGAGAGCATTCGTGAATGTCATGACCTTGTAAGCACTAAGGTCGAGTGCATTACAATCACAGTGTCTCTAATTCACAGACAAACTGAACCTTGTGTTACCTTCCAGAAGTTCTCGGGGACGTAGTACTGCAGTTTGCTCTCCATCAGGTGTCCAAACAGAGACTGGACCTGGTAGAAGACGCTCTCTTCTGGCTGATCGGTGTCATCCTCAATGGACAGGAAAGCCTTAAAACCAAAAACATATTGGATTCACTGTGTGAAACTCAAACAGCAGATGCCCTCTGGTGACTACAGAAGGTAAGCAGCACACAGAAAACACGTACCTCTGGCAGGCCGGGTTGCATGTAGAGCTGCTGAAACACAGCGTTCATGTAACATGTGGCTCCGCCGTTCTTTAGCCCGACGAAACCTGAGACCGACCGGCTCTCCACAGGGGGTAGATACTGAGAGAGACTCAGAGAGTTAGTTTCACACACAAAGCAACAAGTATTATTGTAAGAAATGTAATTTAAAAATCAGTCGGCGTCTTACGTCAAACTCCTTGCAGAGGGAAGGATCAGACTGGTGGTGCATTGACATCAGCTCTTTGGTGATGAGCCGGAGGTTTGACAGAGAGCTGTCTGCCAGCATCACCAACACCTCGTAAGCTGCCAGCCTGCTGCTGGCTGTGCTGCACCTGATGACAGATGACAAATTGTTATGTTGGAGGTTTGTCAGCTGCACAAAAAAAACCCAGTCTTTTAAAAATGGAACAGGTGGACAGGATTAGCACGCCGTACTTGGGGTGGAAGTCATGGCTGGGGGCCGGGGAGGGCGTGGGATTTGAACTGTTGATGATGATGCGCGAGGCTCGAAACAGGAAGTCGTCCAAGAGCTGCTGGATCAGAGACGCCCCTGAAGAAGAAAGTTACATATCGTCACGTTACACGAAAGCGTTCTTAACTTGATAAATGAGTGCAGATGTGTGTTTGTTTGCGTGTGCTCACCGAGCTGTTCCTTCTCATTGCCACACAGTGAAAGCAAGGTCTTGATGAGGCGGAGGTGTCCCGCCAGGAGGATGTTGTCCGCCTCACTGGTCTCCATCTCAGAGCTCCAACTGGGCTCAAAGTTGTCGAGCCAGGAGATCTCGTCCTCCAGCATGGTGGCTGCACTCACTTTCACCACCTCCATCTCTGAAGCTGCAGGAGGCGGAGAGAAACACTGATGCTTTAATGGCTGAAACAAGACGCTATACTTTGTATTTAAGTGTCGATAAAAGTGACTGAGAGCTTACTGGTTAGGTCATCCAGAAGCTGACATCTTAGGTCAAAGTACTCAGTGCATTGGGACAGCAACCTGAGGGGAAAAAGCAACATCAATACACATTGAGACCTCTGCTGCAGCTTTCAGTCATCTGTATGTGTGTGTGTGTTTCTTGTTGAATTACCTCTGATTGACCCCCCTCATCACAGACGTGGGACTCCATAGTGGCAGCTGAGCAGTGAGGATGACCGAGAGGAGGAACAGGTTGGGTTTCTGGACATCGGGGAAGGCTGAAGTGTCAGACTGGCTCAGGGTGTAGAGCTGATCGCAAGCGACGCGACGGATCTGACAGAGGAAGAGATTATGAGTGCGCACACTGTAATGTTTGTTCTGTGCATGCGAAAAAGAAGAGGGTGTTGTTTACCTCTCCACTGGGAGATCCCAGAAGAATATCAATGATAAAGTCATTGACGGAGGGAAGATTGTAAAAAGAACCTGGACAGAGAAACCACACGCAGCAATTACACACTAAAGAAAATGTACATATTAATCGTTTATTAATGGAAATATACAGTAATAATCATGCTTGTAGTGTGTTTGTACTCGTGCGTGAGTCTTACATAGCTGCTGGCAGCGTAACTGCAGACATGTAACGAGCAGTGACAGGGCCTCGCGAGCGATGATGGCATCTTTGATCGAGACACTTTGCTGTCTGACACATATCCCCGCGTGCAAAGCTGTTGGCGTGGTCTCGCCCTCACTGCTGGAGCTGCAGTTACTCCCTGCAAACACACACACAGAACAGTTTGTTTTACTTTTGTTTCTTTCTTTTGTTTGCGGACTCGAAAATCCTTCGACCATGAGCTGTTGGCAACAAATCAGGAATGATGTCGGACGGGATAATTATCACACTGTAGGCAGTCAGCATGAAAGTGTGTTTTCTGTGTCACCTGTACTGCTGACTCTGGTGCGCACGCCCTGCGGCAGAAGAGAGCTGTGGGTCTCTCTGATTGGCTGAGGGCTGCCGACCAGATCTAACCGGCCCGCTGCCGCTGCCCAGGTCAGGCGCATGAAACAGGCCACAGTTGAGGTGAAATCGCCAACCTCCATGGTCTAGAAAAGAGAGGAGAGAGGAGGATTACAAAATCAATGTTGGTGCTGATTTATTGGTTTCTGGAAGAGGAAGTGTGTTTGCTCCGAGTACCTGAATAGCTACACGAGCGGCGGGTATGATCTCCTCGACTCTAATGGAGGAGCGCTCGGACAGAGACATCTGTCTGTAGGAGGACTTCTCTGGCGTTCCGCAGAGAGACAACTGTCTCCCGGCCCGTCCCGCGTTACGAAATGGACGAGACGACAGCGCCTCGCCGTCCCTGATGACATCGTCGTCCAGCGCAGCAGGCATGCTCTGACCAACCAGAAGAAACCTGCAAACACGACCAATGGAGTATGAAGTCTAACATGGTATGTGAACCTGAACGTGTGTGAGTGTGTGTTCATTTCATTACCTGGCCAGCTGGAGACAGATGGAGTAGACTCCCTGCCTGGTCTCATAGTCCACCTCTGATGGGATTGAATCTCTCTGCATAACATTCACCACCAGACTGCAGAAGAAACACAGCGAAATGTCAGAACTAAAAATAAAAATACTGTAAGGCATGCTGGATAAAATCATACACTTAATATAAGTGCCAGAATGTGACAGCTCCGTCCTCTCGGTTACCTGAGGCCTCCTGCTTTAAGGAAGTTCTCACAGAAGGACTTGCTGCTGGTTTTGGCCATCTCATCATCCGATGTGGGCATGAGCTTTGAACTCAACACCTAACACCCAGAGAGAGAGAGGAGAGGGAGGAAAACAGATGTCACAATCAGTAACTTTCAACTTTGAGAATAGGAAATATTCGCTGAAAGATGATGTGTCTGAAGGGGTTCACATGCGTGCATACCTCCAGGTTGTACAGCACTCTGAAGGTGGACATGCCCGGGGCCGAGGACCTGAAGAGGGACTCTAAAATGGATGCAGCACTGGGTTGGTGCTGCTGCTTGGAGGACATAGACGGAGAACGAGAGCCTGTACCCTGGAACAGTGTTTTCTACAAGACACAAGAGCAGAGTTTAGAAAATAAAGACTGATGAAGGAGAGGCAGAGAGTTGAGAGCTTCAACGTTCAGCCACTTGAAGAAAACTGATCACGGTCGGACAGTCTGACGTACCTGGTGGCTCCAGACGCTGGATTCTTTGGGAACAAAGTTGTCGAGAGCATCCTGCACCTCTGGATCTGTTGGAATCAGCAGCAGCAGCTTCCTCACACGAAGGGTGATCCTGAAGATTCAAAATAAAATAAAAAAGACAAGAAAAAACAGATTTCAGCTGCCTGCTGTCATGTCATAGTCACTGTGTTACAGTAAAACTTTGATAATTAATGCACTAATTATAATATGAATATGATTACCACCAGGAGAAAATCAAAGACAGATGGCATCACAATGAAACCATAATCTGCTGATCAATATACAGTTCTTTCTTTGTTGCTGTCAACAGGGTGTACCTACCTGGATTCATCCAGGTTAGCCAGCTGGTAAAGCATCTCAAACACATTACACACCAAAGCCATCACCACACCGGGGAGCGACTTCTCCTGGAGGCAGAAAGACACAGACACAGCGTGTCAGAACTGATGTAAGCCTGAGTGTGTTCACAGCTTTGTAAGTGTACAGTCATATCTGATACCTGCTCCAAGGCGTAGGCTGAGTTGAAGACAGCCGAGCTGGAACTGCTGGAGGCGGAGGCCGAGGACTCAGAGCTGCCGGAGGGAGTGCCGGTGCCCGAGCTCTTCACAGTTAGACTCTGCTCATCGCTGAAGCCAAGCTGGGACAGCAGCTTCTGATCCCGATTCATGGTCAACTAAGACATGTTGAAGGAGCAGTGAAGGGACGGAGTGAAAAGAAAAACAGGGATTAGAGGTCGCTTGAGGCTGCGTTTCCTCCCCGCCACACAAAAGGATGCATCGGACCAAACCACCAACAAAGAGGAGGTGGCACCCTGCCTAGACGGATTTACTGTGCATTGATTTGTAGTTTGTAATGTGTGCTGGCTTCAGGGCAAACACATGATTGGGAGAGGAGTAAAAATACTGAGATGAGGGAATGACACGTACAATTATACTGTGAAAACAAAAAGAGGAACAGACGACTTACCACACTGTCATTGGCAAAGATCTGGACATTATCCACCGGACAGCTCAAGTGCTCGGAAATCTTCCACCGGATACTTCCTATTGTCTCATTACTGTGGGTCTGCACAGCACAAACACACACACAAACACAGCGAGGTTATTTTCTCTGTAGATGTAACTCTACCCGACAAAGGGCGCTAGGAAAGGTCTTACAGTACCTCTAAGGTGAAAGTGTCTTTGGTTGACTCGTAGGTGATGTGAAGAGTGACAGGGTGTCCATTGTACGAGGCCCCGTGAGGTAGAATAGTGCGAGGAACTGAGTACATGTCCTACACGGAAACACACACACAAATTTTCAAACAGGAAAAAATCTCAATGATGCTGCTTTCAGGAATCCCCCTTCTTTCGTCCAGGACTCTCGTTTCTGATACATTATTAATATATTATAAAGTGGAGAGGAGTCCTTACCTCTATAGTGATGACGTAGCGTTCAGCCAGTAGCAGCAGTCTTTCGATTATAACCAGCTTAGTTGATCTGAGGGAGGAAAATAAGCAGACGAGTTTCAATAATCCTGATAAAAGTGTGGTTTAGCAGTTAAGTACACTTTTACTCTATGAAGACTAGTTAGTAACACCCAACAGAAGGAACACTGAACATGTTTTAGTAGGTTTAGTAACCATGTTCTTACCCAAACCCCCCTCTGTACCTGGATGGTGATTGTACAGATGTGGCCACAGTCGGCATGGCGGTGGCCGTCAGCATCTTGGTTGCCCTAGTAACAGCATGTGTCAAAGTAGGCCCGCCCAGGGCCGAGCTGGCTGCCTGAGAAAACAGACGTGAAATGTCAGCTGCTGATTTCTGTCAAACGGCACAATCACTCCGGTACCGGTAACGTATTCCGCTCCTTACCTCTAGTCGCTTATAACAATCAGCAATAAACTTCTTGTGCAAAGACACGGAATCCTGAAAGGAAAGAGAAGATTTCAGGTTTTAAAAGTATTTTATCGTTTCTTACAGAGGATTTGTTCTTTTCCTGTTGTCCAACGCCTCAACTTATCACAACAAACTCCTATGAATACACAAAATGATTCAGTATTTATAAGTCCCGCTGTTATTCTCAGATAATGAGGCCACATGATGGCCACAATAATCTCTCACACACACACACACGTATATTGACCTTCTTCATCTTGGGATTGAGGTTGGTGTAGCTATATGTGATAATGAGCTGGATTGCTTCATTGGCGATCTCTTCATCGGGGGTTTCCATGGCGATGCGCCAGATAAAATCCATCCCTGCCAGGTCAAGGCGTTCCACACACTGAAATCAGACCATGCGATGCTTTAAATATAAAGATGTGGTTCACCTTAACAGATATTATCAGTGCATCATTGATTAAAAAATAAATACGGATAAAGAAGTGGACTGACCAGTTGAGTTCCCTGGCGTTTGAGGCGATGGTCACACAGATTAACGTTCTCAAAGAACGTCTTGAACAGATTGAAACCTGAGGGACAGAAAACACGTTAACTGCTGTGTCACATACTTATTCATAAACTAATCCGGAAACACTGCAGCTCCTCGCAGAGTCTCTCACCGTTCATGGTGATCTCATAAGGCTCCAGTTTGAGGATCTTCTCCTTGAAGAGCTGCTGCTGAACGTCACTCTCGAGGTCGTGTTGTCCTTTGGTGAACCACTCAAAACACATCTGCGCACATTGAAAAACATATCACGTTTAATTAGTTCATGAAAATGAATTTTGGATAGTTGAGGCACACCGAGCTATGCGTTCTCCGGGGGCCTCCTTGAAGAGGAGCAGATGTTGCAGACGCTATTCTTAGTTAAAATGTAAACGTGTGCACTGAAATATGCATTGCAACTACGCAGACTGAATACTGGGACAGAGGAGGCATGCTCAGGGTCAGTGCAACAAGTTGAAACAGTCAGATCAACACCAAAACTACACAGTAGTATAGTCAAATAAAAAGGGAATCAAGAAACAGCATGGAGGGACACAAAGTTTAGTGAAAAGACAGATGCTGAAGAGTTCATTAAAACTTTTCAAACCCTCCTCAAACTTTTGTATTGCAAAGTAAATAATGTATGTTTAATGTATGTTTTTGTAGCTGCCTTGAACACGGCTCTAAAAAAAAAACCACAAGGGTGGAGTCGGTTGCAAATATTTGCAGTGCGTTTGTTTCTCCTGAGCAGTCATCCAGAGAAAGGCGCTTCTAATCACAAACAAACGTTCAAGGACGAGGGTTTCATTTGCATAACTGTTTTTTATACCTCACGGTCAAGTTCACAGACATCTGGCCCCGACACCAGGCACTCCCAGAGCTCTTTGGCCCTGTTCCAGACCAGGTAGAGGCTGGCCTCCTGGAGGAAGAAGGCCATGAAGCGCAGGTGGCTGTCCAGATACTGAAGAGAAGATTCCAGAGAGACATGTTTCACATGTTGATATTTAAATTTACGAAGACAAAAACTCGTGAGAGAAGATCTGACATGGACGAACCTCCTGGTAGGTGTATCGTCCGTCTACCAGAGTTGACCCTGAGAGGCCGTTGTTTCCCCCGGCGGTCACAGCCAGTCGATGGCAGCTTACGAGGGATCCCGTGATCAGCTTGACGATCTCAAAGTTCTTCTTCAAGTCCTGGATGATGCTCTGCGGGGGGGAGAGGCGAAGAAAGGTTACCATAGCAACACTGCGGCTGACTGTACAACGTGTCATTTTGGATGATGTGTTTGTCTGTTTGTGTCACCTTGTCTTGTTTCTGATAGGTCTGCTTGATGAAAGAACGGGTGATCTCATGCAGCTGACGGAGAGCAGGAACGACCCACACTGCCTGAGGACTGCTCTGCTGAGAAGCCTGCGGAGACACACACACACACACACACACCAGATAATGATATCCACTGAAGCAGAATGAGCACACACGCACGTGCTATAAAAACAGAGGGCTGTGATGGTCTTTACTAATCAGATTTTGCCATCACAGACCTGCTATTTTTGTAGCTGCGTGAACAGAAAGCAAATCAGAGCCAGGGATGTAAAACAAAACGGCAAAGAGTCAAAAGACTGTTCAAATTTAAAGTTTTAAATGAGTTCTCTTTTTAAAGTCCAAATCAAATATCAAACATGTATTTCTTTTATTTATCCAAGGCTCTGATTGGATCCCTCTTCACGTGAGTAAACGCGTTAGCACTTCCACCAAAGCTGACCATTCATCCAGCAGCTAAAAAAATCACGTTTAATTGAGCCAGCTCTCACCCAGGACAGGATCACCACCGCTGTGTAATCATTAGTCAGTGCCAGAAGCCCTCTTAGTGAGGCAAGCAGAAGATTAACGTCCACCTGGTTAAACTACCTCATGTTACAATCAAGTGTGAAATGATCAACCTGTGACCAATGAAAAAACCCCCTTTGTGGTCAAAGCCCTCCTCCGCGATTGGTTGGCAGGCGTGAAGCAGTGAGATTGGGATACAGATTGGTCAGTGGAGTTTGTGAGTTAAAAGGGGCTTCTTCTCTTACTTTGGCCAAAGAGTTAGCTTTCTTCTTGCCCCAAGTGCCCGTAAGAAATGAGCTTTGAGTGTCGCTGCCTTTACTGTCCTCCTGAGTCTAAAAACATACATTTTAATTTGAGGTGGGACATTTGTACGCACATGTGTGTTTATATACACCCAAAAACACGTGAGGATTAAAGGCTGAGGAGGACATTTTATGTGTGGCTGGTCGAACATCCTGTCACAGTCATAGAAAACACAGATTGTTTAATTATTATCCACCTTTACCGATGATAATTTATAGATACTTTAGTCTATTTTCCTGTAAAGTTATTGAAGTCCATCTAAATATAAAATACACATTAATTCATGGGCTTTTATTTCTTTTACCTTTCATCATTTAAACATCCATTTATATATCAAGACTATCTGGTAACATTATAATGAATTATTACACACTACAGTGTAGCTGTAATCACCTAAAAACACATGTAAGTGTTTATTAATGTACTGTATTTGTCAACAATTAAAACTTAACATTTAACACATTATACATTATTACAACTGTGTTTATATACCAGCCTTACAGATGTCCACAGCTACATTAATAAACACTTATATATGTTAATAACTACATTATAGTGTGTTATAAACTGTTAATGAATGCTATTAGGGAAAGGTTAAAGTAAAAGACTATTTGTTAATAACTTTAAATCAACCAAAGGGAAAGGTTCTACTTTAAAGAGCTGATGCTTTATCACAATGTGTCAAAATCTTGTTTGTGTCCAGGAAATCTGGAGTGTCAGCGTGTTTCTGCTGTGGTCAGAGGGTTTGAATCAAGAGGAACATCAGACCTTTTTCTTTGAAATAAAAACATGAACTCGTGCTAGACGATTGTTGTTCGGCCCCCCGACACTCAGATGGAAGTGGACAAACTGGAGTTGAAGGGTAATGTGCAGCGCTGACAAGGACGTGCTAACTTTAGAACAAAACTGTCACAGCAAGCAGAAAAATGTAGAGGCCCGATGTAGTGTTTCTTTTTAACATGGTCAGCGTGGAACAGTCCCTGTGTTGTAACTAACAAAATATAAAATAAGTATGTCTTAGATCCTATCCTATGATCTCAAACTGCCAAAAACACCTGACCCCCACATCCACAAAAACACCAGCAGGCATCTGTAGCATGTCTGTCTCACCTTCTTAATGTCCTCGATACATTTAATGATGTAGTTGCGTTTCACGGTCTCCTTGACAGCGTAGGCGTCGCTCAGAATCCCCAGGTGTTCCTCCAACGCCTGCTGAACTAGACTGGTTGGCAGGGTGGGGAGGTGAGCCAACTCCCACAGCACCTCCAGCACCTAAACAGACGCGCACAATTACAAGATGATTCAGACTGTAATAGTGAAACTTCACATGCTGCAGACAAAGGACCACACCGCACCTTTCCAGTTGTAGTTTCCGAGCGAGCTTCTCTGCCGATCCTCCCGATCAGACTGAGCAGCTTCTGCCTGACGCGGTCGCTCTCAACCTCCCAGCTCTGAACATCATGCACACAGGTTATTATTAATAATACTAAAAAAAAAACACTGGCCACTTTCCAGTGAGGGAATTTATTCCCAAAACGTCACGGAGACCGCACTGACCTTCTGTATGAGGACGAAGAGGTGGGTGAGTTGATCAAAGCTGAACTTCACAGCAGCAGCGGCGATGATTGTATGAATGTTTTCTATCACAGTTGAAGACTGGCCCGCCTGAAATGCGTCAATCAAATCAACAGAGATCCATCAAAGCGATAAACATTTGCACGAATAGTCAGTTTAGCGGCTACAAATGGTCGTGGCGGGTTGCTGGTGCTGACCTGTATCCTCCAGATCTTGGAGAGTTCGTCCAGCGACAGTTTACTCCCCAGTAACTCAATGATTCCTTTGATTCTCTCACAGTACTGAGCCTGGTCAATGTTTCCTGGAACAAAGAGACATTTAAATGAGCACACTGAATGCTGTGAACCTCAGGCCAAAAAGCTTGATCATTTCTGTCTTCTTTGTAAGTGGTTACAAGTTTAATTGTTCGTCCGAGTGTTGCGCAAAGCCCTTTGGCAGGCAGGAAGTGATAGATTTTCTTACCCTCCAGTGCTATTGATAAGACTGAGTTCTCTACCAGCCAGTCCAAAAGTTTATCAGTGTCGATGGCATTCTTCACCGTCTTAGACACTGTACTCTCCTCTATTAACTTTGTCACCTGAGAAAAACAGAGTGAGACGAGATTAAAATCTGATTAAAAAACACCCAGAAAAAGTCATTTTGTCTAGTGGGAGCTGACCTCTTTGAGGGAGTTCATCTTGGTAGAGAAGTGGGGGGTTTTGAGCATGCGCAGCAGTGTGTCCAGCCGCAGGTCATCCACCACAGTAACCAGCTCCCTCTGGAACCTCATGCACAGCAGCTTGATGGCCGACAGCAGGTCGGGGATGCTCACCAGACGCTACAGATGGAAGCAAACGAAGAATTATAACATCTTCTAATCCTGAGTCCCTGCGTTAACTGTTCAATTATCTCTTCTACCAAATATGTGAAATAAATATACATTTCTACATCAGAGTGTCTATTTTTTCTTTGTGCAAATGTTTAAATATTAGCATACACATACATTTATCTCATCAAATATAATTTGGGGTAACCCTGCCTGTTGTATAAAACTGCATTGACTGTCAGCTTGTAGGTCACAGAAGCTGGAAGAGCGATATGATAGGAAGTGTGAGTGTGGATATCAGCCTGAAAAAACTGTATTTATATTTTTGTGCACGCATTTCTTCTTTTTCCTCCTAATCTAACAATACAGGCGAGGCAGACTTATAACAGCTCTGTGTTGTGCTGTATTTATCTGGGCCACGCCCACTGTTGAGCAATCCAATCAGATCTAAAGGATTTAATTTAAACCCTCGTAACTAAACTGCTCCCACATATCCCGTTTCACAACAAAAAAAGATCCTCCAGATCGGTCTGTGCAAGCGTCCTGACCGACAAACGAGGGAATCCCTCACTGGCTTCCCAACAGCAACATACAAAACAAGCCCGATGCAACGAACATAAAGAGCGTGACAGATTTAAAACGCTACCTTGTCTTTAAGGTCCTTTTCCTCCAGGTTCTGCACATACGTGATCATCTTATGGATGACTGGATCGAGCATGGGCTAGGAAAAACAATATGAAACTTGGTTGATCCCTGTGGGGAACATGGGCCGCTGCAGCAGCAAAACAGTAAGAGGATACGGCAAATAAAAATAGAGTAGAAATCAGAATGGGGCCCAGGGGTCATGTAAACAACACACAAGTAATGATTTCAACGCTGGAATAAGATGTGAATATAAAAAGGAGAATATAGACAGTAGCAGCTGTTGAACCAATTGGAAAAAAATGGTCATGCAAATAACCAGATTAGAGTCAGTGCACTATGATTTGTGCAGACAGGATAGCTCACCTGGACGAGGCTGGAGTTTAGGTATTCTGCACCGACTCCAAGAGGCTGGACCAGAGCTGACACACTCTGTGTGGGCGGGCGGAGAGAGACAAGTAACAAAAGACATGACACAAACCGAAAGGGAAAATCAACTTATCAATACCAGCTGAGTATGACTAACTATCATAGGAATTATTTTTGTAGGAGTGTCAACACAACGTGTCTTGCAGATGTGTCACTTATTAAAAAAAGAAACCTACACAAATGGAAGACGCTCCTTTTACATTGGGAGTGTTTAGACCAGAGGTCAGACTGTGTTTAAAACTGATACTGTGTTTTTCACTGGTGCATGTGAGCGAGCGGGAGTGTAAACAGATGTGAGGGTGAGTTTCCAATACCAGAGCCCAGCTGTCATTTGTCATTCAGTACTAAATCACGGGAGCTTCATGAATAGTTCCTGTCTCTTTTCTTTCTGGCTATCTTCCACGTCTGCTTCTGGGGCTGTCTCTGAGCAGCTACTACCGTCTCCTCCACCTTCCTCCTCTATTCACTCAGTGACCCCCCTTCTCCTCCTCCTCCTTCTTCTCCTCTTTGCACTTGACTTCCTGCTCAAAGCACACAAATGAATGAGTCACCCTTGAGAGTCCGTAACGGAGGGAGCACTCCTCTCATTATCATTTCTCCTTTCACTTTCTCTCTCTCTCTCTGCTTGGAGTATGTTTGGTATCTTACAGCTTACACACTCTGCACTCCTGAGCTCCTACTGCGGCCGAAGAGTGCAACAGTGGTCTGCAATCAGCGTAACCTTATTAATATGCTAATGGATAGAGGGAGTGTGTGTGTGTGTGTGTGTGTGTGAGAATCAATGGCTGTGCACTGCTGTGGTTCCGGCCAGGTTCCCAGAAGGAAGCATCAGTACAAGGATGCCTCAGAACACATAACACAACAGAGCATTTCAACCATCACACAGGGGGAGGATGAGAGAGTGTGTCTGTGTGTAAGTGAGTATTAGTGAGAAAGAGAGAGAGGGGGGGGTGAAAGAGAGAGACATTCAGCACCCTGCAGCTGAGAGCGGAGGGGGTAAACATGGTGACCTTTTGCCTGTATAGACTGTCTAAAAGTCTGTCTGCAGCGCCGCTCTCATCCATCACAAGGGCAGGAGCTATTTCATCACTCTAAAAGACACATCAGACGAATTGTAAGGAGGGCAAAGACGCGAAAGAAAGGACGTTACGCTTACAGCAATCTCAATTTCGTCTGTGTTGAGCTTCGACTGGATGGCAGTGAACCCTCCCAACTCTCCAAACTGGACAAAAAAAAAGAAGAATACAGGAGACAGATGAGGAAAAACTGACACAACTTTAACATGTGGAGACAATATAAGGGCGACTTGCTCGCTACTCACTCGATTCACCAGATCGACCAGCCAACCGTGAGGCTCCTGAAAGAGATGAATATGTTTTCAGCTTTGGCATTGCGTGTTATTGTGACACACACACGCTCAAGTTTTCTGACAGCTGTTGTATGTCAGTCACACATGTTGTGCTTGAGCCCCTATGGCTCAGTTACACAACACTGGGGATGAGGCACTCATTTGTCTTACATGAACCGTAAACAAAGGCTAATAAGGAAGTGTGTATATTAATACGAGCACAGCTTTAATATACTTGCATGAACTGGCACACACACGATACGTTAAGACAAAAGGGTTTGCCCGTACTTTCTGATACGTGTTGCTAGGGGAGACAGCAAACATGTTGGCCTCTTCTCCAAAAACTTCAGCCCAGTTCCTCTGACAGGCCTTCATGCGGTTCTTAAAATGGTACTCGTTGTCAGGGTTGAAGGCCTGGAAATGAGAACAAACACACAGGTCGTAAAATACATACTACTGATACATTTCAACCACAGACACTGATTTAAGCATTAAGCACCTAAACCAAGTCAAGACCACGACCAGACAGTATAAAGCCTTTACTTAGGTAGGTAATGTTCGCCTCTCTTTGGGTGAGGCTCACGCCTCGCAGCCTTCACAGGCCGCTGTGTGTTTTCTTTTGGATGCCGTTTTGCAGGTGAACTCTTTATTACAAGTTTTATTACAGAAGGTTTTTGGCTGACATCTCCTCCCAGACAGACACGATCACTTCCTCCGAGTGTGCGTGAAGGACGGCTGAAATGAGTCAAGTTATTAGTTTCATTTAAAGCAGACTGACACTGCAGTGGATTAACCTCACAACTTCTAGGAGCTTGTTGCACATTTTAAAGTTTAATGTGTCAATCTGGTTCATCATAAACACGCTGGCTGTAAAGGTATAAACGGTTTTTGATTATTGTGAGCAATTCAGGTTTAACAACACGAAGCGTTTCTTGTAGAAAGACGGTGTAACTGAGGAGGAGGCTGGATTTTTTATTTCACCAATTTTCATTCTACTTAATTCTCCACCCTACTTTAATGTTTATTCACAAATGACCCAAAACTGACCTAGTTCACATTCATTTCTTTTCTTTTTTTCTGTTTGTAAAATACATGAGTTTGATTTGTTGGAGGAACTTTGCACCTGTCTGTTCGTGGTCTGGTGGTTAAACCTCGACCTGACCTCTCCTGTGCTCTCTTTAGTTTTCTGTGCCACACAGGTGTTTGCTCTAGAACTATAGACTGTAAATCAACTTTGTAAAAATTGTTTATCAGCTGTTTTCATCGTCATTTTGTTTTGACGTTGCTCAGTTAATTATGAAACTGTGGCAGGAAAAACTAGACATTATTAAGTGAAGAGGAAAGACTGGGGATATCCCCGTAGTTTTGGTCTTGACCGGTCTTTAAATAAAATCTAGAGTCCTCTTTGTCTGAGAGTAACTGAAAAAACCGAGCGACCTCGAGTAGGACAACACTGCCTTTGACAAACAAGCCAATTACAGACAATCTTAAAACATCGGTCATTAAAAATCAGTCTTGGTATTGGAAGTAATTTGCTGTTTCAGAGCACAAGAGGTATTGACAGTGGAACGCTGTTAAAAATAAATAAATATTAAAAGTGAAAGTGAGCACACCATAGTCAGGACTCCCATCAGGTTCACAGGTACGGGGTCCTGCTTCACCCTCTCTGCAACCAGCTCCACCAGCAGCATGAGCATGTTGTAGATTCCCTCGTGAATCTCCGTGCCCCATTTGTGTACAGCACTGCTGGTCAGCAACTGGTGATGGCGGACAAGACGGACAGAAGGAGGAGAGTCAGGACAGTGTATGTTAATTAATCAAGTGCCGGCGCAGTCACTTAGATCTCTGGGTCTTCGCTGCTCACCTTTTTAAAGGCCTCCGGCATGCACCGATCCATGAAGCGCTTGCAGTTCTCGTCAGCGTCAGCGAGACCTGACAAGAGTGGGAGATTTTTTTGGATTCACATATTTATGCTATGTCCAAACATGGAGAGAAATTGGCTCTGACAGCACAGATACAGATTGAGCCATGTAATACAAGTGTCCAAAATAACAACATGTGAAAAACAGTCCAAACAAAACATGCCGCCCACACAATTACGCAGATGGTGAACATTTTAGCTGAAAGCAGACCTTTTCAAAAAACGAAGATTCAAATCCCACACAAACATGGTCTTACCGTGCCGGGCGAGGCAGGTGGACGCGATGAGACACTTGCCCAAAGACTCCTCTCTCTTGTACGGTATGGACCAGTGGTCGGTGAAGACTCGACTCTCCAGCTCGTACAAGTTGGTGGTGGGAAACTCCATGCTGCCCCCGGAGCAGTTTCCGTTCTCATCATTGCTTCTCTGGAAACACACACACATGTCAAAATTACAACCCTGATGTCGATGGGTGACTATATTTCACACAGCTGATCCCTGCGTCAGCCACTGTTTTGTGACACTGCGACTGTCCTCTACGCTATGATAATCCAAAAGGGCCTCAGGCAATGAGAACGTCAGACAGGATGATGCTCGATTATTTTTCTCCCTCTGGGAGAAGAGGGACAGCAGTCATTTGGAAAAGTGTGTCCTTTAACTCAGCGGTATGCCCTTCATCTCCACCTCCATATTTTTTTGTCCATTGATTTCCCCCCAAAAGAATCTTTCCAAACAAGTCCAGACAGGCGCTTGTTTTCAAGGTTTTCACTGAGCGAACGAGTTTTGATGTGTAAGACAGGGTGTGAGAGCTCCGGTCAAATGTGATGAGCGTCCTGCCTCGTGACATGACACCGCCGTGTTAGAAGTGTGACGCTGCTACTCACGATATGTTTTTTTTCCCGAACAGATAAGTTCAAACCGAAGTCACCTTAAAGTCAACTTTTACACCTTTCTGCATTCGTGGTTCACGCTCACCTCATCTCTGTGAGAGCACAAAATGGCCAGTGGCAGTACGGCCTATGAGTCCGTTTGGTAAAAGCACAGACAAAGGATTATTGAATTATTTACATCATAAAGTTGTTTACATATTTATGAAGTTATGTGAATATTCATGATTGAACTGCAGAGCTGCCTTCTGAGACGGTGCTGCCGGTGCTCATACGTGCAGAACTACAGAAAGACTTGCCGTCTTGTATGAAAACTTGAGCTATGACTGAGCTCTGGGGTTCAGCTCATCCTACATTATAAATGACGAAGCTATTACAGCTCATTTACTCTGTGGGCAATGCACAGTGTAAATACTCATACAGCAAAGTATAGCTGGGCCAAGTCTTACCCATTTTGAATACATTTCCACACATTAGCATACATAATGGTCAATGTAGTCGGTGCACTGAGTGCTGCATACGGATGCGTCTACATCGCGGTGATGGACTGGACATAAAGAAGGAGGAGAGGAAAACAGGGAGGGAGGGAAGGGGAGTAGAAAGCAGAGAGAGAAGAAGCATCATATTTCATCTCTTCCCTTTCGAAGAAAATTGGAAATGACAGATAGATGGATGAGAGGACGGAAAGAGAGAGAGAGAGACTCCAAGCGAACGCCGGACGTCTTGGAAAACACGAGGTTCAAAAGAAGAAAGAGAGACATTTCATTGCTGTTAGGATATCCAAACAGGAACTCACTGTCAATCTGAATAGAAAAAGCTAAATATCTTTGATCGAAATAAGAGTGACAGCAGATATCTTTTGTGTATAACGCGCTGAGTCTGAGAATAAACATGCAGGTGAACCGCACAGCGCTTCGAGCCTTCAGGGGAACCGTTCAGGTCTCAAAGGCACGGTATGCATGCATGCATGTGTGTGTGGTTGCGCAGGACGATGAGGTAACTCAGTGCCACTCTGTTACTATGCACCCTGCAGACCTCCTGGGACCCCCCCTCCTGCAAAAACTGCAATGTGTGTGTGTGTGTGTGTGTGTCAGAGAGAGACTGCGGGGCTATATTTAGGAGCATAACATGAAGCCGGAGACCTGTGACATGCCTTCTACAGCACAAACACAGCAAAACACAGGAAGAGAAGAAAGGGAATAAAAAGACACTTTCATTGTTCATATTCAACAGAGAGAAGTTAAAACATGTGTGAGTGACACTTGTTAATTCCTCTATCGATGCACGGAAAAAAAAAGTGGCTCAAATGTCCATAAATCAATCGTCGGATGGATCGATCGGGGATCAAAATGGCACGCGTCTCATATATTGACACATCAAGATGAGCTGGCGTTGAGAGATTTAATGAAAAGTGAGAGCGAGAGTCACTTTGGGCTTTGTTAAGATTGTTGGAACACGTACAGAAATAGGCTCATTATTTACAGTGACCTACAAACGGGCGCTATTTTCTGCATACTGTAAATGTCAGTGATTGTTGTACTACGCTATGACAGCGGCGGAGTTAAGATGAAAAAAAAAGGGAAATGGCCAACAGGTACCTGAGTTGTGTATTTGTCATCAAAGGCTTACAACAAGTGGTTGAACAGTCTGAATCTTGCAGACTTTCTAAGAAAGCATTCATCTCTCCTGACAGGATTAGTGGAGGAGTGCATGAAAGCAACAGGTCTGAGGTCAAGTTGCTGCAGGCAAAACAGCCCTGAGGTGTCAGTGAACGCGCTCCTGTCATAGAAAAGGTATTTATGAGTGGTAGTTTGTGCAGTTTGGACATTACAACCTCAACATAAACACATAAAACATTCACTGGGGACGGAGTGAAAGGAGATGTTGGGCTGACATGTGTCAGAGAAACCAATGATTTGGCCTTTTAAAGCATCAAATACCACAAACCTCAAACCTTTTACAGCTTAAATGTGGACAGAAGAATGATTAAAAATGGCCACAAGGACATTGCGAAACCTCTTCGTCTCCTTCGGTCCGGTTCCGAGTGGGACCCGCAATCTCGGCACGAGCTCGGAGCTGCGTGCACGGTTGACGGTTGGTCACCCCGGGAGCAGGAGAGCTAACGTTGGGCTATGCAAAAACCTGAAATAAACTGAATAAATCCAACTAAATGTCCCGTATGATAGCTGAAATAACCGACACCCTTCTTCAGAAATCCTCCCCCAGAACCAGCGCCTGTGTGCGGCTACACCTGGTCCAGTAACTGGCGCGTTCAACTGCCCAACTGCCGTTAGCACGCCAGCTACCAACGGCTGCTAACTAGGGGTTAGCTTCTAAGTTTAAACGGGCGCTCAGGTTTAAGTAACCGGGCTTCGTGTTTGTTAGTTACTTAGTTAGTTAGTCACTACGACCCGGTTCCGGAGGACCGGAGGGGTTTTTTCACCCGCCTCTTTTTGCTCCTGACAGCTCACGTTGGAAGCTCGGTCCATGTAGCCGATGCTAAATGGGCGAGCCGCACTCTCCCGGTTAATGTTCTCCTCCCTCCCTTTGCTCCTCCGTGTGATGCTTCCATGAAAGGCGACTTGTTTCTTACCTCGCTGTCCACCACATCGTGGTATGCAGGCGGTGGGTCGAACCCTCCAGTCCCGGTCCGACCGCTGTTCTCCCCACCTTCACCACTCGAGCCCAAGCCGGGGGCAGGCCCGCTCTCCATCGGCTCGTATCCATACCCGAGTCCGGGGCTTTCGTTGGTCAGGAGCGCCACTGCCTCGTTGATGTCGTTTTTCGCGAGCCGGAGCGCTTTCCGTATCACGTCTGGGTCCGGGAACCCCATGCAGAGGAGCGTGGTTATGTGCTGCTCCTCTTCGGTCTCCATGTTCGAGGTGTCTCCGTCTCTCAGGCTTAGTAGTAACGGGGTGTTCGGCACAGCCCTGTAGCTGTGCACGCCGCCATGTTTACAGTCCTCCGCCTGCTAGCCTGTCACGATCTGGCTTCCCCCCACAACAGCGCCGACACAGGTGTTATGCCGAGTTCTGCATGCCAAGGAACTGCATGCCCCCACCGCGGGAGCGCGCATGGTGGAGAGTCCTCTAAACGTTTAATGATTTTTAATGGGTTAATTATTACTTAACGACTTTCAAATTACTACCTCACTGTCGGGTCTTTTAAATATGTATGGCAGCAGGAAATTAAAAAAGTTATGCCTAATACAAAATTAAAAACACATGAGATCATGTCTTTTTAACTTTATTTACTATCTCATAATTTATTTATTAATATAATAGCTAATAGAGAGATAGATAGATAGAAGAATAGATAGATGATAGATAGATAGATAGATTAGATAGATAGATAGATAGATAGAATAAACAGTGAGGTCTATCAGAATATAAAAGATGTGTAACCAGTATTGTAAACAGTTTTTGAATGAATAATAATAATCAGTATTAGTTGAAATATTAATTTCATTATCATTACAGAAGCTGATTTCTGACACAGAAAATAGTCTAGAAGTTTATATATATATATACACACACACATACACACACATACATACATATATTTAGACCTCACTGTTTATACTGTTCATTCTGTTTATACTGCCAGATATACACTGTTAATATCCTTCTATATTTGCCATATTTATACTGCTAATATCATTTTAGATTTGCCGTATTTTTCTTAGATATCTTTTAACTTGTATATATTTTATATTTCATGTATATCGCTGTTTGTACCAGGGAAAACTAAAGTGCTAAAGTACCAGGGAACAGTAATAGAATTTTTGGGTTTCAATGTAGGATCCATCCGATGATCAAAACACACAATAAAGCAACTAAATACATTTATTTTTACTCAGAAACAACTTTTATTGAGGTTTATTAGAAAATAGACTATACAGTATCATCAGTCACACATGCCATGCCAACTTTTCCTGCGGGTTGTCACTAAAAGGTATAAGAACAGCCATTACCTCATCTAGAATCAGTCACGCATTTTGTACCATCAGCATAAAACTGTGAAAGAAAAAGTCCATTATTGTAGTATTATTCTGGACTGGACCTGGAGTGACCAGTTGCTATATGTTGGAGCCACCCTGTGTTTCTGTTAAAGCTCTGTGTGTTCAAATTAAAGCAATCACGAAATGGAAACAGTATATGTTAAAGTTAACAACAATAAAATTAAAGTTTAAACTGTCAAATTCAATTATCTTTTTATTATATTATTTTTCCTGTGGCACAGTGAAGCCTCCATAAAACACACAGAATGGGAACAGTAGATGTTAAAGCCGAGAACATGTAGAGACATTAAAGGGACAACAAAATTAAATTCTTAAGCCCCTTTTAAAATACTTTGGAATAGACATTAATATACAGGCAAATTCAACTACACTTTTATTATTTTATTTTATTTCTAAGCTGTATAAATGGTAGAAGTCTGTAATTTGCCTGTGCTTATTTATTTTTTTATTTTTATAAAAAAAATATTAATTTATATTTGATTTTTAATTAATTTATTTAATTTAAAGGCGCCTTTAGTCATCCAAATGTGAGCAGCTGGATTAATTAATTAATTGTGAACAAGTTATAAATGCATTAGTTTGGTTCTTGCGGTAACGTTTAATAAACCTCAGACAAATAAGGGCGTGGCAATGCGCGCGAGTTTAAAAAAAAAAAAAAAAAGGGTGGTGGTCGTGCGTGATCGTGCGTGATCGTGCGTGGTGGCGGGCGGGCGGGCGTCACGTGACACCCCGCTCATGTGACGGAGGAACAAAATGGCTGCAACTGGCGACGACGCCGCAGCCATGGACAGCATCTCCAAGGCTCCGGCGCCGCACTCGGCGGCTCTGAACCCGGTTGTAAGCTCCGGCAGTCACGGGGAAGCTCCGGAGGTGGTGACGGAAAGCCCGGCGGCCGTGGTGCCCAAGAAGCCGAACACGAACAGTGGGTTATGTTTCTCTGCAGCTTCCCTAGCTCGCTGATGCTAACGCAATACACTATAACTACATTGTTGTGCTTATTACAGGTTATAACATCTTTGTTTACTTCCTCCTGTGTGCAGGTGACGGTGGTGTGGAGACAGCAGAGGAGGCTGTGGAGCCTGCAGAGCCCGACATCAACGAGCTGTGCACGGATATGTTTGAGAAGATGGCCGTGTTCCTGCAAGGAGAGCTTACAGGTCTTTATAACGTATCATAACGTGACACTGTACTCTTTATAATGTTATTTACAGAGACCCAACAGCTCCACCATGAGCAAGCACTTGTGCAGGCGACAGTGGCGAGAGGAAGAAACTTCGGGCAGATCCATGCTCATTGGTGGACGGTCATCCACCGCAACCGGTTCCTGCAGGTTCAACCGTGATCCGGTCTCTCACGCTTGTTGTTGAGATCCTGCAGGTTCATCCGCTTGTTGTTGAGATCCTGCAGGTTCAACCGCGATCCGGTCTCTCACGCTTGTTGTTGAGATCCTGCAGGTTCAACCGCGATCCGGTCTCTCACGCTTGTTGTTGAGATTCTGCAGGTTCAACCGCGATCCGGTCTCTCACGCTTGTTGTTGAGATCCTGCAGGTTCAACCGTTCGGTTGAACCTGCAGGATCTCAACAACAAGTGTGAGAGAGAGAGAGACACACACACAGATGCACAGCAGCAGCAAATCATCAACTAAACATAAACTGTAGTGGAGATATTGTAGCACTAATGACAGTATTAATATATCTAGTGGACGTCGTGCAGGATCACAGTAGCAGCCACAATCCACGAGAACCTGCTGGACAGAGATGTATAAAGTACTGGAGTAAAGGAGTGGAGTAGAAGTACAAGTGCTATATCAAAAAACTGACTTGAGTAGAAGTTGAAGTGTTCATTAAACACCATACTCAAGTGAAAGTACAAAAGTATTCAAAATGTTTTGTACTTAAGTATTGCAAGTAGAAGTATGTAAAAAAAAATGCTACTCAAGTACTGAAAGTGAAAGTACAAGTAAAAGTACAAGTACTGTTGTTTATATTATTTCAAATATTTATTAAGGCACAACTTCTAATGTTACAGTGTTACAATGTAGACTTTTGTGATTTCCCATGGTCTGTGAATGCGTCTGAATGAATTCGAGAGCGAGGGGGCGGGGGAGCAGGTGAGAGAGCGCGCGCCTGGGTGAGTCAGGTGTATGACTTACGGCGCACGAGCGAGGTTAATGCCTCGTAATTCATCACGCGTCCGGCTGGACACTACAATAGCAACGAGTAACGATTCAGCACATGAAAAAAGTATCGGAGTAAAAGTATTAAATTCATCAAAAATATGTAGTGCAGTAAAAGTAGAAGTTGGGGAAAAAAAATAATACTCCAAAAAAGTACAGTACAGTACTTAAGTAGTTCCACTTCGTTACTATACATCTCTGCTGCTGGACGATAGAGAGAGAGAGCACAGAAACTCTGGGGAAGAAGTTTAGTTAGTAACATGCATTAATAGAGAGAGAGAGAGTTTTCAGTAAAGGGAGATGTGACTGCATCTTCATCCAATATCGTGCCTGACTAGGCATAACCCTGAAAGAGACAGACAGAGGGGGAGGGAGATAGGGGATACTTGTATAGTTTAGTTGGTAACATGCATGACAGTACAGTGGTCCCTCATTTATCGCGGGGGATACGTTCTAAAAATAACCCGCAATAAACGAAATCCGCAAAGTGAGTTTTACAATTATTATACATGTTTTAAGGCCGTAAAACCCCTAACCACACACTTTTATACACCTTTTTACACGCATTTTGTACAGTACTCCCTTAGTTAATCAGGACGCAGAACACAATGCGCGTTCATACTGTACAGTACGCTGTAAAAAAAGCATGCAAAATTACACAAAAAATCCGCGAGTCTGCGCAAAGTGAACCGTGTTATAGCGAGGGACGACTGTATATCCAACATACAACCGTTTATACAAAGGCCTACAGCAAATCAACACTTAAATTAAACATTAAACACCATATCTACAAAGTTTCCCACATGCCCTACCTATGAAAAATACGTTCCCAGGCTCCCCCCCTCTTAAAACATTCTTCTTCAATGTTAATTCTAGCCAACATGCGTTCATATGACCCACTTTTTAACATCTGGGGCGACTGTACTCTTTCATACTCTGAGGATCGTCCGAGCAGCTGTGACCATCCCGACTTTTAAATTCATATTTAGATATATTTGGCATTTCTGTTTGGTCCCCTAACAAACAGTCTTGGTGATGCAGGTACCGCCACGCCCAGCCTTTTATTTACTCACATGTTCCAGTACTTTCTCTCAAAACAGGTACATCAGTTCACATCCCCAAGTGAAATAAAATCTATGAATTATCTTAAACTGAATACATTTCCCCTACGCCTGTCTCATGTGTTTCCCTGTATGTACTGCTTTTCTTATTTACATTTCTTTCCCTCTGTTTTCTTTTCTCTCGTCCTTACGCGTTCAGGAACATGCGAGGATTACCGTCTGTTGGAGAACATGAACAAGCTCACCAGTCTGAAGTACATGGAGATGAAGGACATCAGCATCAACATCAGCCGTAACCTGCAGGATCTCAACAACAAGTGTGAGTGACACACATTTAAATTACAGAGAGCCGCCTTCAGATTTAAAGCAGCTCATGATGACACAAATCACGTGTGTCATTATGAGCTGCATGTGCTCCCAGTTCATGTATTATTTCTCCTGCTACAGCATGTTCATTTGGCTGTTATGTGTGTTTGCTTTAGACGCCAGCCTGCAGCCGTACTTGGACCAGATAAATCAGATTGAGGAGCAAGTGTCTTCACTTGAACAGGCCGCTTACAAACTGGACGCATACTCCAAGAAACTGGGTAAGACATGCACATGTGCATGTATAATATGTTCTCTCCAAGAATATACTGAGTGAGTCTCTCTCTCAGCCAATAATAGTACAGCCACCTCTATCAGTTTACGCAGCAGTCTGAGGTTGACCAGCAGGTGGTGCTGTGACACAACAGACAACTCCACAGCTAAATATTTCTACATTGCAGCTGACAAAGATGGCCAAATGTCACCTGATCATGTTTCTTTTGGACTTGAGAAGCTGTTGCCTACAAGAGTAATCAAGTCCTCGTCTTTCCTTCTCTCTACAGAGGCCAGATTCAAGAAACTGGAGAAGCGATGAGGGGGAGGAAGAGAGTTACGGTGCCTTCTCACCTCCTTTAACCCAACTCGGCCTTTGCCTTCCTCTCTCTCCCTGCCAGCGGAGCCCAGGAGCTGCAGGGAGGATGTGAACTGAGACTGAAACAACAAACAGTCAGAGCCACTTAGACACCTAGAAAAGACGAAAGATGAAGCAGCAGCTGAAGGCACATGAATTATTACTGCAGCGCTTGGCTTAGATCGAACTCCAGTAATCACTGATTTTTGGCGGCAGTCGTGCCGCCAAGATGTATGAGAGTGTGTATGATTGTACACCCACGATGACCTGTAATTACCAGCATATCCTAACGGAGTGTTGGAATCAGAGTACTAATTTATTACTAAACAAAAAGAAGAGTCGTCCACCACCACCACCAGAGTATATCACAACACTTTTGTCATATGATGAAGAATTTGCTGATGAATTTGTTTTTAATAATGTCCCAGCCCTCTTAGGCAACAGACGTCTTGAGTTTGAGTTGAGTAGAGTTTGTGACAAAAGAAAAACTACTGTGTAGAGAGACACTAGCTCTGTGGATTATTGTATTATTTGTAGATATTAACATTGAACTGGAGTTTGTTTGTTTTTTTGTAAATAAACCATGATCCATATCATTGCATGGCTGTTTGTGAGCCGTACTGTACTGACAGCAGATGGCAGACCTGCTCCATGTTCGGGGCGTGAGTTGATGTACAGTGGATATATATCAAATATTGTATACCTCTGGAAAAAAATCATCTGCTGCTGAAGGAGGTTTGAGTTACTGCTTTCTCAGAAGAAGCAAAACTCCGGGAAGATTGAGACCAACAGAGGGGAAATGGATGAGACATAGTGGACAATTCATTCATGTGTGACTAAATGATGTGTGTGTGTATGTGTGTGTGTGATGCCACCCTCTGCCTCCTTTGTTGCCTTTTTATATTAGCTGTCCAAGAGCAGAACCCAGAGCTCTTTACTTGCCGTGGGCAACGGATTATCCAAACTGACAGGACCTCCCTCCCGAGTGTGCATGGTTTTGTGTGTTTTGGGTCATGCACATCTATGCATGTGTGTTTATGTTTGTGCAAGACCTAATCTAAAACAGGTCTCTGTCATTAGTCTAGTTGAGGCCCCGGCACAGAGGGAGCTCATTATTCATACTGTAACATTATTTACTGTTGCTCTGATCCTTCCATCTCTCCCTCTCTCTCTGCCTTTTTCCAAGACCCTCGGGCGTAAATTCAGCTCTCCTCCCAAAGGCTCTCCAATCAGGTCTATTAAATGATTTTGGGGGTTGTTTTCTAAAAGCCAGGAGGCAGTCAAGCATAGACGAGAAGGTAATATAGTAATCAAAGGTAAACATTTCTTATATTTTTCACTTTGGGAAGTGCTACAAAACTAAACCATGTGTAGTAATAAAGTTTGGGTGTGGACCATTTACAGTACAGATCCAAGAAGGTATAGGGTACAGATTTTGAGCCAGGCCTATACTCTAGTTATAAATCAAGTGATTTGAAGAAATTGATTATTTGGTGTACAAGAGGAGTGTGTGGTCATCACATCTGAACCCCTCCCAGCTTGTCTCCATCTTAAATAATTCATATTTTCAAGAGAAAGCGGTGTTATTCTAAGGTGTTGCCTATACAGAAAAAGGAAGCAGCGAAAACAAAAGAAATATACGTCAAATATGACGTAGCCACTTGGCTTTGATGCAGTCATTAGTAATCTTTTACGGGAACGATCGTCATCGCAGCGCTGTTTCTTTATCTCCTTTTCCATATATTTCCAGTCGAGACCCAACAAGGGAAGTGTTCCCACGTGCCGCTTTGTATGCATGCGGAGATTTAACTTTGAAGCAGCGTCCAACAGACACGCTTATGTTGAGAGCAAGTGAGTGGACGTGTAGTGACTGCATGGGTTTGATAACTGTAAATCTGGCTGGAGTTATTTGCTTGTATGCTTTATCTCTGCGGTGTGTCTACTTACAGTCCAAGCAGCTATGTTGATAATACGTTACATACTTGAGATGCTCAGCGTGTATTTTTCACATAAACTCTGTGAATTTAGAGTTTATTTTGACCAAACCAGAGTTGGTGATTGTTGAATCAGCGTGAAAAACTAACCAAGGTGTTTTTGTTGAGTTTTATTTTCTTTCTGTCAACTTTAATCAAGTGTGCTTTACATGAGTTAAAAATTAAATTAAGTGTTTATTGAATTCATCCTCACAAACTTCCGCTGGGACACTTTGACATAATGAAAAACATCTGGGCTACTTGAGTTATCATCATCACAGTATTGTTTATATCAGTGGGCAATTTTAATTAATAAAGCAGTAACCACTGCGGGTCTGAGAGAAGAGCCTTCACGATACAATATCGACCAACACTGGATTTGTAATAAACTTCATCTTGCTTTGATCACACGCTATGAAACAACATTATCCTCCTAATAAAGCCTAATTGTACTTCTACTGCTAATATAGTGATAGAAGTGCAAAAGTAATGCAAACATTAACACCTTACTCTACACAGAGGGTAATTTTGTAAAGTAATTTATTACTTTCAAATGGAAAAACTAGTAATATATTACATTTGTAAAGTCGTCAAAAGTCCAGCATATAACCTTTGGTAACACAACATGGCACTTTGTCTTTTGTATGCTTTAAACAAACTGGTAGGCAGATTTTCTAGGTCTGGATCTTTGGGCTCAACAAGCTCAACTAAATTTGCTTTATATTTACCATAAAAACATCAGAGTGGTATCAATCTGTTCACCCGACTCTTGGCAAGAAGAGAATGTAAAATTTTTCTTTAAATGACGTCTGTTGGAGAATGTTTCTCTCCAAGTAAAAACTATTCTCATGTACTGTACCTGTGTTCATTATTATTCATGTGATGGTAAAGCGGAGCGTTCCAGCGAGAAATGTTTTTGCGAGACCTTGCAGACTCATTAGGTACCACCTGGTTTATCACTTTGCAGTGTTTCTCCATCCTCAGTCATGTAACGTGATCATGTTTGACCCTATGTAAGTTCAGATCTATCGGCTGCACTCAGTGACCAGCGAGCTATTTTTTTTCTTTTCAATCACCAAAAAAAAACAACCTCCATATCCCTTTGTTCCTCAGATGACTGATGTCTCTCTGTTCGCTCCCTTTTTCATTCCCTGTCCACAATGTATCCCAGGGTTGAAATACACCACAAACAGCAGGGGACTTAATGCAGACAATAGGTTCGCTGCAAATACGCTGTACAAATGATCTTGCAGACCTCATTCCCCTACCAGTGTGCACTATTGTAAGGCTGAGACAATGCAGCAACATATCTTAACATATGCTACATACAATGCCAGGTTATATATCAGTTACATAGGAGTGATTTTGACTGGATTGCATTGTGGCTTCGACTTATAGATATAATTAACTTAAAATACAGATTACGCAAAGTGGACCAGATAGACCTAACTCAACAAAGAAATTATACCAATTCAGATGTTTTGAAACGATAAAGGCCTCAGTTTGATTTGGTCCGACAGACCTCAGGAGGTTCCAAGAAATGTGACTGAGAGAGTATCAAACACATGCCCGTCATCAGCTGCAGCAAAAGGAGCCGTTTTCTCCATAAGTCTCAAGTGGAGACTGGGCCAGTTAACAATAACAGGGCAGCGTGCCATACCACAGTGTTGTGTAACTGACAAGCAAAGCACGAAGTTTGGGAAATTTCTGTTCTGCAGTGTTCATGAATGAGAGCGAACAAGGACACTCAAAAAGTCATTTTCAAACCACATTTGTTCTGTGTTTTTCGTACTTGCTCAAAGTTAGCATTTCACTTAATTGGGCAATGTCAACAAATTTAGTAATATTGTGAAATCTCTCTTTATCCCTTTGTCTTTGACTCACTTTCACACACACAGACCATGATGGGATAAACAGCTCTCCATAACTGCACCCCAAGACAAGTTAAATACCCTCCTATGCCCCTTTTAAAGCAGCGACACTATAAAGACAGCCAAATGGCCTGAGATAAATGGCAGAGAGGTTCATGTTTACATCCATTTCAAAGCAGCCAATAGATCTGGGAGGTATTTCAGTGCAAATAAAAGCCACATGTGAGATCTGAGGGACTGAGTCAAACTTCAAATACCCTCCACAAGAAGGGCATGAAAAGCCACATAAGGTCAACGTTTCGCACCGCGATCATTCACTTCACTCTGCCGCTCACACCTTCGTCATATACCACGCACACATTATGAGGATGCAAGAACACGCACGTAACCTACATCTCACATCTGACCCCTTTGAAACTCTAACCAAAACAGCCAGCGTCAGTCAGGTATGCGGTTCTTGGAACACTTTGACCAACGCTAGATGAATGCAATGTATTTTGATTATACCGAACTGTCCACTCTGTCACTCCATTATGAAAAAAAAACTTAATCGGAACCAGATGGGATTGTGGCACAAAGCTGTGGGCGCAGTGTCATTTTGGATGGGAGACGGAGTCCAGCCGTTCTCAGCAGGTGGGGAGACTGAGGGTGTCAGACGTCGGCTCCAGCCTCCAGATCCAGCTCTTCTCCTGGGGTTAAAAAGCGGGACCGAGGATCCTTTCCCCCGCAGGAAGTCATAACCAGCAACACCTGAGAAGTGTCCTGTGTAATCCTAGTTAAAACGTGATATTAGTTTAGTCCCGCAGTGTCTCTCTGTGTGCTGCTGTTGTTTGTGTTCCCATTTTAACTTTCTGTGAAGAGCCTTGCTTTCATGTGAAGCACCATGTCTAAATGAACTCAGCATCTCTCAGACCCCCATTAGAACCACACTCAGACTCTTTGGCACCAGAGCCATCAGTGCATTTGTCTGTCTGTGCATGTGTTTAGTGCACACAGCAGCATTGCCCGCACATGGGATTTCACATAAAAAGACACATCTTTGTCATAAAGATGGCAGTGCCCCACACTTCAAAAGAAGACGATTTTTTTTAATGTCATATTTGAAAAACATGTGATTGGGCTAAAATTACATGGACAAACTGTTCTGAACACTTGTTTTATGAGAAGACCACATATAACGTGAAAGGTATGAACCAACAGAGAATTATCACCTGAAACTCTACAGAGCATTTTAGCTTCTTTCAGCTCTTTGTTTTTGTTTTTTTATAGTGCGCAACTAAAGGTAGACTCAGCTCCTCCAGTTTACATGTTGAAGTGTCCTTGGGCAAGATACTGCGCCCCAAATTTCTGGCTGTGCCATCGGTGTGAATGAATAAGCTCTCTTCTGGTAGCCAGTGCCATCAGTCTATGAATGGATGAAAGTGATATGTTGTGTCAAAGCACCCTGAGTGGTCAGAAGACTAGAAAGGTGCAGTCCATTTACCCGTTAACCATTGTTTAGGTTCATTTTTACAGATGTATACAGATGCAGCGCTGATAAACCAACCTTCCCTGCACTAAACGGCAGACAGACACAGTTACCGACTCGCTGATGAACAGTGTGTTTAGTGGCTGAACAGATATTGGACTTTCATTCATTAGGCTACAGTACAAACCCATGCTACCGCCTACTATATGTTTAAATTGGCATGCCGGAACGCTCACTATAACAACCTTTTAACGTGATAATATCTCAGTGTTGTGTTGACGGTTTGTTGGCCTTACTCAAGTGGACGAAAAATCTGTTATTGCTACTCTGAAAGTCTTTGTTTGTACAACAACAGATTCCTCTTGCAAGACTTCCTCCCAAGATGTATTTTGCTGCAACACTTGTTTTTGATTTCATCTGATAATCAAAATTAGAAGTATACAGAATGCTGTTGCAGCTACATTATTTTGATTGAGACATCGGAGGCCACCATGTTTGAGTAATAAAAGAGATTTTTTTGGCGAGAACAGTGGTTTTCACATCCTGTTTATCAAGAATAAAATGTCAGCAGTTCACAGTTAGCTCGCAATTTAAGTTTAGGATTCGTTTCCAAAATGTCTTTTGAATGATGAATGGCTGTGTGTGGATGTGTGTGTGAATGCTTTTTTGTGTTTTCCTTTCAGTGTGTGTGCATTAGCTCATCCGAATGAGTAATAAGTGGCCGGAAGCCATAAAAGGACAAGGTTGACTCATCTTGCTATAAAGCCCCCAAAGGTCATTCCAAAACGAGCCGAGCATCCAGAACCAGAAAACAACTCGAGCTACACAACACCATCAGCTCTCATCAGTCGTGACACAAACAAACATACGGCATTCTTTGTTTCCAGCGTGGACAAAACGACATGCTCTTGTTTCCTTTAAGATGTAGCAAGATTTACTGATTTGACGAATGATAAACCTACAACAACCTCTGCATAACTCTTTATCATCTTTGATCCCCACCACACTCTCTGTTCCCGTTCCATGGCTCTCGTTCCCCGTGGATAACAACTAGCACACATACTGTCTTTAGAAGTGATGAATCCAGACTGCAGAGAGGCCAAGCCTCGCTGACAGAAAACATAAATTTGCACGCAGATATTTCTGATAGAGCCTCTGCCTGTACAACCACAGAGCCAAGGACACATGAGCTGCTTATTTCCTTGAACTGATCTTTAATTACAGAAAAATTATCTCTCTTTTTGAGACTGCTGATAGGCTGGTGAACCACACCAGCATACATTGAGTTGTGGACGCTCTCTTATTACCCTGTCAGATTTAAATCACTAATTTCCTCATCGATCCAAACCATCCTGAAAAACAATAATATTTTTTATCGAGATTCTATAAACTGCACTTAACAGAAACATTCATGAGTGTCCTAACTCTTCAGCTGGAGATCAGTGCTGCTTTTTGGTGTATCTATATTCCCATTTTGTTTTACTTTCTCAGTTTGGATCTCTGAAAAAATAAATGTGACCAGCACTTCAGAGATCAGGATCCAGACTATATCATGAGTTGCACATACATGATCTAAATCTTATCTGTCTATTAGAAGATGCTATGCCCCTTTGAAATGGCATCTTTGAATTGTGGTGTGCCTCAGGGCTCAGTTATTGGTCTTGTCTTGTTCCTTACGTTCACACTCCCCAAAAGCCACATATACCAATTGTTTGTTATTCTTGTTACAGTGATGATATGCATCTATACCTTTCATGTATAAGTTTTCTGTAACCACTTATCCTTGTCAGGGTAACAGGGTCCACAGATGATCCCAGCTGGCATTGCCCAAGAGGCAGGGTCAAACAACAAACAACCATTCACACAGTTATATTTTCTGGGTCTTATGTGTCCATTTTTTCTCTGTTTATTCGTCTATTTTCTCTCATTTCTTATAATTTCCTTTAAAAAGTGCAACATGGCATACTTGTGATGCTCAAATCAGCTTAAAGCTTTCTCACTGAAATCTAGACAACAACTGAGGGCATGAAAATGCTCTGCTTTGTGTTACCAGTGAGTGCATGTGAGCAGTGTGTGAGGGAAATTCAACAGAACATTGGATTAGACATGCTTTTATTTCCCTGTGCTTATGAGCAATATGAGCAAGGGTGGGAGAAAGCCAAGGGACAAACTGTACAAGACCCAGAGACCTGAGTAGGGGATTTTAAAATATACAGTATGTCCTAAATTGAATAATTAGATCAGTTGAGCAGTTAAATCCATTTAATGTTTAGTCTTATTCTGTATAACAACAGTGTTTAAATGATCTGGACCAAATCATCTGGAGCCGCTGGGATCTTTCTAAACTGGTCCCACTCTGTGTGAATGAGCTTTGGCCAGTTGTCCAAGCTGAGCGCACCGACAAAGCACAGTCAAGGGCAGCAGGCTGCAATAATATTTGCCATAATTACCCAGAGAACATAAACATAACTGCACCTGGCTCAGCTGGACTACCTGGTCAGTTCTGCTGTGTGTTGTTAGTCTGTAGTCTAGCTGGTAGTGCTACAGTAACCCCGCGCTCAGGTCATGATATGGCCTGCCAAAAACATCAGGTGGTCCCGTTGTGTCTTTGAGGGCCCCCACACCAACTTTCTCAATGTATTTTTAATGCTTTGGAAACATTTTCCATATTGAAGCGTCAACATCACGAAGCAGTGGGTGTAGTGGGTGCACGTGACCAAAAAAACAGTCCTTCTGTGTGTGAATCACTGTCATTCAAAGTGTGAACCTGCATTTGGGTCATTCTGACTTTCAACCCAGATTACTTCACGTGTTGATTCAAATGTCATAATATCAGTGTAGTTATTAAAACACCAAAAGCTGAATGAGCACAGAGCCACAGAGTCATAAATCTGTCGTCTGAAACACTGTTAATTTCAATGGCAATAGAGCTGAACTGTTTTATTGTGAATGTGGCTGCATTAAAACAGAGTACATTTGGTCACAAAGAGCAGTAAGAGACAGAACAAAGGTTTAATGGACTGACTGGGCTGACAGAGTTACCAACTATGTCTGTATACTAGCAAACCACTTTCTGTCATCTCTAACTATCTCTGCGATCACTCAGTGTAAATATTGACAGATATTAGATTAATACACACACAAGGTCTCTCACTGGCATTCATCAAAGCACCCTTACCACCATTTATTGGACAGGGTGGATAGCCGGACATCACAAAAGCACATGCTCAGTGAGCTGGCTTGACTGCTCTGCTTGAGACCGGAGCTGCATTTGGGTATATCAGAAATTTGATCTGATAATCAGACTGAATTCCCATTTTGTTTTACTTAAACGTGGGCAGCACTCCAGAGGTCTTGAACCAGGCTATATCAGGACTTGCACAAACATGATCTAAATCTTATCCGTCTAATAGGAGGAGATACTATGTCCATTTAGTTTTTGCGAATCGCGTTTCCTCATCCGAATCCTTTGAAATGTGGTGTGCCTCAGGGCTCAGTGCTTGGTCCTGTTCTGTTCTATTTGTTCATGGTCATAGTTTGTTATCATTGCTATACAAACAATATCTTCAATTAAATCAAAACGATAGACCTGTTTCCTTTGAATATTGAGAATCTCTTGACGTAAAAAGTTATATTTTCTGGGTTTCCTTTGTCTTGTGCAACATAACCTTTACTTAAAATGCTAAAACCTGCAACAAACCTGCAATCACAAGTGCGGATGCTTGTTTTACTCTCTCTCTCTCTCTTTGCAGTGTGTAGTTGTTTATTACATTTTACACTCTCCCTCCTCCCTGTCTCCAAACCCTCATTATCCTATCAAAGCTGAGTCTACCATTACATAGAGGAACTGTCCACATATTGAATTAGGATGAGTATGGCCTTACATCTGGATCAATGAGAAAATGTTATTAGGTCTGCACTACTTAAACACACGCATCATGCATTTGACTATGAGTATGTGTGTGTGTGTGTGTGTGTGTGTGTGTGTGTGACCCAGAAGCAGTCCTATTGCCCTTTGCAAATCATATGTAACCGAATCTCCTTATTTACCCCGCAGACTAGAGTCCAGCTTACCCTGATTACCTCAGGTTACCCTGTTGACGATGACTGTCTCTTACTGTGATTTAAAAGTTTGTGTACATCTAACCGGCATGCAGCTCCCCTCGTTTGTTCTATTTTGAGTTTAAAACAGGAAAAAAGGCTTTCAGCTTCACCTTTACCGTTACAGTAAACACAAATAATATGTTCCCCTTGGTAGCCTCAAGCGTCATAAAGAGAGAGAAAAAGGAGAGACGGGGAGGCATGATTGATGGCTTTACCCCCCTCTGGTTTTGAGATTCATACACTGTAACAGATCTAACGTACACCAGATGTGAGAGGTGTGTGTGTGTTTATGGGAAGGAGACTGGCCTCTACAATCCTGTCCATGTTTCCAGTTGAAGCATCACTCACATGAATTAATATATAATAACCAATAGTCATCTGTATTGTAAGACAATGCTGTGGGCTCTAACCGCGTTTACTGTTGAACTAGTGTGTGTGTGTGTTTGGCTCGAAGTTACTCACAGCAGTTCAGATATAGTTTCACTCCAGCTTCAATAGCAGCATCTGCAGAGTAATGATTACAGACAGTTCTGTTCTGTTCTGTTCCGTTCTCGGACATTAGTGTTGTCCTGAGCTATGTTTAGATGCAAAGGAAGTGGCTTGGTTGTGTGGTAAACACTTCCTGTAAACACAACAGTATCTCATTTGGAGAGAAACATGTTGTAATGAGCATGCAGCTCGTGTTAGTGACCAGAGTGAGTGCAACCAAAGGCATTATAATCATTCCCAGGTTAATATCTGCTGGTAATAAAATCAGTATCGCTACAATACTTGACTCTGCAGGCTAAGAAGGAACTTACATAATGTCCCCTCTCTTGTTACATCACAGTTTATTGCAGGTTTACAGGTGGATCAGGACAGATAATCAAAACATCCCTCGATGAAACACGGTGGATATCTTGTGGATTCTGCTGAAGGAAAGAGAGCGCGGATACAAAACATCCTTACGATTCTAATATCAGCAAATAAGTAAGGAGATGAGGAAACGGCTATTTTGAGAGCGGCGCAAAGGACCTTGACTGTGTTTATCAAATGTGTGTGTGTGAAATGAGCATGTGAATGTGTATGTGTGAGACTGTTCCATAGGCGTGACCGGTGACCCTCAGATTCCCTCCTGTGCGACGTCATGTCACTTCCCCCCTTTGTTTCCTCGCTCAAGAGGACCTTTCTAAAAATGTCTTTTTGTTTAAAGGTTCTCAACAGCCCTCCTTCCTCCTTTGCTTGGCAGCGCTGTGTGTGTGTATGTGTGTCTGCGTGTGTTTGTACATTAGCGATACTCGATATAGTTTTACCCCCCCAAAAAAACAGGAACTGTTGAGATGCAGATGAGGATGCTGAAGGGTGTGTATTTCCCTGCCTGGTCTGTACCTATATACAGTCAAGGATCCTGTTTCATAACACACTCTGGATGTGGTGAGGTGCAAATGTTGGGGACCTGCACGTTACCACACACTTTATTTAGAGTGACACACACACACACACTCTCTAACATGATGTACCTCCCACATTGTAGCATTCACCTCTGCACACAGTAACCTCTGCTCCTGACCACATCAGCGTTGGGACACAAAGTGTCTCCTGAGGCCAGTTATATTCTGACAGGCATGATGTAACCCTTTCTTTGGGTCACCATGACAATGTTGAGGTGTTGCAGCAAGAACACAGCGTGATAACGTTACTGGATTACGGTACAACTCAGAATCTGGACCCCCGCGTACATGTAGTGAAGTGCACACACACACACACATGCTTTCCTCCTCAAGTGGAAAGTGGCTTTTGTCCAGGTAAATAAGTCACATCCAGACTTCCAACACTTCCAAAGCTTTCCTTGCTGTAGCGGTACAACAATAAAAATCTGTAGTGGCTATTCAGAGGCCGAGGTATAGGATGCACCAGGCGGGAGAGCTGATAAGCTGACCTCAGGGGACCAGCCCGAGCCAAGCCCTGCCCATGGGATGGCAACCATGCAGGGAAGAGGATGGTCGTGATTATAAGAACAGATTATGAAAACAGATGATTTTGTGCATTATGCATATACACACTATATGTGTACACTATAGTTATAGTTATAATAATCTGTTTTATTGATAGACATTGTTCACAGACTTCACTGGTTTCCAAAATGACCGCTATGACTGTGAAAATGACTCATAACTAATATGATTCATAGTATTTTCAGATGTGCCACCACTATGTGTAAGGTTTGGTGTCTCCAGTGCTACGTGTCGGAAACTAAAAGATTTAATAAATTAATTAAAAAGCATATACTATAAATATACTTTGACATAGTTTTTCCTGTAATATTTTGTGTCATTTTCAGCGTGCTACTTAGTCACAGTCATGCATGTAGAGCTCATACATCTATGATTAATTATGGGCTAAAATGTGACGGCAACATAGTACATGGAGGTAAAATAAATAGTTAAAATACCACTTTAGCCACCAAATGACCTCTTATTCTTGAACCGGTTCTGTTCAGGATTCAACAACAGTCAACAATAAATAATCTTATTTTGAATAAATCTGCCACAGTCATAAACTACTACTGTTGCGGAACTGGGTCGGCCCGCCCTGCTGTCTGTCAAAATGTTATTTTCTATATTTTCTGAGTTTGGGCAAGTCAAACTACTTGGTTGAGGTTAGAAAAGGATCTTGGGTATTGTCAACCAACCCATCCCCCATCGCCAGATGAGAACACCAACACTGAACCATTCTGAAAGTTCCTTCTTTTCTTTTCTGGCAAACAAAATATGTTTAAGGTAAGATTAGAGTTAGGTAGAAAGATAGTAGAAAATAAAAGTACAATTAAAAGGTGCAGAAAGTGTCAGAAAATTGAAATATTCAGATACAGTACAAGTACTGTACTTAAGTAGACTACTTGAAAACATGTCTTTTTCATCAGTGCATGAATGAAACTCAGACACACTACTGTACATGCCAATACACCATCTCCACCTCCACACCCTGACTTTCCGCTATATAGAGAAGTACTTCCCGAGCGGGCAATGAATGTTGGCACTGGACCTGAATCGTGAGGTGCAGACGGGTCCAATATGGACATAATTCTTCAGGATGGGCTGGGTCAATAGAAACCAAATTTTAGTGTTGTAGGTAGGAGAAAAGATGTAACTTGCAGTCAGTGATTTAAGACTTTGTAAACCCACAATTACGGCAGACAGTCTCTTCTCACCAGTGGCCTCAGTTTTGGTGTGACAAAAAGTTACAGATGTACACGTTTAGTAGACACACGTTTAGTAGACACACATTTAGCTGTTTGTTTGTGTGTTTGTGTGGAGACATGAAAGATACAGAAAAAAACTATCTTAGTAAAGACACTGCACAACTGTATCACCACTGTCATCGTCTCCTGTCACCTCCTGTCTCCTCTTCCTCTTCCTCTACTTCTTCATCGAGTCATTTCCATCTACTCAACATGGGATCCTGTCTTGGATCCAGCCCGGAAATTCTATCCCCACCGAGCAGCTTCCCACCCAGCTTCTTAAAGGGCATCATAGTCCATTGCTCTATTTACAGGCCTGTGACTGTGTGTGTGTGTTTTCCGGTATCACAGCTCTGAAATAGCTCTGTCAAAGAGAGCGCCAGGAGCCAGGGAGGCACCAGACTCCACTCTCACACGGATATCCACCTTAACACTGAGGGACAGTCCCACAAACGACTATCACACAGAATACAGAATGAGTTTTCCATATGCTCAGAAGTGGGAGATGAGAGAGGCTGGAGGAGGGACAGAGACAGTAGGAGAGGAAGGAAACTGAAGATGAAGGGAAGTGAAAGCAGGAATAAAGGGCGCAAAAGCTTTTTGCTGTGTGGAGTCTTTGTGAGGTGAACAAGCGAGAAGTCTCAGGCCTGCTCGAGTCTCCTTAGGGGGTTTGGAGCACAGATGAAGGGGATGTGTTTGAAGAGGAAGTGAGTGCGTTTGTTTGTTTGAAGATCTGTTTGGGAAGACAGTTTGACATGTCGTTGAGACTCTGCTGCACTTGGCATTTAAATTAAATTCACAATCTAATGCTTAGAGTCCCGAGGAGCTCCGAACAGCGATTTGACCCCTTGATCAAACTGTTTAGTACCACCCACTGAACTCAGATCAGTTACTTCAGACCCCCACTAGGCCTCTGCAAGCCAGATAGGACTGTTTCAGTCCCTGGCAAACTGCTGCCTCAACGCTCAGTCCAAACTAAACACATTTCAAAAGCAGGACCTTGCCACATGCACATGCACCAACACACACCTCATACAAACACACACACACACGATTGTTTGTGTGCCTGGCTGTGGATCAGAGGACACATCAGTACTGCAGCACTAACACAAAACGTTGGAAAAAAAAAAAAAAAGCAGCATCCTGTGTGAGCATTGAGTCCATCCATCCACAGCAGTGTGATAACACTTGATACACACACACACACACATAAAAAGACACACAATGTATCTGCACATAAACACACACGAACATAAAGCTCGCAACTGGCTACCATAACGCCCTCAACTCTCATAAATACACGGGGCCCCTGGGCTTTGATCATTCTTGGCCAACAAAAGACTGGCTAATGACTTAACAACAGAAACATGCGTTAACGACTTTTTCTCACTCTTTTATAATGTTTGCCAGGTTCTGCTAGTCATTGTGCCGTTTAAAGGGCCGAAACACAACCAGCAGACTTCTCCTACAAGAAGCTCTCTGTCCACGGTCGGGCCACACACACAATAAAATCTAGAAATAAGTACAACAGAACAGTAGTTTTTTTTTTAATGATACATGTGAGTATCAGAAGTACAGCTCGTGTCTTGTTCTTTCATAAAAGCAGAGCTGCTCGAGGAATGTTTTGGACTGTGTTGTCTGTGTTATGACCTCTGCTATGACATATTCCTGGAAGAGAGGATTTGCCAGATCAGTGACTCCAGTGGATATCGAGGGATAAGAGAGAAAAGGCCTTGGATTTGGTAAGGGGGAGTGTTTGCTCATAATTGGACTGAGCAGAAGTAGGAGGTGTATTTACAGGAATTTGCTAGTTGTGAGGCACACTGATCATTTAAGCGTCATCTCGGTGTATGTGGGTGTTCATTTGTCTGGAATCAGATTTTTCAGCTTTCCTCTCTTTTGTTTCCTTTGCTGATGCTGAAAACAGCAACAAAAACTACATCCGAAAAACCTCAAGAACAACATATCTTACCAGAAACAATGTCCCAGTCACTCACGATTAACTTTGAAATATTAGGTCTACTTCAAACCAAATCTGGCACTGTGGGGAAAAAATGCAGCGACCTCTGGCAGAGTAATTGAGATTGTATCACAGCTGTATGTTTGTTTCACGGTCTATGTGCTTCTACATGTGTAAATATGCTATGTAGTTAGTTTGTTCCACTTTTGTCTTTGTTTTTACGACCGGATTCTCTATGCTGTTTCTCTGTCCGGCTTCCGGACGTGTAAATTGACGCGCCGTCTGTCAAAAATAGAACAGCCGAGTATTTCACGTGGAGTCAAGTGGAGGCGCGCTTCTGGGACGCATCTGAACCGGACCGTGACAGAGCCGGTGGGGTTTGAAGGGGTGCACATGCTCCCCGTGGAATTTAGGGGTAAGGTGCCTTTCCAGTGGAGAAAATATAAGATATACTTTATTCATCCCTCAATGGGGAAATTCTTTTTTCACTCTATTTTATTTTTATTTTAACCCAGACACACACATGCAGTACAAGGGCTCATAGACATGCAAATGTGGAGAGAGATGGTGGAGTGATGGGCAGCCCCCCTGAGAAGCGCCCAGCGAGCAGTTGTGGGGGACCAAGGGCACCCACAGTGCCCAGGAGGTGAACTGGCACTTCTCCAGCTACCAGTCCACCTTCCATATTTTTGGTCCATGCGGGACTTGAACCGGCCACCCTCCAGTTCCCAAGCCAAGTCTCTATGGACTGAGCTACTGCCGCAACACCGTAAAGGTTGCCCCAGAAACTTTGCACGCCTACTGTGTGCTGACTAGTCAATATTTCCCTGTGTGCTTGTACTTTCAAATCTGTGTCACATAATAAAAACATTTTTAATCTTTCACCATAAATGCATCACAAACTTTCTGTGTGCTGTTGCTCAGCGGCATGTTTGAGCGAACTAACCCTTGCGCAAAAGATACCATGATAAATGGCCAGAACATAAAAGGTAATGGAAGTGTGTATGTGTGTGTGTGTGTGTGGACACATCAGTTCTCTGATGGGATGGTTGGGTGGAGGGGGAAGCTGCTGACTTTGGGGTCAGGATTCTGACGTCACTGTCTTGCTGGTGTTTGACACTCAGGATTTCCTGTCAGCAGGTTGTTTACCTGGTGCCCTGTATGACCGAAGGGGGTCAGACCAGCACCTGACCCCTGCACAGGCCACCTGGCCACTGTTTATCTGCTCCAGAGCCACCAGGACAGGACCCAAATGGATGATGTACTGCTTCTGCTCACGACTCTAAACAGCATCTGCGCTACTGTAATTTCCTCTATGCTGCTCAAGCATCGTCCTCTTCTCGGTGTTGAGTAACGGTCTGGATGGTAAACACATGGTTCTGCATGTGGACCTGCTGAGTGGAAGGAAGAGGAGAAGAGAAAACTAGAAGAAAGACTCCCCTCCTCTCTCCTTGCGCCCCTCCATCAGCCCTGTGGTACCAGGAGAAGTTCAGACCTGTCACTCAACATAGGCAGGGGTCCTCCATGCACACAAACACATTCATGCCTCCCCCCCTTCTGCGCTCACGCCGCACACACCTGGTTTAGTTTTGTGGGGTCGGAGGTGAGGCATAGATGGATCATTATCATAGGTCGTACGTGAGGCAGGCGCAGAGAGAGGGATGGCTGATACGTAGCAGGAATACGCACGTCGGGTTTCACAGCAGTTATTTTAGGCTTCGGGTTTGGCCGCTATTTTGATTGACGTTACTCATTTGGCTGAGGCGCAGCATGTATTTATTACTTATTCTTTCCTATCATCAGCTGATAAGAGATCTCCCACTGAGGTGGAAAGCTGGTTCCTGGAAACAGTGAAGTACAGTACGTAAACCCCATCCCCTCCCTGGTGACTAAACAGTTGGCTACGAGTGTTTCCTGGTGGTGGAGTGGGCAACAATGTCTCCAGTTGGCATTCAACACGTATAAGAAATTATAATCACACATGAATGTGTATTAGCTGCCAATATCACAGACTAATCATGCCTTTGGACGGGACGGTAAGAGTTGGTGCTCATTATCTTTGGATTTTGTTATGTTTTATATACTAAAAGGTTTCTTGATTGATTAAACCGTATTGTATCCCGGCCTGCACTGTCTTTGTTAGAAAAAAAGTCCGACTGGGCCTTTTCCATTCCCCGATTACTGAGGGATGTTTCAGGTTACGCAGATCAGGCTGAGTGGATTAGTTCTTGTCAGTGTGACCTCATAAAGAAAGCACCATTTCACATTGCTGTGTTTATTAGGTTATGTAACCGCTATTGTTTTAGTCCTACTCCCTCTCTAGGCGCACACGTGTGTGATTTCTTTTTTTTTGTCTGTGTATTATTACAAAGGTAATTTAGCTCTACTCAGCAGGGTTGAAGGATCAATCCGCAGGTCTTCTCAATTCATCAGCCCTTGTGTAAGAACTAATGACAGCCCCGCAGCACTCCATCACCGGCTTGGCTCGCTCACTTGGGTTGTCATTAGTGCACAGAGATTTTTCATGATACTGTAATACTAATAAGTCTGTTTGTATTGAATCCCATGGGGCCCCACACACACTTGTATGCAGCGTACACACAGGTCAAAAACAAGCCCTGTTTTTAAATTATGCAATCAGATGTGGCCAAACTACCTCCAGACTCGTAAAAATGGAGAAACAGCACTGATGTGGATCTGGATTCACTTATATGCACATCCATGTTTGCATCACATGCCACATATACAATAGGTAGGTAGGCACATCTGCAGTGTCTGTATGCTATTACAGATCTGGTGTTAGCAATTAGGGGTTACTCAGCAGTGTGTTAGTGGGTGTCCAGACTGAAAACTATGCTGATGCAAGGGACTGCGTCAGTGGTGGGCGTTTTTCACTGGTTCAAGTATTAGATTCAAAAGACTAAAGTCTTATCAGAAGCTGAGATGCTGCAGATTTTTGCAACTCTGGAAATTTAAATCATTTAATTTGTGTTTTTTGTTGTAGCTATTAATGTTACGACGGGAAAAAAAACAGGAATTTGTGCTTTCATGGATTTCGTTGGCCATGCTTGATGGAAGACGCTAAATTAGTTCCTATTACAAGGCACGGACACAAGACTCAACTGCAGGACTCAGGAGGCAGATACAGGAGACAGTGATGCACGGGTTGATCCAAGTTGAGCGGGTGCCCGCGGTCGCCCAACAATATTTTTAATGATATTCGGGTCGCAGTCGGTTGGGTCGTTTGAAATAAAGATGCCGAGTAAAGTTTTGTAATTTATGTAGTAGACAAAATTTTCTGTGAAATACACAGACTTTATTGGCTGAATAACTGTCACGAAGATGCCAAGAGCTCTACAGGAGGTAGAGAAAGTATAGACTACTTTTTAAAATGCGGGTCAGGAAGCGAGTTGGGTACAATATTTCACAATTATTTGCTGCGGTCCGAGTTCGGGTGGATTAGTTTAAAACGTCGGTCGGTGCAGGTCGATCAAACATGGACCCGCGCATCACTGACAGGAGGTAACCGGTCTTTAATCACAGGCAAAGGTTCGGTACATGGGAGTTCAGTCAGGTAAGACAGGCAAACAATCCAAAGGAGTAAGGCAAAAGCAGGGTCCAAAAACAGGCAAGGGTCCAAAACAAAAAGCACACTAGAAAAACGCTGGAAAAGTAGGATACATGGTACACTGATAATCTGGCACTGGGGAAGGGGAAACAAAGGGTACAGGTGATTAGGGGCGTGACAAACACAAGGCGGGAAACTGGGAGACTGGAGTTGGCGGAGCGGCGACTGACTGTGACAGTTCCAAGCCAGATTCACGAAATGTTTCTAACCAGACAAACTTGTCGTAAATCTCCAACGGATAAATACCTGTTCATGAGAAGGCTCATGTCTCTGAGATAATTAAGGCAACCAAAATTGCCACATTAAGCTGCCTGTTCCCCTAAACTGCTCAAACATGCAACATAGAAATGAATCTGGTTCTTGCTTCAGGATTTATATTTTTATTTGTACACATGATAAATACAGAAGATGTGGTTATGGTGGCTTCGGAGTCTGTTTAAAATCACTTCTGCAGTTTATTTATTCATTCATTTTTCATGACTCCTTATCCCTATCAGGATCGTGGCGGGCTGGAGCTGATCCCAGAGGCAGGGTACACCCTGGACAGGTCGCCAGTTCAAGTGCAATTAACCTCCATGTCTTCTGACTGTGGGAGGAAGCTCGAATACCCAGAGAGAGAACCTGCACGGACACCTGGAGAACATGCACGGAAAAAGCCTCCAGCCAGCTGTCGGGTTTGAACTTCTCGCTGTGAGGCTGCACTTCCACAGTAAAATTACTTTTTCGATGAGTAATATAAATATAAAGTAACAAGTGATGGATCACATTTTCAAGTAACTCGCCAAGCACCGTGAGAATGTGACAGACGAAATACATTATACAGAAAAACAGACGCACACATGACCGCCCCGACACACTGACCCACTAACCATTGACCTCCAGCTGGATCCAGTGTCCGGTCTAAATTATTCTGACCTCATCCCAACCTCAACCAGGGACGCAGCCGTCATCCTGACCTCAGGCCTCTCCATAGTAAGAGGGTCTTATCTCATGGTTATAGGTTCTCTTCATTTCACATTTATCAGTCACCTACAGGCATCATTACATGACAGGATTATGTTACGGAGACCACTACGGAGCAACAACAGTGTGTATTTATGTGTGTACCCAGCGGATGGATGGATACATGGGAGATGAGCGTAAAAGAAATGAACAGCAGATGTGACAGCAGGGGTTATCCACACACACACACACACACACGCACACACACACACACACACTCAAAAGTCAGTCTCTTACAACAGATATATCTTTCAAGATTCACACTTTCACTTCTGCGTCTTAAAGCATTCATCCTCCTTTATTGCCGCACCGGCGGCTTCCATGAAAATATCTGATCTATAAAACAGGTGTGTGTGCTTGTGTGTGTGTGTGTGTGTGTGGGATACTTTCATTGGGCAAGAAGAAAGGAAAGATGGAGACAATGAATAGGTTCATTAGACCAAGACCAGATCATAGACGAGGGGAAAAATGGATGTTATGAATGGAAAAATGGATGTAGGGAAACAGATGAACAGGGAGGCGAATGTTGAGGGTTAGGAGGAGTGTATCTGGCACCGATACAGGACACAGGTGTGTTTACATTACGAGGCAGTGTTTCAATGCGATTAGCACACTTTGGCAAACTTTTTCACCCACAAAGCCACATCACTTAAAGCGCTAACCCGTGACTGGCTGACACCTCCTTTGGGACCTCACTGTTGAAGTCCAAGACAATTGCAAAGCCCCCTGAGCTGTGTGCGAGTGTGTGTGTGTGTGTGTGTGTGTGTGTGTGTGTGCTAGAGAGCAGAAATGACTATATAACAACATATGAGATCATGCTGACAAGTGTTTTATCACTCAGGACCTGAAGCCTGCTAACACACCAGCTCTCTAGAGGGAAGGCAACAGTTTGCTTTGCTTATTAATGCAACATAAGAAGAGGACCATTAGATTTAACTGCCTCAGTATGTGGTGTTGGAGATAAGGTGTAAGACATATTGTGTTGTGTGTGTGTGTGTGTGTAGGTAGGATGCTGTCGGGCCTGTCAGTCACCACATGGCATTGTGTTTTTAAAATTCCAGGGCATTATTACGAAGGGCAGCATCTGATTGTGGTTATGATGCACCCATCCGTACACATGTTGACCTCATGATTACGGGCGCCACTTAGTCGGTTAAGTATTTAGCGAGTACTTTTCCATTACTCCTTCCATTTGCTTCAAACTTGTGCTCCAGCGAGTTTTTCGATGCTCTCTAGGACAACACATCGAGCCGTTTTCTGCAGACTCGAGATGCAAACACTAACCACGGCACAGTTATTGAGTTTAGTGTGCAGGTGAGTGGGAGATCCAGTGGGGGGAGGGGGTTTCCGGTTGTGCAGGGCTGGTGGTGGTGCAGGCGTGAAGACGTGACGGAGCTGGATGTGACAGGTGAGTGACAAAGAGGTTTTTCCTGCAGCACAAGAAGAGCAAATTTGAACAGAGTTTTCTACAAGGCGAACAACAAGACCAGCGTTGGCTGTACTGTATGTATCGGATATTTACCACTGGGGAGACTAAACGATCTGGCAGCATCTTGGAGAGAGAGACAGGCAGAAAGACATAAACACAAGAGGAGGGGAGGACGACAGGCAAACACTGGGAAGGGAGGAGGCGTACAGCCTCCACAAGACAGACCCAGCAGGACATCGTTTGTCTGTGCCTTCCAAACCCATTACAAATCACTGTTTCATGATGTGACAACACTATGGTTAAGATATGGTTTGGTTGGTGAGGGAATATTGTGGTTCGGGTTAAAAAGACTACTTTGTAAAAGGTCCTCCAGGATCTCCGTTGCCATGGTTACAATAATAAACACTTGGTTAAGGTTGGGGGAAGATTGTGGTCATGCTTCAAAAAAAAAGATTTGTTGACTTACGGTTGAAAACTGGAAACAAATCGCTGTCTCTCACGCTGAAGTCCAATATTGTGTTGACCAATCTAGCCACCGCGACCTCTCCCATGCAGGTCTTTGTCATTTCATATTAACGTCACTTGACTTCCTCCTTTTCTCCCATCACAATTACTGTGGCCACTAGAGCCGATTTACAAGTGTTGTTTTTGGGGGCATTCGCTGAAACGACTGACGGCTGTCATTGTTGTTGTGACGACAGTCTCGCTCCACATTCAGAAGGAAATACTGTACTCTTTCCTCTGCCATGTTTTATTATTGCCAGTCGAATGTTTTTCAGTGTCAGTGTGTCAGGTGCAGTGTGTAGGATTTAGCGGCACCTAGCGCTGAAGTGGCAGATTGCAGCAAAAAATACTCTCCCATGCCTCACCCTCTCTATCCAAGCATGTAGGAGAAATTCACATAAGAAGAAAAAAACAGTCCCATTAGGATTTCGCGAGTCTTTTTTGAAATAGTTTTGGCCTAAAATGCATGATGTTGCATGAGGTTTTCAAAAAAAATTGTGCTGAAAGTTGCTGTGCTTTTTACATTTTTGTTGCGGGAGGAAGTGAAAGTTATGATACGTTGCGATTCGACAGTCGCGCTGGGGGCGAGGGGGCCCCGTCCCCGGGGGGGCCCCAGAGAGGGCACAGCGAGCACCAAGTCCACAGCACCGGGAAGTGGCGAGGTCCGGGCGGGAGGGCGCTGCAAAGCTTGCGGCCGGGGCCGCGAGCCACCTTCGCCCCCGAGCCAACCCAGAGCTGGTCGCGGCGCACCGCCGTGGAGGAAATGCACCCGTCGAACGGGGATTCGGTGCTGGGCTCTTCCCTATCACAGTTTCGTTCACTGAAGTGAAGCGAAAGCAGCTTGGCGACGTCAGTGATATCAGCTCAAGCCAATGATTGGTCAAAGTTGCAGAAAAATCGCGGTGATTGCTTAAAATTGCAATACCGCCCTGAATTCACGGAGATTCACTGACGTTGCGTTGAAGTTGCAAATCACAACATCGCGAATTCCTGGAGCGTCTGAAAAAAGGCCATAGCAAGAGCCAGTGTTTGGTTTGTCTGCTCAGGGCTACTGTAGAAAATGGTTCAACATGGCGGACACCATGTAAGAGGACCCGCTCCCTGTAAACAAATAAAGGCACACATATTCTTATTTTCAGGTGGTTAAAGAATAATGGAAACATACTTCTGAATATTATCCTCCTAAATTTTACACACTGGACCTTTAATATGAAATGTTATGTATTGATATATATGCAGGCTATTTCTTTCTTTGTCTTTATTCAGATTGTGGAGCCACAGGCATTCAAGTTGTATGAGGATACAGTTAGTTAGTCTTATCCGTGTTTAACCCGGTTTATCCAAATGACTTTACCAGTATTCACTAGTTTTGATTGCGCATCTTCAATTGCAAAAGCAGTCTTCCACTTCCAGTCTGGCACATGATGACAAATAAAGATGAATGAAAAGGTTGCTGTGGTCTTTGCCACACAGAGGGAGACAGAGCGAGCGGGGATTACAGGTCGACTTCTCCAGCTGTAGCTTGTACCTAACATATTTCTTTAACCACAGAGTTACCTTTGAAGTACAGCAGGAAGCTTACAGGAAACATTCCCACTGCTTGGAGGAAAACTTACAACACGGGATTTACAGTAATGGTTTTACCATTGAAAAATACTCCTACTGATTAAAAAAAAGTAAAATTGACAGATTTTTTGATTAACTTTTGATCGTGGGAAGAAATGGAAGGCTGACTGGAGACAAGAGTTGACACAGGAGACCGGCCTGTGAACTCTGCATCCTGAGTCTTTTATTTTAACAACAGGAAAGCAACATGAGAGTAGGACAGAGTTTGTCCCACAGAGAGAGAGAGAGAGAGAACAGTCAGCAATTTGTGTTAAGTATCAATGGAGAGTTTCTGTCTTTTCCTTTCCCTCTCTGTACCCCTGAGGGCAGAGGATATGCTGCATCCACACACCCCCGTGTTCAAAGCTGGAAAATGTTTTAACGTCGAGGATCGACTTTGAAATCACAGAATTTGTTGCACATTTTTAATCTCGGCTGTCTCTTGCTCAGCGTGGGCAATGTCTGCGTAACACATTTACGGGACTCGGATCTGTGTGAACAGTGCGAACAGCACAAAGTCAGACTTTTGGATTCACAGTAATGTTGTGCATATCAATCAACACCGAACGGTGCTTTATCCCCCCATTATATTGCATTTAACCTGCTATATTATTACATTTCTAAATATATTACTTTATTTTGTTCACTCATGCACTGATAAACAGTATGTCCTTGCACATTCGCAGGTGATATTTAAGTGAATTTGTGGTTTGTATGAGTAAGGCTCACCTGGCACTTTGAGGACCACGGGGGTGCTTTCTGTGCGACTAAGTGGTAGTTACGTAGATGTAAACCGCCTGCAGCATGTAGCCACGTTGTGCTGATGTGCTTGTGTTTTTGCATTTGCAGAGATGAGAACCAAAGTAAAGAGTTATATTTTGCAACTTGTGGACACGCCTTTTACATCACTTACACGCCTGAATCTCAATCTGACAATTCCCTTGACATCCCGAAAGTTTGCGTGATTCACATCATGATCTCACCACTACTAGCTCGGACTCAGACTCAGACTACAGAAATAGTAGCCATTGCTCAACAAAAAGCCATAATCAAAAATATATCTCTCTTTCCTTTCCTCTTTCCTCATCCTCGTTATCTTTGTCTCACAAACTTGTTGGCTTCCACTGCAGATTATAAATAAAACCGTGGCCACCAGTGGCACAGCGTGCTGTGTGTGTGTGTGACCAGATCACACTGGAATCTGATATTGGCTTGGTTTGAAAAATAATTCAAACAGCCAAACAAAATATTCAGATCTGAGCAGTCCATTACTGCAAGCACTAAGGTTTTGCAAGGGCGATAGTAGCCTGTCCTTCCACGGCATGCCACGCCACGCCAAGCCACAGCACAGAACAGCGTGGCGCAAATTTCGCAAGTACTTGTTTTTCTTGTTTTCTTTTCGTATACCTTGAAAGAGTAATGAGTTGATTGATGGCATAGGAGATTTCCAACTTTCCCCTGTGGAGCTTGGCCATTTATGTGATGGATTGGGATCACTGGAGCCTCAGCTGGCTGTGATCGACACATTATAACGATAAGAAGTTTGTAGTTCCAGTGTTTCGCTTGACTGAGTATTAAAGATCTCTTGCAGAATGAAACAAATCTGTCGTGCAGGATATTTGTTGTGTATTACATCTTCCAATAGTGTGACATTTGTCACAATTAAGGACTTTTTGACATGCTGCATTCCTGAAATTGCGATCAATCACAGTCTACTGCTGGAATAATTGCACATACAGTATTTCCTCTCATACACAACCGTGTCTCTGTTGATGGTTACGTAATGAGCGGCTTGCTCTATAGGCAGGTCTAAACAGTGGCTGCTGTGTAATTCCTTTTGGGGGTTACACTAGGGTTGTCTTTCATACCCAGAGAAGCACATTCATACCGCAGGATGTTTACGGTGCGAGTGTGTGTCTACTGTGCCGCAATTTATGTGTGAAAATCCAACTCACTTAGACGGTATTCACGACTTCTTAGTCATGCGTTGCCGCGTTCGTTCTGTCCGAGATAAAGCAGATACACGGGCTGTTGCTGCTGGGCTGTTTTAGGTTAAAAGGAAGGAGAGAGTTAACCTGGGATAAACTGTGCCCCTCAAATCTTACATGCAATACAGCCTCATGTAAACACGTGTGCACACAAATGACGCTATTGTACACGCATGCATACATGCATTTTGTTTGTCTCCTCACAAACATGCATCAGTACCCCACAAACTCACAAACACACGTATAGTCCTATGAAGCAGCAGGATATGGCCTCTCCAAGTCTAAAGCCTGTGCTGTTTTTCTTGGCATCAGACGCAGCAAAGCCTGCTGGGGGATATTCAGCAGCTCAGTGGTCAAACTGAACTGGCCCTACCCTCAGTACCGAACACACAGAAATAAACACAGGACACTTTTCAATCCGTCTTCGTCTCCCAAACAGAATCGGACACAGGGCTAATGTGCGGTTGAGTACGAAGAGGAAGGATACTGCACAGTGACTGAACAAGGCCACACAAACTGTCCGGCCTTCGCGCCCCTTGTCTGTTGGCAGAGGTTAATCCCAGTCCCGTTAGTATAAGTCTGTCTGACAGATAACTGCTTGATGGTAGGAAACATATGGACAGTAGGACAATAGACAGTGGCTCGCAGAGAAACACAAGCCTCTCCTCTGCTGCAAAGAGTCACCGCCTTCCTCTCCCTCTCTCTTGCTCCCCTACCTCTTCTACTGTTTCATTCTTTGCCTCTGTCTTCTTTTTATTTTCTCATTACTGCATGAATCCTTGCTCCAATGTAATATTTCCACCATCTCCGATTCCCTTCTTCACCCACCTGCCTTATCTTTTGGTCTTACTCCTATCGTTTTCTTCTCTCAGAGCACATCTGTCTTCCGTCATGCCTGGTGTGCATGGCACTGTGTATTTACGACTGAGGTTGTTCAAGTTTATCTGTGGACGCCAGATGTCTGAGAGCGTCAGAGCCTCAGTTTACTGTCAGGAGCATCTGCAAACCGCAGAATGTGTGTGTATTATATTTCCCTTATTAGTGCTGTCAGATATATGTGTGTGTGTGTGTATGTGTTATATTCTTAGCGTTGCAGTTGACTGTGGTTAACTGTGTTGATCCCTGCGTGCATGTCTGTGTGTGCATGTGCAGTGAGATAAGCGATATGTATACAGGCTGCTACATCGGACTATCTTTAGTTTCTGACTCAGCCACGCTGGTGCAGCCTGTGTTTTATCAGTATTACAATGTACACAGTGCTGTGGTGAGTAGTAATGGTTTCAGTCATTTATTATGTTAATATTTTGTGCAGTTTATTTTTAGCTATGGCTCTATGGATGGTGATGACGACCTGTTACTCAGTCTGTTGGCCTTTAAATACCTCAAAAACTGGATTTGCTGTTCAAACGTTCATGTTCCTCAGAGGGTGAATCCTGCGGACTGTGATTCCTTCTTATCTGTCCAGTGCTTTGGTTTGTGACAAAACGTCTGCAGAGGTAACGACAGTCAGTACAGCCTCACTGAGAAACTAGCATGGCTGTAGACTCTTCGTCTTAAAAACCAACTGACGATTGACAAATGGAAAACTTGAACAGAGAGTAATATAAATCACAGTGTAATGCCTCATGAGTGCATTACTTTGCATGACTTACAGTGACTAAATTCTTCTGTTACGTGCTGTTACACTGTTTAAAATACATTTTACATATTTCAGAATATTAATGTCACAACAAATGCTAGAAAAAAATCTAATATAAATACAAAAGACATAAAGTCTGCTGGTATTTGTTTGGCCTTAAAGCTGCACTAATCAGTACTCTATGTTAACCATGCATCAAATGAATATGCATAATGTGTCAGATGAATCACCTGACTCTGCAATTCCTCTAATCTCTGCAGAACCTTTCAGCCTCTTCTAGCTCATCGTTTCTGTTTTTCAGGTCAGTTCTCATCAGCTTCATTTCCAGGCACACAGCAGTCAGATAAAACATCTGACCGTGCACTATCGACACCGATCAGCCGACAGACAAAGTTAGCGACTAGCTGGTGAACTTTGTTAAGCATTTTTGCAGCTGAACTAGCAGATATTTCCCTCAGGAGCCGGTGGAGACCAAATCAGAGCTAAAAGAATGTAAATATTTGAGTCCCATTCGGCCAGAAACAACTCCAAATAAATGCTCGATGTTCCATATCCATTTACTGCGCAAACAGGCAAAGTTTTCAAGTTGATAATATGTCAGCGTTGTGTTTTAAGATTGTTTCGCTGCTGCCAAGTGCCCGAGATATGTCAGAGCTGTACGTTTGAATGTTTGCAAAAAAACATTGTTTCGATTTCTCAAAATGCTGTGGTTGCAGTTCAAGTGGTTTGAATTTACTTTTCGACTCGCATTCAAATTCAAAACTTCAAATTGAATTCCTCAGGTCGTTTAACTCAAACCCAGACATCCTGTTGTGTGCAGCAATATGTCAAAACATGGATGAAATAAATTACGATTTCACGGTTGCCCCTCTAATATGATTATGGCTGACTTAAAGCAGTCATTGTTCACTATAGAGTTAACTCTACACAGTTCTTTAAAAATATATGTTTTTAGTGTCATCCCAGTTCTCCAGTGAGCATTAATATACCCTCAAATTATCACATAATTGGACATAAAAAGCAGTAAGCGGCAGCAGGAAAGTTTTGTCTTCTACATCACGTCCCCTGCTGAATCACAGGAAGTCAATGAGTGATTCAATTTGGACCCAATCTATGTTAATTAAACCATTAGGAGCCCATATGCAGGCCCACTTTTTTTAGATTTAGCTTCCACTGCGGACTTCTGTCAAACGGCATATGTGTTAACAAGTGCTTTCCTTTAAAACAATAAAGCGATCAAAAGAAATGCATGAAGACACAAGCGTAGCTTCCATAATTCAAAGTTCACTTCCTCGTCTTTATCTGTCCGCGGAGATCAGAAGCCGTATAGACGGCTCAGCGATCGAGCTTCCAAAGCACTGGCAACAGGTTACTTGGCATTCAGACTGAGCACAAACCCTCTAACGCTGACATGTTCAGCTGAAGGAAGCCTTTGAAGTACTCGCTGTGGTTTTGTAAATTGATGAAAACTTTAATGGCACCGATGAAGTCGGCAGAGAGCAAAACAAATGTGTGATTCATCTTCGAGGGCCCTGAAGTAATTGTTTCAGAATGCTTTGACCTCGAGCCAGTTAACTCAGGTTGAACAGCTATAAAAAGAGGCGAGGTCGCCTTGGAACAAACAAACAAGCAAACATGTGTCTTCTCTAGATACCCCAAACTATGACGAAACAGTGTTGATGCACCTTATACGCGGATATACGTCTTTTTTGCATCTAGGTACCCCCTGAGTGTGTTGGTGTGTGCTGTGATCGAGTGAGTGCGAGGCTGCAGGGTGTACCAAAGCTCTCTTAATGACTAACAGGCCGGTGTAGCTCGTGGCCATCGAGAAAATGTTTATTTTGATGGATAAGCCAAGAGCGGCCAGCTGGTTTGAGTTGGGAACAATACTGGAGATTCAGCCTGCATATGGTTTTGATTTAGCCCTCCCTCCTCCTCTGAATCTCAATCCCCTTTCTCCATCATCCCCCCTTTCTCTCTCCACAGGCCACTATTGCCTGTATCTTCATTTCCTGGGAATACTGCTATCCCTCACCTCATGATCACTCTCTTCTTTTTCTTTTCTTTTTTTGTATGTGTCTGTTCTGTCACCCTCGTTTTCTCCCCTACAAGCCCTCGATGATTTGAGCTGATAAAATAATAAATGACTCAAGTGCATCGTGTTTTATTGTTTAAGATTAATAGTACAGAAAAAGTTGGGTGAGTTATTGGCCCCTCTGCCCTATTGTACACTCTCTGGGAGAGCAGAGGTGCTTATTGGCCTCTGTGGTATATCAATCTCGGTTTTATCTGTACAGGGAGCTAATGATACAGGGAATAAAAAGCACTGGTGAACTTATGAAGACTTTGCATTGCCTCAGAAGAACAGAATAGCTTGTGTTTGCACGGGCTGCTGTGTTCGATTGTGTGCAAACTGCAACGGGAGGGCATCTGTGAGCAAGATGAAAGCCGTGGACGTGTGCCCGCACATGCATGCATGGATGAGTGTGTATGCGAGCAAACACGATGGCCACCCTATCCATCTTGTTCCACGTATCCTTTGCCACAGGGCTGGTGACTACTCGGTTCCCGGTCAGCTGAAACCTCTCCTGTTTCACTGTGCAGGCTGCGGTGAAGCTCCTCTCACTCTGCGGTCTGTCTGTGGTCAGTGGCCTCCTCGCACAGGATCGACTACAGTGTTTTTTTTTGTGTTTTTTTTGCCCCACAGTTTCCTGTTTCAAAACTACATAGACACAGGCACAAACATCTAAACACGAGCCCACATGTGGACATGCATGCATGAATGTCACATATGGGTTGTGAAGAAATTTGGTTCTGCGGTGAGCCCATTAGTTTTGTGAAACGGCGTATATCAGACGCTGAGGCATTTCCCTGGCAGTGTGGCATTCTCACTGATGGAAGATTTTCACTCTCCTCTGTCAGTCTGTCCATCAGCTGGTTGCTCCACCGCTTTGGTCCAGACTGAAATGATCACATTAGATTAATTGCCATAAGACTCTACACAGACATTTATAATCCCCAGAGGATGAGTCAGACTGACTTTGGTGATCCACTTTTCCTCTGGCGCAACCGTGAAGATGATACTTTTGATTGACTGTCGGGTCGATGACAATAAAATCTGGTAGACACCAGTCACAAACAAATTGTGGAGTTGTTCAAGTGGAAAATTAACCAACAAATCCACTGACTGGTACCAGAGCAAACACACTATGTTGGTTTTAAACATGACCAGTTTCCGCCCCCTCTGTGGCAGCCATGCGTCCCCACGAGCTGCCAGCTGCTTCTTCGTTCCTGTATCTCCTCAAAGAGGCCAATATATTTGTGCAGGGGTCACGCTACGCCCTATATAGGTGATCCCACCTCATTCTTTCTGTAGAGGCTCTCAAACCAACCAGCAGGAGTCACTACTGCAGTAACCAGGACACCAGCCTTGGCAGGCAAGGTACAGCGCTTCTGCCCAAAACCCCCGGTGGGATCCAAAACTTACGCAACAGTGAGTTTTGACATCAAAGTTTGTGTTGACTGATACAATTTGACGGTTACATGTTGAGAGCTCTGGCAAGTGTGCATTGTAATCCTTAACGCAGATGTGTGTGTGTGTGTGTGTGTGTGTGTATGTGTAGGTGTGTGTGTGTGAAGGTTCGGCTCAACTGTAGCGTTACCTTAGGGATTAGAGAATTAGGTTTCATTGGAGCCATATTCGTGTCCTGAAATGATTGTTTGAATGTTTTGAATTAGATTACATTTTGGGTCAGAGTCATGATAGAGTGAAGTTAGACAAACAGGCCCTGGGTCACACACACACACACACACATATATATATATATATACACACACATGCATACACACACACAAATAAAGTGTAGAAAAAAATAAAAGTATGTGATGTTGCTCAATCTGTGTTGAATTAGGTGAGCGTTCATTACTGAATCAAGAGCCCAAATGAGAGCGAGTGAGTTAAGAGAGGGAAGAAAAAAGGGGGAGGGAGAGAGAGAGGGGTGAGTGCACCTCTGGTGGTGGTGGTGGTCTATTTCGTGAGAACTTATTATTTAACAGTAAAAATACACCATCAGCCCCCTCCTGTATTTGTTTATGTTCTTGGCTATGTCTTGAAAATTTTCCCCGAGCCAAGGTGAATACTTCCCAACAAAGATAACACTTTCACTCCACACACACACACACAAATTCTTCCTTTGAACATGTGACTGAGTCGATTAATAATCAATCAGATGGCGGTTTGATTTCGACTTCTCTCGGTGTACAAACAAACAAGAGTTTGATTCTGATTGAATCCAGATTCCATGTGGATCTCGTTTCTCTGACAAATATCTTCCAATAATGTTTTCCATCCTGCGGCTTTCATTACAATACTGAGCGAGATATCAAAGTGCGCTATAATAAAACAGAACATCTGTAACACATACGCAGCGCTCTCTGTAACATACATGTTGAGAATGACACAATTAAAAAAAAACGCTGATCGCTTGCTCCTTTAAATAACTTCGCAGCTGAAACATCATCTATTTCTGCACCGACATAATTAAATCAATTTAAACGGTATGTTAATTGTTCCCTCATTCGATATAATAATACAAACGCTCAGCTATTCGTGCGTATGCGTTTGTGTGTTCCATAAGCGCTAATGTGTTTATGTGTTAGCAGAGGCACGAGTGTTCAATTAAGCTACTTTGTGGTTCACCTATAAAAAGGCTGATCCATGCTTGGCCTCTATGTGGAGATCACACACGACGTAGGCAGCAGTGAAATGCCAACTTCATTCCACTGGTTTGTGTATGAGTGGGTTTGTTTTCATGCATGTGTGCATCTTCTTTTTTTTCCAAAGATTTATTTATTTATTTTTTGGCCTTTTTAAGCTTTATTTGACAGAGACAGCTTGAAGAGTGACAGGAAATTTGAGTAGAGAGAGAGAGATGGGGAATGGGGAATGGGGATGGGGAAACTTCACAGCAGAAATAAACATGTTTACAGCCTGGTACAAAAAACTGTTTTGGTCTCTGTAGTTAATTTCCTCGTTCATGTCAACTGTACTGAGGGTGAATTTATATACGACTCACCTGTTCACATTATATTAAGGCTTAAAGTTATGCATAATTAAGAGCGTGGTCTTGATTAACTGGCTTGTTTGAGCACCCATATGGCAATCAGCCCACCTCAGGTCCACTGATGATCCACGTCTTCAGAAACCTGCATCATGCATACATCGTCTATCTCATCTGAGTGACAAAACCAGGATAGCTGGGGCGGTCGGTAGCATAGTGGGTTAAGCGGCCGCCCCATGTGTGGAGGCTATAGTCCTCGCTGCAGCCGACCCCGGTTCGAATCCCGCATCGTACGGCTAATTTACTGGGTGACACTCTCTCTGCTTCCTGTCTATCTTCAGCTGTACTATCAAAAAAGGCCAGAAAAAATAATCTTTAAAAAAAAAACAACCAGGCTAGCTGTTTCCCTCTGTTTCAAGTCTTTGTGCTAAGCTAAGCTAACCAGGTTAGAGCAAGAAACCATTTACCAAGCTGTTGAGCTGCTCAAATATTAATTTGCCCGTGCTGACACGTGCAGAGGATGCAATGGATGCATAAAAAAAACAAATTAGTACTTAAAAATTAAATAAAATGTCTGACACTCAAGATCTCACGAGGGAAAGACTTGCCAGACCTGTGGTGTCCCTTATTTTTCCACATTAAAAGGTGGCAAAGCTACAGCACTGGCAACTGTGGTCACGCTGAGAAGTGAAGCGAGGTTTTGGCCTGTTTTGTTTATTGTTGCATTATCTCTGCTGGTGTCCACAAACTATTGGCACAGTTTAACATCTAATTTTCCCATTAGAAGAAAATTGTTTGTGGACATTCATTCATGCGCGCAAAACGACTTCTGAGACTTTAAAGTTGTCCAAGTTAGATAGTCCATCATCGGGTTGCCAACGTTTCTGTTTTGTTGTTTCGCCATTCTGAAGTTTGTTTCAAAGTGTGCGTATTGCATTATCTTCTGTTTGCTGTCAATAACCAGGCAACCGCAGGAATCATGTGTTCAGTGGGAAACATATCGTAAACTTTGTTGCATGATGTTGTATCCTTGCATTTGTTTAGTAGTTCTGCGTTACCTTGGAAGAACATATGGTGTACACAAATGGACACTAAAAAACTATTAATGGGGAACACAGAAATCTTTATGACACTGTCGTCTTGAGCCTTTTTCTGCTTTCAATGATGCAAGCTCTCCTCTGCATGGATCACTTACTCTCTCTGTTTTGTTCTCCGCTGATCACTTTTGCCCCTTTGTCTCTGTCTCCGCTGTGTGGATGTGGAAAGTTGAGCCGAGTTGTAACAGGACAGAACGTTCCTGATAGTCCTGCCAGCTCTCATACAAGGCCTCGCACCTCTCTGTGGGCCCGCAGTTTGTGATCCAGAGCGTCTTTTTCTTTTCTGTATTTTGGGGTTTTTTTTTCATTACTGAGGTGCCCTACCAGTGATCTCTGCGTGAGTGCACAGCGCTGTACATTCCTACCTGGCTTAAGCTGCTTTCCAGAAACACTGTCCAAAATCTTTTTTCTTCTGCCTGTATAAATCAGTGAGTGAGGGTTTATTGCTTCAGGGCGAGTGTGTTCAGGTGCCAGTGGTCAATCACAGTAACATATACTGAACTGAAAACTAATTATTTAAAATGCTCAGGGATTCATGATGTTGCATTTGTGCTGGAGATACCCATTAACAATCCCAAATCAGGTTTTGAAAGATGTTATATCGCCGCCTCACCTGGATCGAGTAGCTTCTACTGGAAACCAGGATAAAGTAATGACAATCTATCAGAAACACTCCGTTAATATTACACAAATTTGTTGTGAGGGGGGTAAAGTTTATTTGTGAATAAAAATATGTGATATGACTGAATAAAATCTAATAAAATAAGTCAACAAGGGAAGTCAAAACCTCAGGGAATGGAAAAATAAGGACCATATCTTACCCTCGGGGTTGAGTTAGAAACCTGAGCGTTGTGTATGAACTCCTGATCTGTCAGTTTGGTAAATGTTCAGGTTTAAATCAAATTTAGTGCCTTTGCAGGGGGCTGGATGAAGGGACTTTCCCCCGGAGAGGGGGTGGAGCAGCGGAGAGTTAAAGCTACATTAGAAGTGTTTCTTTTCTCTGTGAAAATAAAACAGCATTAGATCCTCATATTGCCATTTATTAGCTGTTTTTTTCGGTGATATGATGAGCCGTGCAAAGTCTCTGCCAACATCTCTAAAAACAGGTCGGTGTCAGATGAAGCTGTGTTTCAAATCTGTTGTGGGATCAGCGAGAGAACAATGGAGCTGAGCCGAGAGTTTAGGGGCTCAGAACGGTCGTAACCCGGCGATGAAAAATAATTCTGCTGAGAGGTGAAGTATGGAGGCTATGAAACATTGCAACCATGGGACACCGAACCCTCTGTGGAAGCACGAGAGCTCCAGGAAGACAGAGTGGAAAGAGAATAAGAGAGGACTGGAGCGATGTATCTGAGGAGTAATATAGTTAGATATTTTAATAAAGATTAAAGTCACCTGATTGCAAACTGACTGGCCCCGTCCAAATGAAGTTACACATTAGCTTTTTATTTACAGTACTTTTTTTGTTGTTGCAGAAGCTTCTGCGGGGTTAAAACTTTCTTTCCTTTGGTGGCTGCGTCATGCCAGCAGTTTCTGTAGCTTCGGGCTGCATGACTGTTTTCTGATCAAAGCCTGCTCCACAGTGATCACATTGGAAATAGTCCCATTCTCAGTCTCCCATGAATACATTAGCCTGCAGGGGACAACAATCACACCCGTGTGTAAATATTTGAAAAATCAATGAAAGAAAATGACAGAAAAGATGAAACCCGAGGCGTTTTTCATAATCTTTAAAATCGCTCTTTTGTAGCTTACTGCTTGCGGTGAACGCTTTGCAAAGCCTGGCGTATGTCATTGTTTCACAATATGGCCGTATAGCTTTGTTTTTTAAAGAAAAGTATGGTAATCTAATTCAACTGAAGCACGCTTGGATTGAAACAATTAGAGAGAAAACATTACGTTTAAACCTTGTAAATTTATAACAGATAGAGAATCTAAGTGAATTTCCACAGAAATAAAGTGTACTGACAAAAGAGCAATGCAGTAATCCCACACACGCACTAGCACAAAGCCTCTCTCCCTGTAAACAAAAGCAGATTGTTGTCTTCTTACTGTATGCTGTCAGCTGTAATCAGCCTGTTCTGTTTGGATGGTACTTTATTGTCTTGACTTTTCTCATGTCACTCAACTTCTTGGCACAGAGAAGACCCTCAGCAGAGTTATTTTTCTAAACTTTCTGTGATTCGAGCCACGTCTCACCTCTGTGCTCTCTGCTGGAATTAAGTCATCCCTACCAAAACAAAAAAAAAAGTTTTATCGCACACATTCATACTTCCTCTTTGACTGACATCACCCCTGACACTCACAATAATCCTTTAATTCTTTTTATCGCCTCTCGTACGCTGTCTGTTGTCATCAACAACAACAAAAAAAAGCTCCACGGGAGAAATAAAACAAAGCTTGTAAACTTGCTGAATTTATATCGAGCAAGTGCTCCTCACACCCACAGGGACCGTGCAAATTCACATGCATGCATGCATTCACATGTATACACTTACTGTGCGCTCACTCGCACTTCCTACGAAAACAGTCATATAAAAAGAGACATCGTTGCGTAAGAGAAAGAGGTCGTTTGGCTACTAAACTCTCATTTCTCTTTATTTTACAGTCAACACATTTGATTTAAAATGTTTTTATCGAAACAGTTTGGATTCAAATCAACAACTAAAATGACCCAGATGTCAAAAAGGCACCAAGAAAAACTTTCTCATGAAATAATTTGCGCATTTAAGCCCACTTCCTGCAACTGCAACTAGAATAACCCGACACCTCAGGCTCAATTAAACAGTTAGATCCCTGTTAGTCCACTTCTGCTACTGTGGGAAAAGGGATGTGAGGCAATGATCCATGGTCTGTGTATGACTGTGTGTGTGTGTGTGAGTGTGTATGCATGTTGCAGACACAGACAGAGAGAGAGAGTTGTGACTAAAGTGGGTGACAAACACTCGTTTTCCGCCCTGATAGCCAGCGCAGTGGGAACTTCCTGTGGGCAGCACACTCACAGAGCAGCTAAAGTCCAGACACGGCCGTCGCACAAGGCCACTCAGCAGCAGTGTAACTTCGAGCAAAGTCTCTCATCAACAACTTTGCACCGACACAACACTCGACTTCCAGGAGTTTACAGATATGACATGTAAATATGAAAGACACATCAGCAGTGAGATTGAACAGGACAGGCATTTTACACGATGGTTTCGTCATGTAGCTGAAGTGGGAACAGATTTATCATTGTTGGTAGTGTTGGAGAGCTGGAGGTTTTTAAAGGTAGAGAGGAACAGACGAGAAAAGTTTGGGTTGCCCTGAGCGAACAGGTGGCAGAGCCAGGCGTCCTTCATTGGAGGAGGGAACATATGCCTGTATAAGCGCATATTAGTGATTTGAATTTTGATACAGGTCGCCAGGGGAGCTCGATGAGCAGCAGGGCAACATTTGTCCTTTCAGGTTGATTGAAGACCGGGCACTCTGCCGCGTTCTGGATCAACTGGAAAGGTTTCACTATCACATGCTGAGAGGCTCGTCAGGAGGTGAGATGACCACAGCCTGCATCAGGAGATGAGCAGCATGTTGAGTCAGGTAAGATCTGATGTTGTAAAGTGTGAAGCATCACTACCGGGCAACTAAGGCAACATGATCAGAGAAGATTAGCTGGTCATTGATCATGACTTGATATCTTTTCTGGCCTTGTACTGTAGAACATTATCTTTATACCCGATATGAACCAATGTCAAGCCATGCTATAAATGTATTCAAATGTAACAGCTGTAAATTTAAATTAAGACAATATAGTTTTCTCTCCCAGCCAGCCTCAGTAAATCAGAGGCCAACTAAGGGAAGTGTGCAAGACATGCAAAAGACAGGATACACACACACACACACTATATGAATTAAAACATCTGAACCCCAGTATAATCCTCATTTTATGCCTAACCAATATGCATCAGAAAAGTTGTCACATAGTGTTACACCATGAAATACATTTCACTTTGGGATCAAATGTATTAAATTACAGTGAAATCACAAACACCCTGGGGGATGCATTTGGAAAACCAGGCAGCAGATTCCCGTTGAAAGTGTGACACTGCCAGAAAGAATAGCAGGAAATGACACATATCTTCTGAAAATAATGACCAGTAAATGTTTTTTACGGATTATTCCACCTACAGCAGAGAATTAGAAATCATCGAGGAGATGGAAAGACTGACTGAGACTGAAGAAAATGGTCAAAATGGAGAAGTTATTTATCAGTGTAAGAACTGAGGGTGGCTTGTTTTTGTCCTTGTTGGTCCCCTCTGTTTAAGTGTTTAAATATAATTTGCCTTCCCTCCACTGTATGCTGTAAACACTGTTTCTAAATATTTAATGTTGGATAAACCCCTGTAATCCTGATTTGTAGATTATCGCTGATTAAAAAAAGTCCTTGTGGTGACAGACAGGCCATCTTGAATGACTATATTAGGCCTGTGCACGGGCACTGCGCTGATTTTACACATCCAGATCGGTTTACTCTTCACGAGGGAGCTGTCATCTGTAGTGATGTCATCGGACTTGGATGTCATGTGGACTCGGGGCTCGTAGACAACAAATGAATAACAGAAAGTTACAACTAACTCGGGGCATGAAAAGACATTTACCAGGCGTACAGGGACCAACAAAAAGACGGGCTGTGTTATGACAGGTCGAGGATCTTGTATTTTTTCAAAAAGATACAAGCCAGATATCTCCATCACTAAGTTTGGCGTTTTGTTCCACGTCCTCCAACTTTATCAGAGAGCAATCTTAAATCACTTGAGTACGGCTTTAAAAACACTATTACTACAAGTCTGAGACGTAAATGTGTCATTTTAATGGTCAACATTCAGAGAGGTGAAAGACATACAGTATTTCTTAACTTGCCATCTGTTTGGACGTTCTTTGACAAGTCTGATGAGACTTTTGTCCCAAAAGACAGCAGCGTGAAAAACATTTCTTGGCAGAGGGAGGATGACACAGTTAACCACAGCCTCCTGAGCTTCAGAAACAAAGAAGGTAAGGGGGCCAATGTTACCAAATCATGTGTAATTCCCCAAATGCTCAACTGTCTGAATTGCTGTGGACAGTGTTTTGTAAGCCTCGAGTGAGAAACCGTGAGAGAGCACATGGTGCCATTATATCATGAGCTGTCAGAGTGTGTCGGGCTGGTGGGTGGTGATGCCATTCTGGGTGTAGACAGGCGGGTTGAGAAAGGATGGTAATCAGACCCCGCTGCGTCAAGCAAACTGGGATCGCTGTGTCGAAAGACCTAAAAATAAATAAATAAATATTCTAAAAACCTGGCTCTGATTTGATCTTTTCACTGAAATGAGTTGCGATTCCACGCACCCCGTAGTTCGAAGTCAGTGTGGGGGGCGAATCAGAGTAAACCAACGTCAACTTGTGATGACGACCAGCTTCCATGTCATCCCATGTAAGGACTCCCTGCAGGCTTCCTGATATTCCCCATAGTCTCTCTGACAGAGTTGACGTTCCCCGGGCTCTGTGTTTAGGTGACATCACACAGTTACACACACCGATCACGTTGTTGTGAATCCATAGAAACGACGTAGGAACACAGTAAGGTATGGCAAGACTCTGCAGTCTGACAGCCAACTTCACGTGAATTCATACATGTTTTACTCAAGTCGAAAGAAACGTGGTACCTGAAAACAAAAGAACAAAAACAGGATGTAACTAATTAAAACACAATATCACAGTTTGGAGTTAAAGTCCATGTAACTGAGATTTCTTTCAAAACAGATTAAATGTTGGAAAAACGTTGCTGAAAACACGTAAAAAGACTTTGAACGATATATCACTGAAATGTGGAGTTAGAGGCTTAAACAGGGTTTTGTGGGTGGCTCGATGACACGCTGAGGCCACCCTGGGCATACCGCTGCACCCCTGAGCAGAAAGATGGAGATGAATTCATCTGGCTCACAGTGTTTCAAAGTCAGTCACGTCATTTTCTGAACTCATCTGACACGTTTCAGTCCTGGAGCCTGGAGACTATTGAGTCGACAACTTTGCTAACAGCCAAACATCACGCAACAACACAAGACACAGCAGCCGGCTAATATTACTGACAGCAAGAAGCCCAGCTCTGTCTGTCTTCACCAAGCTCTCGACTACAAGTCAGTCCAATATTTACTTTTATTTGGCGGCTTCTCACTACGTTACTATGCTATTTTCTTTTCTTAGCTTCCTCCTTCTGCTGTCCTCTTGGGTCTCTTTTCCTCTGCCAGGCCCGGTTTCACTGCCCGCTCGCCCAGCTCTGGTTCTGATGCCTGTTCTGGCATTGATCCCCATCAGAATTACCCCTCCAGCCCCAGGTCGAAAGACCTCCTCTCACCGGCAAATCTCCAAAGCTACTGTTCTAGTGGTGTAAACACAAACACTGCCCCGGGGCGTTGAGTTCACAGTCTGGGCAGCGCAGACTGGGGGTAACTATCTAACAGCAGCTACATTTAGCAGCAGTTTAGTGTCCATCAAGAAACTCTGGTGTGTGACTTAGTGCTGTGAAGCATTGCACACTTACCCAATGATTCTGAATGTTACTTTAAGGTAAGAAAGTTACATAATGGGGCTTTAAAGTGTCTTTTGATTGGATTAATTGGTTAAAAAGTGTTGCTAGTGATCACTGTCGAGCCAGAAATGAACACATCTAGGCCACTTTCATAATGTTATGAACATGGTTTTGTCATAAAGACATTGTGCTCTTTGCTCTGTGTGTATATTTTTTACTTTAGGGTTAACCTCTACAGTTATTCGTCCATGATCTTCATCCCTCCCGGCATGTTGCTGCTGCTGCTGCTGCTGAATCACCAGTTGTTCCTCTAGTCCCAGATTCTCCACTCCTCCAGGCCTCTCAGGAGACCTCAGAGCCAGATATATTATACCTGCATCTATATGACTGCGCTGGGAGCCATGTTCCTTTTCAGACTCTCTGCTGTCAGGACTGGGATCTTGCTCTGTGCTCTGCACCACTGGAAGCGAAGTCTGTATTTCTGTATGTGTGTGTGTGTGTGTGCATGCATTCATTGTTATTTAGGCCAAAGTTTGCCACATTCTTTCCATCATCTAACGTGCACATCGACACGTGCGATGATATTCACACTCAGATAAACACACACACACACAAACACACACACACACACACACACATACACAACCATGAATTGTGTGTTGGAAGAGGGATGAGTTTCGAGAAGCCCTACAGGCACACGGTAAGGCCATCATTTGTTTTAAAAGTGACAGTGCACGTGTCTTTGTTTTTCTTTTCTTGATATAAGATATTCTCTCATCACACACACACACACACACACACACACACACACACGCACACGCACACAGTCTCAAACCAGTCCAAAAATGGGAAATGTTTTCTTTTTTTTTGTTGTGGAGGGAGTTGCAGGTATTTTCCACTCCAGCTCCAGACGGATCCAGCTCTGTCTCTTGGATGGCCCGATAAAAGAAACACTCTGACCCACTTAGAAATGACTGATGGCGAACCTTCACAGCAGTCACTGACTCCATGCCTATGACACACGTATGTACACTGTAGCTGCAAATTCTTCGGATGCCCATAATTATTCTGGCAAGTATCACTTGTCTTGCTCGGTCTGAATGCAATGTGGTCAACGTCTTGAATTAGCAATTGGGTAATCAGACCACCGACCAGGCTACTCTCAATGAGAAGACCACCTGCTGCTGGTTAAACTTGGCTGGACTATTTCTCGCCAAACATGACCAGAACACGCTATTATTTTTATATTATTACCTCTGCAGAACTCATGTTTGGCTCGATCACGTCTAGCCATTAAAATGACTGCTATGTTGCTTATTTTAACAGAGCTTGAACAGATGTGACTGACGGGCCGCTGTTACTTGTATCTGTGTACAGTCAGTCCTTATAGCCATGTGCTATATTAGCATATATTATATCAAAGAAGCCAGCAGCTGGTTTGCTGCATGTGTGTCAGCATAGACTAATGCTGTGTTGCAATTCAGATTAGTTAGTACACTCCTATGTAGCATACTTCTTACTGGTGTAGTGTCTTCTCACTTCAAGTACAGCTGTTGTGCATTTATCGGAAATTTACGACGGAAACATTTTCCTCTTTACTGAATTGCAACCAGGCACATCAGTGCCAACATATGACTACCAAAATATAAATATAAATATAAAACATGCACAACTTATATTTAACTTCAGCAGCTTCCTCGGCTGCTGCTGCTCCCTCTTACTTATGCTATGGAGCCAAAGTGACAGCGACTGAGAGCGAGAAACATCCAGTGTTCAACACTTTTTCACAGTTATGAGTGCAGGAGGACTCACAGTACACTTGTACATGTACATGTACTCAAAATAAGCAAGTATATGAAGTACTCACAGGACGTCTTTAAGTAGCGTCTCCATAAAAACCACAACTTGTAGTTTTTACAATTATTGTTAATTAGTGAACTCTGGATGCTGGTTGGTGGTTTCTTCCTTTGGACGGAGCTCGCAGGCTCAACTGGTTGTAGCTTCATATTTATCGTACGGATATAAGAATCTTCTCATAAAAACTCTTGGCAGGAAAGTTAATAAGCTTATTTCCTAAAATATCAAACTATTGCTTTGATATTTCTCCTTTCCATTAAGATAACAATAGTCTTCCTGGAGGAATAGACTTATTTATGGCTGAACGATACCCTCACAATAAATAACCTCACTAAAAGACCCTTCTGAAATTTCTCCACCGGTTGCTCCATTGTTTTTGGTCAAGACCTTTTTTTTATGCCCAATTTTAAGAAAAATTCACAGAAAAACAAAACCCCTGCTTCGCTGTCTCCTGCTATTTCCCAACGTGTCTCGCAGGAGTCTGCTTCTTAAGAATCACAATCACACTCTGGACATTTTCTTCGTAGCAGGTTCGGACACACTGAGGACGTTTTCCCGGCACAGTATGTGGATTAAATGAGCAACATCTCAATTCCTCTCCTGTTCTCCAAGTTGGAAGCAAACGCTGTTTGCATGTAAAGCCAGTGCAAGGAGAGTAAACAACACTGCTGGCTTGAATTTACAATTTCTAAATGTCTGAGGTCTGACCCAGAGCCATCCTCTGACCAATACATACTGGAGCTGTGTTAATTCGCCAAATTTCATTGCTTTAATGAATACTCCACATAACAGCCTTAATTAGTCGTGTGCACGTGAACGCACACAAAATAACTTGGCGTCCCCGAGGATAAATACCTATCGACTCATCTACTAGTCACTCTAAACAATTTAGACAAGAATACCAGTTCTGTGCTAAAAGCAGCTTACTTAACGTCGAGTGCTGGAGAGAAGGGAGCTATGCAAAATCATAACTCATGACCACCCCGGTCACAGAGTCACAGAGGAGCAGTTATATCCATGCTTAGACATACCTTAGGAAATGTGATTTAGAGTTATTAGTTAATGTGTATCATGGGACGTGCCAAAATGTGCTATGAATGTGCTATGCAGTGAGTCAGGCATGGTTAAATGTAGAAAAATCACATGCAGGAGAGTGTCACGGCTTTTCAGAGCAAGTTAGGGGAAATCCAACTCGTTCCCCTTGTCTCTTTTTCTCTCACCCTCCCTCCCTTTTCCTCCATTTTTTTTCTTCCAGCATCCACAGCTCAGAGCTCACAGCCTGGCAAAATATTTTCAAAGGAGTCAGATGTGAGATTTTATGCGCTAAGCAGTCTGATGTGTGTGTTTTAAGTGTGTGTGTGTGTGTGTGTGTGTGTTAAGCTCTACAGTTCCCACCTGTGGGCTCAGAAACACTTTGTTGTCCAAAGTTACTGTAATGTGTCTTTTCCTAACAGGCTGCAAAGGGGTGAAGTCATTACAAGCGTCTGGTGGTCATTGTGTGAAGTCGGACCCTGAGAGGAAATATCAGCACCTCACACACACACACACACACACACACACACACACACACACATTTATATCACTTAGAAACCTTTGAAGAAACACTTGTGTGAGCCCTGCGGAGGAAAGTCTCACATCTTTATGACCTTTGAAGATTACAGTCAGAGGTTTGGTTGGTCAGCTGTGTGTGTGGTGAACGTGTGTGTGTGCATGTGTGTGTGTGTGTGCACGTGAGAGAAAGTATTGTTCGAGGATAAACACAGGAGGGGAGATAAAGCTTCAGGGTGTAAGAGAAACCACTTACTCAGCAGTCTTCCGAACTTCAATCCCACACTCTCATCCTGACCCTCCGTTATGAATGATGTCCAGGAAGGAGCATTAGACATGCCCTGATGGGCACTTGTTATTGTGTATATATTAAATACACACACACACACACATACTGAGACACAGGGACTCACAGGCCTGGCAAATGGGAAAGATAACAATCCTCAGGTCCAGAGTCAGAAAACAGATTTTTCTTTCTGCCGATGAGTTGCGTAATGACACTCAATAACCCGTCCAGTCCAGTCCAGTCGAGGAATGGAGCAGCAACCAGGACTTATAAAAACATCTCCAAGGTATGATGTGGAACTTCAGAAATATTTTTTTTCCATCTTCCCTCTTTCATTCTCCTCACAAAGCTCCTATTTGTATCACCGCATCAGAGAGTGATCGCTGCATTCCCGCTGTTATGGGCCCCCGTAACCCCCCCCCCGACCATAACAATCCACACATTATTGAGCCATTAGCCGCTGACCTCTGGCTGTTATGGGCAGCCTGGACTTCTGATAGGGCCAGATGAGAGCTCAGAGGATGAGAGTGGAGAGCCGGCACAGTGGGAGCTTTGTTAGATGAAACAAAAAAGCGTCCAATTAAAAATCGGTTGAGAGTCTTTGCTGCCGTCCCTCCCTAAGGGGCTGTGGAAGTGTGCCAAATCAGTGCCATCCTGCGCTAATAGACAGCCTGCTCGGCTGTCCTGGGAATCATTTCGGAGTTTGGATGCTGAGCTGCCGGATTTGTTTGGTGTCTATGACAGAGACGACTCTTTTTTTTTTTTCCATGCCTTTGACTATGAAAACGAGTCTCTTAATTTGCCCTTTAACGAAGTGTTGACAGACAACAAAATGCCGACGTGCATTTGTTGACGCGCGCTTCGTTTTGAGTTGACAAAAAAAAAAAAGTTCACTTCCTGACAGTCTCCGACGGGTGAAAGGCCGCACAGGTCAGAGGTGAAAGGTGATCAGGTCGCAACCTGTGCTATGGGAACCATTGCCATGGGAACTGCAGAGATCCAAGGACTTCCTGTCGCTCGTGAGTCTGTCTGAAGCGGAGACATGAATTTCTTTTTCTTTATTGAGCTTGCGTCATGACAGGAGTTGGATCAACAAGTCAGCTCGACGCTGGATGACGAGCTCCACCTTCCTTCATGTAGACTTGTAGCCACGTGGATCTTCAGGGACCCATAATTCGAGCCTAAAAGCAAGCGAGAGGACCCAAAACAATGAGTCAACAGAATTGATCCACTGCAGGACAGAAAAGGATCTCAACCACTCATCTATCACTCTCACAGACTCCCATTTCTAACAGCCAACGAATCCATAAATCTCAAGATCTGCAAGATTTACTGACAAATGAGTCAAATGAGGTTTTCCGCAGACACAAACCTTCAGCGTATTGTCTTTGGGGGATTTGGCTTAAAGATTTTGTGCCTCACGAAGCAGTCTCTGTGCTTTTTATCCATCGCTTGGATATTTGAGAAGCAGATTGGAAATGAGGTTTTCCAGAACTGATGTTACATTCGACATGTGCATTCATGATATGCACTCACGTACGTCCTGCTGCTCCGCTTACTTGTTTTGTCGTCCAAAGTTAAATTCCATTTTTCCTTAGGTCCTCTACTGCATGTATGTGTGTGTGCACATGTTTGTGTATGTGTGCGGTGTGGCCCTGTCATCACGTCAGGCAGAGTTGCATGCTTCGCTCCTGCTTTGTCAGCGTATATTTCCCACTGGAGGGAACACAAGTGAAAATCTGTCAAGGTGCTGATTCAGGAAAGTTCGGGCTCCGATCGGCACAGTCATGATTTCTCACACGGCGCGATCGATGTTTCTCATTATATTCTCACAGGATTAGATTTATGGAATTAGGAACTGGTGACACATTCGCTTTGAAGGAGACTTGACGTCAGGATTAGTGGTTGGACGTGCTAAATACTCATAGCGCTGAATGCATTAACACGACCGGCTCCGGTTCTTGTTCAAATAAACTGCACATGTCTAGGACTGCAGAAAGTACAACTTGCACTTAAGAGCTGATTTAGCTGCAGCACTGAGAATGAGCAGAACACCATCCAGTCATCACATACTAACAGAACGTACAGTAAGCAAGCATTCGAGTTCCCTTGCTTTGATTTGGTTTATATATTCTATGTTTTTGTGTTGGGAAATCAAGAGTAATATTTGTTTTGATAGTGTGAGTCAGAGGGAAAAAAGGATATCCAAACATAAAACCTCAGTGAGGAAGTCTTAAGACGCAAATGAGACATTCCAGCGTAGGTTGTTTAATTGCGCACAACCTCATTTCACAGCAGTGCCGTTGCCAAATCTCCTGAGATGTTTGGCAACAACAATGATGGATTTCCCTGACCAATGGCTGGCGTTGCTGCTCCACAACTGTGTTTAGAAAGCAGAGTCATTGTGAAACTGGGAAGAAAAAAAATTCTGAACATAGTGTTGTCAATAAAATTCTACAACACACAGTGTCGGTCTGGTCAGAACATTTCTGCTTTCGCCTCAAACCCTCAACAATGATGGAATGGGGTATTTCTGGAGCGTGTTCTTACTCCCACCCTGAAAATATGCATCAAGAACACTCCTGCCGTTACAACTTACAAAGCTTTGTCACTGTCAGAGTCGTCCTTGGAGTTACAACAGGTCAAACGCAGAGGACGAATTCCTTCACACTGATTAATACTCGCGTGACATGCACACATTAGATATTTCTGCTTGTGTGCATGCGTTGCTTTCTCCATGGTCAGTCTCACCCAACACGAACCTGTTTGATTTCAAATCTGATCAGTCACAGATTCCAGAGGAAAATGAACCCGGATGATCTCTAAACAGCTTCAGTATATTTCAGATGTGTGCCTGTATATTGTTCCTATTTGTGAAACGTTTATTACTTTTGGCTCCTCATGCGAACCCAGAGACCTTCTGAAAGATGTTACTATTCCTTAACCTATTTATTTCATCAAAGCCAGATGGCAGATGGGATTCTCTCCGGGTAAATGAGGCCACATATCATTTAAAAATCTCATTTTGAAACTATGTTACAAACTCAGCGTCACGCAGAAACAGCCATTAATGTTAACGACATGGATGGCATCGATGCTAATTATTCCAAGACGATGTAAAGAACTTATTGATGCCCCATCCCCAGACTAATGGACTGAGTTAGTGTTTAAAGGCCCACTATATATTTATGAGGATGCAAACTGCTTTCTGCTTCGACTCATGCACTCATTGACAGGTGCACACACACACACACACACACTGGGTTATGCATGCTTGCTTGACCAACACAGCAAGCTCAGCTGTTGCAGACAGGCCTAAAGCGGCGGCATGCCACTCACCACAGTCTGCAGGCGAGCGGATTCAGGAAGGCATTCTAGTCCTCCAAGTCACTCTTGGATCGCTCTCCTCTGGGATTTTTAAAAACGCAGATCAACCCCCCCCCACCCCAAACCCCATTCTGACCCGGGTGGAAGTGGGTCATCAATAATCACAAATCCCCCGTCACTGAGAGGAATCCAGGGTCCATGCATGCGTAATGAAGAGCGTCAGACACACCCATTTCCCTCATCTGCTCCCTCATGAGTGTGTCATGAGTGTAATGGCAACAATGTGTGGCTGAAAAGAGAGAGGAGGGGTGCTGGACTGAGCAGAACTGTCTTAACTTCACTGTGAGTCACCCAGATGAAAAAAAACAAAAGAAAGCAGACCATGACTGTTTTGTATTGACGCATTATTTACGTGTCTTTGCTGCGTCTCAGCAGATTTCTGGTTTGATATTCAGAAATCCGGGTGTGACTGCTGCTGGTGATATTGTATCCAGGTGGATTGATTCTGGTAGCAGTAAGCGGACACAGTACGGTACCAGGATAGGACGAACTACGTGTGCCAGGCATGCACGCCTTCTCCTCTTACTGCTGGGCCCAGGCTCAATCATGCAGGCAATGCTTTGATCCTAGAACACAGTCCCTATAAATGATAGTGAGAACGACTCCTTCCAAATCCTGCCACTCCTCGACATTGGCAGGTACAAGTGGCAACTACAGTATGGTGTCGCTACACACCTGTCTCTGCTCATTGAATGAAAGAGGATAATGCCTGCTGCTGAGGTGTGGTTGGCAGCTGAAAGGCCAAACTTGGTAGGGTCTATTTTTAAAAAGGAGGGAGAGACCGAGGATATGCAGAGGAAAACTGAGAGGTTTGGATATTTCCAATCAGAGGTACAGTATGTAGGACAGCAGACATGCATGTCTTCACCTCTGTCTCAGTATATTTCTGCATATTTTGATATTAGTGCATCATCTTTGTACCGAGATGATCACCCGGACATCCTAAAGATTAATTATCCACATTTTCTTTCTGGTAACTGATCCAAGGTCTGTGTAAGATCAATAAAAGTGCAGTATATAGTTCACCTCGATCCTTAAGCTAAATCTATTTGGCTCTTATTGAACTACATTTTTCCACTTAAGCGTTTTTATGAGTGCAGCGTAAGTACAAATACAAGTACCATATGTAAAGAAATGTGCTTTACCACAAAGTTTTACCACAAAAAACATGAAAAGGTGAGAAGTCCATGACCCAGTTTTCCACAACCAGGAGGGGAAAGACAAAGAAGCCAAAACTCTGAGTGAAGCCAAGTGAAAGTCTAAATTCCTTCAGCATTAAATGCTCCGAGTTCGAATCCAGCACGTGGATCGATTTCAATTTAGGCATCAGAGAAGTCATCATGTCTGCGATGTGCATCTAAACCGAGCCCATCCATTATTTAACACCCATGCACGTCAGCAGGTGAAAGACTGAGTACAAACAGTCTGTGCATGTTCTCCACGTGTCTGTGTGGAGTGAACTGTAGACTCTAAAATTTTGCGTAGGTGTGAATCTGAGTGTGAATCAAGCCCCCCCAACGGTTACATTTCAAACATGAAATGGAGTCTACTGAGGTTGCTTTTCTGAGAACTTTATCCCGCGTTCCAATTTTCACAAATATTAGTGACAAGTTAGTCCGCGATGCGGCCTTGGTAAGGGAACAACTGTGATTCCAGTAAGTGTTTTGAAACCACCTGCCGCTGCCAGATATCATACCTCCAGAGACAGCTGTGTGAATGTGCGCGCGCGCGTTAATGCCGTAACCCATCCGTGTTTGCACGCATGCACGCCCACTTGCGTGTGCTTTCGTGCATGTGTGTGTCAGAGCATCCAACTCGTGCATTCCTCCTGGATGGGATCAGTTCTTTGGAGGAGAGACCCTGTTGCCTGGACTATTGAGTGTGTCAGGACTGTGAGGGAAACAAGAGAGGAAAAAGAGAGTGAGTCTGGCTTTTAGAGGTATTGGTATGATGCCACACACGCACAAAAGTAAAAGCACCCCTGCAAAAACTTTGCTGGATCCTGAAGACAATTTCCTCCTGTGGTTCATCCAGAAATCACTTCATTACTCAGAGACCTCTGTTGTTGTACAGGTGCAAACCCCCACCGAGGACCCCCAGTCCTGAACCCTGAGGACGTCACTTGGAAGCTTCTTTCTGGTCCCGGTTCTCCAACCAGCGTTGGTCTTCCGCTTGTCCAGAAAGCCCCTCTGTCTGGGAGGCCTGATTACACAAGGGCTCAGAGGTGGATCAGGAAGCTGGATCTCTACTATTGCTGTGTGTGCGTGTGTGTGTGGCTGTGTACATGTGTGTGGTAAACCACAATGCTGGTCTCCATATGCATTCATAATGAAAGATCCAGCTGGTTTGCGCAGCATTTTGTACGTCGTTGTTATTATTTTCAGCTGACCTAGAAAAATGACATCCATCTTGATACGAGCCCAGCTGGTTTAATCTAATCTGTGTTGCAGTGGAAAATAAAGTCTGACCAATGCTGAATATTTTGAGATCGGTATTTGAAAGTAAAAAGACAATTACTACCAGAAAAACACAACAGGAACATTTTAAAAAGGTATTCATTGATCCATGAAAAGATGTTTTGTAACATCATGTATGTAGGATATAAAGATAGAAGGAGGACAGCTTTGGATAAATAATGTTTACTGTGATCTCTCTGAACCGAGTCAGGCTGATTCACGCGTGTCCATGTCAGATGGATTATGCTGATTTCAATCTAAAATAATAAAATAGCTTTGATTAGACCGATGCGCTCTGTGCACGCTCCCAATCCACGTAAATCCACTGATGACTGTAATCATGGCTTTTTTATTTCTGGTGCTAAATGTGTCTCATTACAGTGTTTATTTGATCAGCTCGTTTCTTTCTTATCCTCCTGAAAAATTGATTGTTATCAACAGATATACAAATCAGCACTTTGATAAGTGTATTTAATTAACTAGAATTATCTAATTAAGGTTAAGTGAAGCAGTGTGTAGTGAGGGCAAATCTGTGTATGTGCGTGGAGCTAAAGATATTTTTTCCAGTAACTTTTTAAGTTTTTAGCCTCTTGGTTGCAAGCTATAAACACTTTGACATATCACCTAATAAATCGAGTTATGTAACGCAGTTCACTTATACACCACTTCACTAAACATATGGACTGCTGAGCATGTGCATTTGTTGATAACATGGTGATTTTATGTCCTCAGAGGCTTTTTCTGCTCACCTGGCTCTGGTTCTGGCACGACACTGGCCACCAGCTCCCCCTCGCCTCGACCTCCTCATATTAGAAAAATGTCTGCCTGCCAAAAGAGATGAGGGCAGCGGGAGTAAACCATTTGAGTTATGTTTAATTTACTCCTACTTTAAAAGTCAATAAGTAATAACTTAAAATATCAATACATTAGCTACACTAAAAGCGGTCTGGCTTTAATGTGAAGCGTCTGATCTTGGTCTCTCGGCCTTCAGGATTTCGAGGTGTTTACGTTGTTCGGAGTGGCGTAGCCTGTTCCTGAACCCAGCAGCATTAGCATAGTGTTGGACAGTCTCAGCAGATCTGAAAAGTCAACAGTGATTTTTCAGCATTAACTGAACTTGTGAACTCTTGTCGTATTAAGTTTGTTCCACAAAATTTTCTCTCTCGCTCTCTCCACACACACACACACACATTTTGGCTTCCTACCTGGTGGTTAACTCCCCAACATCAAACCGAACAGTCAGACCACAACCCTCCTCCCAGGGGTGTTGGTCTTTGATCTCTATGTTGTCCCAGCTTACAGGGAACATACAGACAGACAGAACCCAGAACAGGATTCTGCTTCATGTTTTTTTTTGCAAGAGAGACCTGATTCTTACAACATCTCGTCTACAGTTCTGCATAACTCGGCCATAAAGTATATACGAGCATTTCAATCTATGGATAACATCATAATGGATTCCAGCACGACGTCGTGGTCTTTCACATATGAAGCCGGTGTTCGGACGTATTGCTTCTATCTGCTTTTATTCAGTTTACTGATTAGATGGAAGCTGTAAATCAGCGGACGCTGATTTTTTAACTTCACCCTCACGGAGGAACGAGACGACCTTTGACCACGAGACAGAGCCGAGCGGAGGAAGACGAATGGCGTCAAATTATATATTCTGAATTCTTTAAGTGGGGCTTAATGGTTCTAGGCTTGAGGTTCCTATGTTGTACATTACATCACCTAATGAATGTGAGCTAAACTATGCTCTGCGCTCGCTAATGTGACAGCTTGACGATTGCTGCTGACTGTATTTATGTGTGAGAGCCGAGCAACGCTGGGTGTGTCGGGTGGAAGGGTTCCAGCTGAATCCACGTACAGGATATAGAAAACCCTCGCTGTAACAACCTATACAATGTCCATGAAACTTGTAATGGTGCTAATGTTGTTATTCGTGTTGCAGGGCCTGCCTGCTCCGAGTCTATAGTTTCATTTGAAAATGAAATAAAAGGCATGAGTATCCTAAACCCAATAAAGAGCAGGAATCGTGACGCTCGCGTTGGGGGATTTTCACTTCGGATGATTTACGCCGCAAAAATGTTTTATAGAGCTCATCTTAAAGTTGCAGTTAAATTCAAAACAACTTCCATTTGGATGGAAAGCAGACTCCTGCTTCTTGGAAATAAATTACCTTCAACCCCTTTTTCCCATTTTCTTCGCCATCTACCAACCCCCCCCAATATCCTTTTACGCCCCCCAAAAATCCTTCTTCTACTCCATGTCCTGTCCTGACTTCTATTTCCCCCCCTCTTTTCCCTTGTTGAACCCCAACGTTCTGTAAAGATTGCCACCATATGTTTCAGAGAGGAATCCCACAACATGTACGGCTCCAGGGCCTCCAGCTCAGATACATGCTGGGCCTCTCTGGGCTTTAGTAACCTTGGCAACTCCCACTTCTCAGTACTTTACCTCAACATGGCACCAGGCCCACATCGCCTGGGGATCTCTGCTTTCTGTCTCTTCACCTCATCTATCCACCACCCTCTATTCTTCGCTGATCCAAGTCTTCCTCTCTCAGTCACCACATTTTCACCTGAAACCACCTCCTTCCATCCCTCGCGGCGTTTCGTCCACACACACATTCCAAATGTTTCTCATTTTCATGTGTCGACCTCACATCAACTTAATTGTTCACGCTGGTTTGCTGACAGTAAAGTGAGAGAAAGCAATCCAGTGATTGGCCAGAGTTACAGTAAATACATTTGTTACAACTAAAGCTGTGACAGGAGATCGGGTTTTGTCCCGGGGTCGGACAGGCCTCCCGGTGGACGGGGGGGAGGCTGAGCTGTCTGCTGCCTATTGTTCACTGGAAGTTGCCAAAAGGAATAACTTCTTAATCAGAACAGTTTGCAGTCACAAACCCACAACGCTAAACTAGTTTCTCTGTCAGCGTCACTCTCACAAAGCTCCCTCTGTAGGTTTTACCTGGTTCAACTCCAAGATAGGGAATTAAACAAAACTAAATACAAATTAATCTGCAGTTGTGGATGTCCATCCATCTTTGTTTCATTCTGGCAAACCTGCCAATGCATACATATACACTCCAAGTTTCTCTGCTGCAACACGTCCATGCGCTACATCTTTGTTTTCTCTCACTGTAGCTCTGTATCTCGCAGCTGTATCAAATACTGCCAGCCGGCAGTAATTCAAAGTGGCACACAGATCCACAACAAATGTATTCTACAACTTAGAATGTACTCACTGATACCAAAGTAGATTAATCATAAAAAGTAAGCCAAAGCAGAGGTCAAGCCGCTCCTTCAAGTGGTACCAGACAGACAACACTGTGGGAACACCACAGAATAGATCCTGACTTTATTATTAATACATGATAGATTCTAACTTAAATAAATGGTTAACAATGAAATGACAACAAAGTGTACTAACTCTTTGTAATACTCTCCATTCAAATCATGTTTATAATATATAAACCATTTATCATGAAAGTGTCATGTTTTATAAACATCACAGTCTGCATGAGACGCTCCAGAAGGAAAGACTTTATGGTTTACGTTGGGACACATTCAGTTTGGCAACAAAAACTACTTGGCTAGGTTTAGAAAAGATCATGGTTTGGGTTGATAAGTGTATTAGTTACATCAGCTAATTTATGTTAACTCGTGTTTGTTTAGGAGCGGGCGATCTGGGTTAGATCCTGGTGGGCTGAGACCTTTCTATGTGGACTTTACATGTCGTCATGTCGTCATGGGTCCTCCAGGTACTCCAACTACCTCCCACAGTCCAAAGACATGCAGGTTAACAGGTTGAATTTGAATTGCTCGTAGGTGATCGGTGATCATTAGGTAGCTTTTTTTATTGTTTTCATGTAAAAAAAAAATTTCTTCTTTGGTTCAGGGAATGACGCACAGCATGATTTATTTTTCTTTAAAACATGAATGTCAAAATACTGAGAGTATTGTGTGACGTGATCCCATGTGGGATTGAACATTTCAATGTTAGGACACGAAAAGAGAAATAGTGTGAATGAGTGTGTGTGTGTGTGTGTGTGTGTGTGTGTGTGTGTGTGTGTGTGTGTTGCGTGCACGAAGCGGATTTTTCAAATTGACACAGGGCGCATCCAGCAGAGGGATGAGGTGTTTGGTAACAGGCCGCATGGTTCCACTGAAAATATAAAAATGATAAATTAAATATGAGAGCAGCATTGCCTAGAAAAGATAAAAAACAAATGTCAAATATGCAAAAAAGGGTATTTTTCATGGGAAAGATAATGTATTGCCCGTCCAAGGGGCCTCTACCCCCCGCTCAGTTTTACCCACTCCCCACTACCTCCTGCAGAGAAGACATCAGCACGGCAGATTTTTACCAGAAATCGAAGCTCAGCCATCATTTGTTCTTTTTTTTTTATTCCAGCAGCTCCTCCTGCTATCAATGAGTCCATGTCCACTAAACAAGAGCAGGCGGAGTCATGTGATTGATGAATGGTGAGTCAGTCATAAAGTGCTGTTAGGAGTAAGTGCTGTACTGCATGCTACTTTATGCATCTTGTACTTTTTTGGCAAGAATGCGTTGCTATAAAGTTATTTGCACATTTCCAAATGTGTGTTTGTGTGTGCGCACATGTAAATGGGTGTGTTTTGTTTCAGATCCTGGTTTGAATTAAAGACTTCCCGACACAATTGAAACAGCATATAGCTCCCAGCCAAGTGTGTAACACATCTCTGCTCTTGATTTGAACAACACACAGAGACACACATGCACTCAGCCATGGTACATTGGTTTTATATTTTACAGCTGATTGCAGTTACCTCTTCTTATTGTGCAAAGAAAGAAAAGAAGGAAAGAGAAAACTGAACTAGGGCTCCCTCATTCAAGATTTAACTTGATACCTCTAATGGAGTCATCTAAGGCCTCTTCCATTTTCCTTCAAACATTCGCCAAATAAATAAAGTTGTAAAATTATTATTATTTCTAATCCAATCATTCTTGTCCATCTCTGACATCACTCACATATTATTTCAGTGGAGATTGTGGCAATGATCTTTACATAAAGCAGCAAACTTGTGGTGGATACTGAAAGATGAAGGCTAATCTAACAACTGATGAAACAAAAGAGATAAAAAAGAATTTACTGCACAGTTTTAATGCAAAAAAGATCCAAAGGAAAACTAAGCAGACATGTCCATCCAAAAGGAGCCGTTTTTTGCTTTTTGGACAAGATAACGCTGTTTTGGACAAAGTCCAGCGAATGGAATGACAACACATGTCCGGACAGATAATGAATCCTAATGTCACGACCCAGCTCTGAAGCCCTGGCAAAAACAAGAGAAACACATATCGAAGCTGAAAATAAAAGTGATTTATTGTTTCATCATTCAAACGACTGGAAAAAAAACTAAACAAAGGATAAGATCAGGTATGTTTATCCGAGTGTAACGTGTGGCGTGAGCGGGATGTTGCCACGCGTGGCAGAGAGAAGTCAGAGAGGTGTGGTTTATATAGTTGAAGTTACCTGGCCCAGGTGTCTCCAACTATGGTAATTAAGCTGCCTCTCAGGTCCATCTGCACTCAAACAAAAAGGGCAAACAAGCAGCTGATGGTCACACTAATTACCTTAATCACCAGCTGATTTTTCCTTACTTTGAAACTGAAATGTTTCAAAACTTGACTTAATTACAATGAATCTAGAATCTGAATAACTCAAGAGTTCAAGGATTACATAGTAGAAAATTATGAGTCAGAGTGGGAAACACAATATGAATCAGTCATTAGGTAAGAATTTGTTCATTCATCGAGTATCTGTGAATCAGAATAATGACTATGTCATGAGTTGTTCCTGAAATAAATCCGCCACAGAGCAGCTCAAACTGTAACGACATGAAAAACAAAATGTGGTCCAAGTGATTCAGAGTCAAGCACGTCTAAGATAATGTAATCAAACTTATGTTGTTATTCTGCAGAAGTATTTCCTTTGCTCTCAAAATCATCAGATTGGCAACGTAGTGACGCTGCTCCTCTCTCCTTCTCCTATCCACTAAAATGCCACACAGTCTGTCAAAAAGTTGATTTAAAAGTCAAGAAAACAACAAATTGTCTGACCATGCTTGTGTTGGTGTTGGACGCTGGGTGCCCTAGTGTGATGCTCTTTGCATCTGTAGATAAAACATCTTTCAGTGAACTTTTAACTGGCTGTGGAAATGCTGCAATTTTGATTTTACCAAAACTATTTGACAATTTCCTTCCAAGATTGTTGATATATATATAAAAAAAAAAGACATTAATATGGACACGGACGTCCAACAACCACAATTCTTCAGGAAAATCCACAATATTTTGAAGTGTATCCGTCATTTCTGGGGTCAGGCACTGATGTTGGCTCAGATCGCCGTTCTAATTCCTCCCAAGGGATGTTCAATGGGGTTGAGGTCACGGCTCTGTGCAGGCCTATCGAGTTCCTCCACGCCAAACTAGTCTAACCATGTTTTTATGGACTTTGATTTGTGGACAAGGGCCAGAACAGTGAAGGACCTTTCTCAAGACAATTAGCTAAAATGTCTTCATATCCTGTAGCATTAAGAAGACCCTTCACTAGTCCAAACCCTGAAAAGCATCGTCAGATCCACCAAACTTTACCCACTACACCCTCTGTTATGTAGTGTTCTTCTGGCATCCACCAAGCCCAGATTTGTCCATCTGACTGCCAGACAGTGTGATTTATCACTCCGTAGAACATGTTCCTACTGCTCCAGAGTCCAGCTGCTTTAGACTCCTCTCTAGGCGATGCTTGGCATCGTGAATGGTGATGTGAGGATTACGTGATGCTTGGCCATGAAAAGCCACTCCATGAATCTTCCAACGCACAGTTTGTGTGCTGATGTTACATCCAGGAGCAGTTGGGAATTTTAGTGAGTGATGCAATAGATGATTTTCAGGCGTCAGACGCTCCAGCACCCGTTGGCACCCCCACACCATGGGTTTGCATGGTATACCACTTTGTGGCCGATCAGCTGTTGCTCGGAGGCACTTCCACTTTACAATTTACAGTCGACAGTTTAGCAGGGCAGACATTACACAAACCAACTTCTGGCAATGGTGACGTCCTATGAAACATTCAAAATCACTGAGCTCCTTACAGCCCGTTCTGAAATGTTTGTCTGTGGAGATTTCATGGCCATCGAAGATAAAATATGATAGACATTATTGAACCCACACCGGCTTCTCCATCTTATTAAAAGAGATCTTACGTTCCCTGTAATAACAGATGGTATGCATGGTTTGTCCCGTCCTCTGCATCCCCGTCTCCTTCTCCTCACTTCAGCATGGATCTCCGGTCTTTCCACAGAGAGCGTGCTAGTGCTGCCTTGCACAGATGTTTTCAAGAGTAAACAAGAGAGCTGTGGCTTCTTTAAAAAATGGGTCACCCAATATATTCATGAAGTAGTCCATACAACAGAATAAAAAGAAAACAATCTCCATGTTTGCACACAAACTTGTTAGATAAAAATCCTAAAAACATAGAAGTGGTCAGAGCTACTGTGACCGGCTGCGACTGTGATGGACGTATCTCAAACACCTGAATTCAATATTTAGTTTGGGTGTCCACTGATCTTTGGCATTATAGTGTGTACACGAATTTATCTGTAAAGGCTGTAGCATATTTTCATGGTTGTGTCATGCAGAAAAATGCTTCCTCACACTGATGACTCATGGCAACGTGGCTTTAGCATTCCCAGCTGTTGGCACAAGTTACTTTGGTATCACCAGGACCATGCTGCATTTTCACGTAACGCTCACTCGTCTTACAAAGGGTGGGAATGGTCCACCAAAAAAACTATAATGAGCAAGAGATAACCTACAGAACTTACTGCTGGAGGTGAAGTTAGTTTGTGTTTTAGGTTGTGTATTATCTGTGGTGACAGCCTGGTTAAGAGTTTACAGATATAAAAGAGAAATATTCCAACTCTCTCTTCGGACGTCTCCAGGAGGTCCAGGTTGACTAATGAAATTCTCCATACTGACTTACGGGACGTGCTGCTGTGAGGAAAAGTATGCAGAAATCTCGTCTGCGGTGCATTTATCAAAAGGTGTCAGGGTAGTCCGTGAATGACTCTGCATGCAGCATGTGTGAACAATCTCTACAGGCTGTTTGTGGGCTGAGGTCCCGCTCGGACAGTCATGCAGAAGTCATATCTGCTGCCTTTTTGTCAAACTACACGTCATTAGCAGCTACGCTTCGCATCATTAACTTTAATCAACCACACACAAGCCCACTTCACTCCCTTCCCGTCACTTACACACCATCACTTCGAAGCCGTCCATTAGCACTCTACACTATCAGCCGCATGTCTTGGTGCTCAGCACAACGTGGCCCCCACAAGCCTGAGAGATTAGACTGGTGGCTGTGATGGGCAGCCGTCATCACCTCTGTTTATTTAATCACCATCCACCTCTCAGAACCTCTCCCCATCCCTCTGTTACCTCTCGTCTTCTCTCCCAGGACCCGATCTTTGACTCCTTTAGGGAGGTCTGCACTTCTAGGAAAACCCCTCCGGACCTCAGCAAAAAAAAAAGACACCGCAAAAAACAGAGAGCAGGACAGCACATGTACACACACATACATAACCGACACACATGTGTTGGAGTATACCAGTCCTCCCAGAGGAATCGAGATGTTTTGGCTGAACAAACACGGGATTGTTTATGCTCTGAGGTGGCGGTCAGCAGTTTTGAGAGATTCAAAGATTTTTTTTTTTCTGCTGCAGAAATGATTTTGGAGGAAGACAAACATCAGAGCTAAACCACAGAAGACTCTAAAAACCCTCCAAGGTGAATCTGTGTCCTCGTAAATCACCAGATCACCCCCACACCATTTGCAGATTTGTGCAAACTTCTGGTTTGGAGTCTCCTGAGCTGGAGACTGATGTGACCCATATCAGGTGCTCTGCAAATAGTCTCTGCTCCTGGGCGCAGAAATATTACGCAAACACTCAAAGGAGCCTCGGGCCCTCTGTGATCCAGAGCACAGCAAGGCCAGAGAGAAGCAGAGAAAACAACCAGCATCTGCGTTGGGAACTGTCCACGGCACAGAAAAAGCAGCGAGGAGCAGAATGATCCGGGACATCTGCAAAAGGACATTCCACAGAAGATTTCAACAAACAAATGAGAGAGGAGTGATGCAAGCGGTTTGTGGCTGGTGTAGAACAATAGCAAAGTCAACAACATTAAGATAATGCACTTCCGTGGTGTACACACACTCACCCACTCGCAAACATTTGCATAAATATTGTATATATACACAGACACACAGATATCAAGCAGCAGTAAATCAGCCGGGATGTGGTTTGAACAGTCTGAGTCACCACGGTCGGAGCCAGAGAGACACTGTGGTTTATCCCCAGTGAAGTTATGTTCTTGGTAGTAAACATGGGGACGGGCCGCACGCCCACACATTGACCACCCACTTTTGTGCCCGCACTACAGCCTACTGATTTATTCTTATTTTTATATACCTTAGATCCAGCTCAGACAGTTGTGGCTTTTAGACCTCCGTGTGTGTGTGTGAGTGCACACTTTACAGTGCTGTATATATCAGCCTGCCAGACGGTTAGTGTTGAGTGAAATACAACAGGTGACCATGGTGTGACCCAATATGCTTACTCTCTACTGGAGGCCCTCAGACAGAATTCATAACTCTGTCTCTCTTTCTGTCTGTCTGTCTGAGTGAAATGGAAATGTTGGCAGCTCCGTGAGGACACCTGACTCGGCCCGTGATTCATTTCATTTTCCCGGCTTAACTGTTTTGAACCTGAAAAAATATTTCTTTTTTTTCACTTTTACTTAGATAAGGTGATAGAGATCCAACAGCCTGTATGAAATAAAAAATGAAAGTCACAGTTAATTGGCAGGCAGATTATATAATAGATAGATAGACAGAACATTTCATCACTGAATCATGAAAATGAAGACTCCAGACTTGACTTGAACTTGAAGAGACATAAAAGACTTCTTCAAGAAGTCTAAGTTTACAGTTTGTTTATGAAGAGTTAAGACACATTTATCAGCCACTTAAGGCGCCAATGCACTGAATCAGATCAGCTTGTTGGATGGTTGAACAACACTGGAAACCCTCTCAGACTTTCCCCATGTCGGAATTGGTCGGGCCGTGTCCAACAATTTCTGTACTGTAACTTTCCGAAATCGATGATCCAACATTCACACCCACTTCATGCACTGGTTGGCCCGCTGTGTGAAGTTAAGAAAGTACGCAGGGTTTGAATTTCTCTCTCTCTTTTATTTTTCCACTCATGTCACAACTGTTGCTGTCACCGTCCACATGATGATCAACAGCACTATGAATTTCTTCCAGGAGTGACTGAGAGCTCTTATCCTAAAAATCTAAATGAAATTGGTTCTCCTCCCTTCCTGTGAGGCCTGCTTTTTCAGCTCGTGTGTCCGTTTGAATCAGCTATAACCACATTTAATTTTTTAAGTGTGGTCAGACAACATGTCACATGATTGTTTCTAGCCTTGCCCAGCCTGCTTTGTAAGTGATCACATGAATAACCGATCCAAATGGTTAATTCTCGGACAAAATCCCTACATTTTGTCATATGTGAGTCAACAAAAGGCCTGTATGGTAGATTTTCTGTATCATGTTGAACTGCCCAGTAACAGTTTAGCAATTCTATATGGTCTATAAAAACTTATGAAAACAGCATGGCAGACAAAAAACAAACTAATTTGGAGCGTGGTGGAACGTGTGCTGCTGCTGCTGCTGCTGGTATCACATTAACAACTACAACAACAAGATGCTTGGAAATAGACAAAACAAGAATAAGTTTGGTTTTTTCTTACATTCCCATGGTGTAATATATGAATTGTTTTCTTTAGATAACAGCTTACAAAGCTGCAGCTGCGCTCGGTAAGTTATGCATGCTGCTTCGAGTATTATTCATAATATTCAAAGAATCTGACAGAAACTCTTTGCTGGCTGGACACTGAATTAGTGAAATTTAAGAGGATCTTTAAAGCCAAAGACAAATAGCTTTTACTCAGTGAAAATTAAACATTTTCTTTTCATCTTTTCTCTTTTAGCAGTGTGAAAACAAACCGAGCGGTGATTGATATCCCATCCCCGAAAACAGGATGTGAACTGTGAAAAACCACAGTAAATTCACACACACTCACACACACATATGCATGCATGAATGCAAAGAGATCCCAGACAACAAACTTTGATTTATGTGGCAGCTACAGATGTACCCAAACCCTCACATCAAACGTGACTCACAAAACCCTCCGACGGGAAAAACGGAAGGGGACGTGAGAGGGGAAGTTGTCGCCCTTCGAGGAAGAGAGACGAGGAAGAGGATGTCACCAGAGACTCCCACCAGTCACCTGGCACAACCATCAAAACCTCTTGACAGGAACCTTTATTGGTCATCTCATCACCATGTGCCCATTCACTATAAATAACCCTCTCTATGAGTCTATTGTTCCTGGAAGGACCTTCCCATGTTCCCCCCCTCTTCCATCTAACATGAAGGCAAGACCACACTTTCACCCCATTGACTGGTTGTGTGCTCGTGCAGTGGGAGCGGCAGCGTGTCTGCCTGGAAGTATGTCTTAAGTGGAGTTCGTGACGTGGAGGATTTAGGACGTAGTTTGAGACAGGACAGGTTGACGGGCTGCTTCAGGCAGGGGTCAGGTGGATGATGTTACAGTGTACAGTTTACACCACGAATGATAGCTGCCATAACATAGCTCTGTTATAGGAACTTCTCCAGCCTTTTACAATATACATCTCCCTCCAACTGCATCGCTCTCTTTTACGATCGCTAAATGTATACAGTGAGAGTGCTGAGTTTGCAGAGCTTGTTTTCCCATTAGTCCTAATGGCAGTTCTGGAAAAAAAAAAGTTTTGTTCAGGGTTCCTTAGAAAGAGTACACCGGAACATTGTAATGGCTGAGTACTAGATCTTATTGAACATTGAGTTTCCTCTTGTTCTAATGAGCTTCCTCTACAAGGCTCTTTAGCAATGTAATTATATTTACAACCACTAGATGGGGTGTTTCGACCCCTTGGTCTTTGGTGCACTGTGCTCAAAAAATGGTATGAGAAAGTGGTCCACCATAGACCTACCATCATCATCCAGGGTCAACTTTAAATAGCAGTGATGGGATTTTAATTAATAATAATGAGAACAAGTGTGATACCTGTTTTTTTTGTCTAATTATCACAAACACACACTGACACAATCTGACTGTAGTAAAGGACTTATTTTTTCTTCCAAAGCTGGAAGTGTTTTGTGGTGGATCTGACAACATTATGAGGAATCTAAATTACTACCACATTTATTATAATTCCCCTAACCCACCCACTCCTCCCCGTGTCACTACATCTGTGTGTGAACTACAGAGAACTGTGATCGAACCCTGCCTTCATAAGCTAGCCCTGATTCGGTCAGATCCACGGGTGTTATCGTTTTTGTTTGCGTTTTGTTTGTGTGTGGATGGAGCCCCCTTTTCCAACCAGAGGCAAGGGGTCTTAGAGGTTCCTAAACACTCTTTAAGAGCTCCAGTCTGTCTCCTCTTGACTCCTCACGGTATGCGGATGGAGGCCGAGACGAGGTTGGCTTCGGGCTGCGGTGTTTGTGGGAACGAGAATCCTGCCAACAACTATGAGACGTTCCACTGTCAAAGTTTGTGTTTATACAATATGAGCGTGTGTATGTGTGTGTATGTTAGGGCGGCTATAGCATGTATAATGTGTGTGCATGTATATATATATGTGAGTCACAGTGCGGGCATGATTTCAGGCCTGCATGTACATATTGTGTTTTTTATTCTTGTGTGATGGAGAGTCTATGGTTCACTTTGCTTATAGCATGTGGCTCCTCTTGTCTCTATCAATTAGTGGGTTTTGTGCTGACAGTCTTGGAGTCATGAGCCTATTAGCCTCACTGCAATCAAACTGAGAATCCTAACTCATCTCTAACACAGTGCTCCATGTGATTAATCTGGGTCCATCCCTCAGAAACCCTGATCCCTTCCCTGCTGGAACCTCAGTTTGGGACTATAAAACATGGTGTGCCCTAAATCTGTAATGATGTCATGAGAACAGTTTCATCAAGTCAAAGTCAAATGAGGCAAGTGTCAAAATAGTTTCTCACCATTTTGAAATACTACATGAAAGCTCTGCTTTAAACAGAAACAGGCTCTAAACACAGTTGATTATTTACAGGGACCTTCATTAGCAGTAGTGAAAGATATCAGGCTCTTTTAGCATCAAGCTTTTCCATTGGCCACATGCCATACCACGTTGATTAGCGTTACCACCACCAGTCTAAAGTGGCGACCCACCCAACCCATCAGACATCATCCTCCTCCATTTCATCATCCTGTATCTGTTTTTCATACAATACGTGGTAGATGCCAAGCAAAATCATCTACAACAACATCTTAAAAATCCATGATTGATAAGTGGCTGGCTACCAAAAAGTGTTGCACAGTGTTACGCTGTGCAGCTTTGCCATGCTCGACATCACGCACACAAGGAGAATTAGAGCTAACACACCACAATCTATTATGGTATGCTCGGGGAGCAAGCGTGCACGAGTTGCCATATGATCTAATCTGGCGGGACGAACCAGCTCAGCGTCTCTTGCATGGAGACGGGGCTGAACTCTCAGGCTGAACCCGTCACAAGTGTCAGTCTCCTCAGAAAGACCGAACAACACACTGCCACACAGAGGGAACTCATTATTCTCGTCTTTAACTGCCTGTATATCACGATCTGAGGAATCCAGCTCTAACACAGGAGTTACCTTATTTCCCACCACGTCATTTCCCATTAGAAATTCGATGCCTTTAACTGGTAGTTCCGTACATACTGCTACGTAACACACGGTTTCAGTTCAAGACAATCACGTCATCAGTTAAAGACGCACCTTCGAGCCCTGTTGTGATGGGAATCTAAACCTGTGTCGCACTGGGCTGATGCAGCAAGTCAAACCAAGTCAAGCCAAACCAGAAATGGAAAAGTTTGCTGCGCTTAAGACAACGTCCTGCGTTGTAGAGATGACCTGTGAGGGTGAAACAAAACCCAAAGTGTAAAGCAAGAGTTGGGTGATAATTCAAGGTTATCATCGGCAACTGGACTAGCTTAGTTTCTTGACAATGTGTCACCTCTTATCCAAGAGGCTTCTGCAGTTCTAAGTGACTCGCGGGGAGTGCCAGGTATTTATCTGATGCCTTCAGAGGCAAAGCGTCTTCAAGAAACAGTTGAAACAGTCCAGTTGCCTACGATAACCTTTGATGGACGGTTTGACCTGGATGACTGAGAATCTTCACAGACTTCACATACTTTGTGATTTTGGCTTTTCAAGTGACACCAGTTGATCCAAAAATGCTGATTAAAGCAGCTTTATGAGCTGCAATAGGGCTTTGTGGACCCTCTTTGAGATTTATGTGTATTTAAGAGTTGATGTAATTTTCCCTCGAGTGTCAAAACACTGTGTTTGGCAACACGGGGCGATACTGTCAATGTCTTACTTATGTGTGCTTGTGAAATCAGCCGATCAAAGTCGAGGCTAGATGGAGAAAATGTGTTAGCGTTCAACAGCCAAGTATTAATACTCCATCATGCCGAGTGAAGGGGGAACACGAAGGTGTGCGCCGTTTGTCAGATTCTTGTGAATGTGCTATGTAGGCTTGAAGTGTAAAACTGAAAGCAGTCAAGTGTTTTCCTTAGTCATGAAGACTTTCAGTCTGGAAGAGTCACTCCAAAAACACGGTGACTTTTACTGATGAGTCACTTATGGATTCATATCCTCTCTGATGCCAGGTCATGAATGAATGGCAAAGCTCTAATCCAGCTATTAGCCTGAAGGGATGATCAGAACCGCTCGTGTTATAGTCAAACCATATTTCATTCATAACCATATTAAACATTCTCCGATAGATAAACGCAACACACGTGCATTTCATTTCCTAGAACACAGGAAACAGGAAGTTCGAGACAGGAAGAGAGTGTAATGGCCTTCGTTCCGCTTCGATCCAAAAGCTAAATGCATTCCTGCCCCCCTCTCCCCTCCAAAATAAAAGTGTTTCTCATTTTCTTTTCCATATTTGAATCTCAGAGATTGCAAGGACTTTAAAATCAAATTCCATAACCTAAAAATCAAATCTAGGGCTCGAGGGGAAAGATCGTATCCGCTCCATGTTTAATCCAGTTGTTTCGTAACTATCTGATGTTTTTAACTCTAGAACTCTAACGTCGGGTGATTTTTTTTATCCACACAGTTCTTGTCATGTGATTTTCATTGTGTCGCTGCTGTCTGAGTTGCATGGGTCCTTGGGTAGATGTTTGTTTCCCTCCTCCCATCTATGGTTTTTTCAAGAGGCATGCGTTAGTGGTAGTGAGTGCCATTTTTTTGTCTATCTCTTCCACAGTTGTCAGTGATGCAGAAAGTCTGTGCCTTCACCAGACAAGGCTCACATGTCCCAGGAATGGGTGGACCAAAGAACAAGTTCCCAGCTCCATTATTTTTTTTTTTTTTTTTTAGGAGATTTCTCGTTAAGGATTACCTGATATTTCAATAATTTTGCCTTTTTAAAAATGGTCCCCTGTGGTACCTTTTTTTTATTTGATGTGATATTGTATATTGGGAAATTAAAGAAGAGTACTACAATTTGGCATACAGTGTTGTACTTTTACATAAATTGATTTATCCGGGATATTATATCGGGTAAAATATACCCGACGTTAGTGATGGTGTTACTAATTTTAACGTTAGTGTTTTAGGGTTAACCAGGATTTCACTTCCTATTTAAAAGGTAAACAGGACGCGTGTATGACAACCCCTCAGGATGAGATTATCAGTCATTTTTTCACACTCACACACCGTCATTATCCATAACACACACATGACAGTGACATCTGCCCACCGCTGTACTGCAGAGGAATTCTTATAATCTGTCTTCAATCCCACTCACATCTCGTCTCCTCTCCTCTCCTCTCCTCTCCTCTCCTCTCCTCTCTCTAATATGTTTCCAATTCCTTCCGCCCCTTCTATTATCGCTCACCCTGTGTGAAATGAACCAAACACTCCCAAGCCTAAACAGGTTTGAAGTTTTGTTAGTTCAGGGGGAGTAACCACACCCCACCTCTCTTTCTCTCGCTGTCTCCCTCTTTTCCTGTGGAAATGGGATCATTTAGTAAGAGGGGAGATAAGCTGAGTGGACGGGGTGAGTGAAGGCTTTTTGTGTAAGGTCTGACGCACAGACAGCTCCTTTCCTGACAGCGCCCCTGCACCCACAGCGAGAGGCGAGGGGCACAGGTCAGGCTGAGCTATTCTTTTCATTTATCCTCCTGTCTGTCTGTGTTGTCTTTCTCTCTGACTGCGATAACGTCTGCTCACAATATCTCTAATGAAATTTCTTAATGAACGTAGGCCGCACTCTCGCTATCACTCCCACTGATGCCCTTTTGAGCTCTGACAGACGTCCTGTTCGTGATATTACCACAACACCTTTATCTGCCCTCTTCGCTCTCTGAACTTATCTCTCCCTCCTCCGTATTCTCTCTTCATCACTCATCTCACCTCTCTTGCCTCCCCTTATCTAACATCATCTTTGTAATTTCCAGGAAGTGCATATGAAATACTCGAGGCAATTTTCCTCTCCCTCTCTCTCTCTCTCTTAGCTGGAAGAGTAATTTCTTCATAAATAATAATAAGCGGAGAGGAATTTCCAATCTCGCTTGGCAGTCATGGGGTTGAAACGGGAGTGGGAGGATGAACCTTGACATTTTTCACACCGGATCTTTGCCAGCTGATTAAAAAAGACAACATACAATATATTTCATAAATTCACTGAGAGGTTTATGGCTTCACACCAGTCCCAACCCTTTTATTGTTTTTTTTTTTTTACTGATGTTCCACTTTTGTGCAGCAGGACCATAAAGAAACGATTGGACAGTTTAATGAAATACGCTTAATTTGTTTGTTAGACGAGAAGATTGATATCAGTGTCACGTCGGGCCGGTTAGCTGAGCTTATTAATAGAGTGGAAAGTGAAACATGTAGTCTGACGTCTGTGCGCAGGTGACAAAATCTGCCCACAAACACCACTAGAGCTTCCTGATTAGTAGATTTGATCTACATCTATATTTTATTTGTGGCCCTTTCTACGTTAACTTAGAATTCCCCAAGACGTGATGGAAATGGGGGAAACAGGTACTGTTTAAAGGTAACAACACACATCTAATTTATACATTATAACCAGAGCCAGACTAGTTTTCGTGCTAAGCACTACACTAACCAGCTGCTGGCTGCGCCTTCATCTTCTCATGAAGTTCTTAGGAAGGACAATCAGCGTGTTTCCCAAAATGTGCAACTGTTCATTTAATTAGTGGAGATCACTGACGATTCTGGCAAGGACGGATATGATGAAACCTCACCACACACACACACACACACACACACACACACTTCTATCAGCTGGCCTTCATGATGCGTGATGCGAGTATGTCCCATGCTTACGTGTGTAGCTCCTACATGCATCATTGACCTCAATCCCAGGGGGATACCTCCAGTTACCAGGCCTCATTTCCCCAAAGTGGTGAGCAGGGAACTCTGCCAACGAAAATATATGCACACGGAGAGCTTGAGTAACACACACACACACACACAGCTGTATTACACATACAGCTGACCTCTCAGTGAGTACACGCAAACAGACTTGGACTCGGATTGATTATATCACCTGTTTATCAGTGAGTGCGTGTCAGTTCAGAGCTTCATTCGTGGCTCTTCTGCTCGACAAGCACAGCATGCCATCCTCATTCTTTCTCCGCCGCTGATGCCCCCCCTCGTCTGTATCAAATCTCCCTCTTCTTCTTCGCCCTTGTCTTTGCTCCCCCCCTCTCTCTCTTTATTCACACAGGAATGTGCGATATGTGGATCAGCAGACGGGGGTGTGCGATGTTCCTGCTGTGCTCTGGTGAGAAGGCCGGATGAGGAAGAGGTGGTGAAAAACAACCCCGCTGCCACCTCCACTCACGCATCCTTCATCACCTCTCTCTCTCTCTCCACAGATCCAGTGACCATCACACACCTGACCTACTTTTTATGGCCTTTCACCTTCATGCCTCGAAACTCTCATGCACATATCTGGCAGAGCATGTAAAGCAGAATCACATCATGTTAACCTTGGAGAATGTCGACCCACTGCATGTATTTCATCCCTGAAGCCAAGTTAAAATTGAGAAATGATGTGTTCTTGATTTATAGGAAGACAGGCATTGAGGAAAAGAAGGATTTAGACTGAGACAGAGAAGAGGAGAATGCTAAGGAGCGTGTCAGCGTTGCATAATGCTTTGACGTTTGGGTTACTAATGGGAAGAACACAACAGAAACTTGAGTTGTTGAGCCGTTTAGGATCTGGACACGTGGACTGAAGAGCAGCACGGTTATACTTATACCATGCAGGCCTTGCAGTCCCACACTGAGAGAGAGAGAGGGAGAAAAAGCACAGGAGGGGGGGATGATAGAAGAAGAAAGAGGTATAACTGCACGTTTTGGCAGCAGTGCCGATAAAGAAGAGAGAGGGCAAAGAGGTGCAGAGGAATAAATGAGCCAAAGAACTGCGGCGCAGCTGAATAACACAGCATGTGTTTCTGATAAATTATCGCTCACCTCCAAAACACACCTCACATATTTTACCCGTACATGGGCCGAGCGTGATGGTGTTTGATATGTGTGTGTGTGTGCACATGAAGTCCCAGCAGCAGTTACAGACCGGTTTCTTCTTTTGTGAGATGGAGATGAAGTTTGTTTTTAGAAGGTGCAGTCTGACCAGTTCCCTCTTTCACTTCAGGTCTTCTGCTTTCTTACTTCCACAACCCAATTCCAGAGAAGCTCCTCTAAACATGCACAGGCTAAAGTAGGACAGAAGATGCTTATGCAATCCCGTTAAACCTTTAACCCAAATGAGGTGAAGGGTCACACAGATAAACGGATGGCAGGGAAACTTTGTGTAACGGATGGCCGAGCAAACAAAACGCGTTTTGACAGCGAGCTGACCACAACTCATCCCAAACAGTTATCTTATCTCCGAGTCACCCCTTCCGACCCCGCTTATCTCCGACCATAAACCACAGAATGTTTCGGACACGATAACTCATGAGCATGAATCATGTTCCTGAGGTTTACTCCCAAACTAAAACAGATAAATAAAAGTTAAAGACTGTGGCTTTAAGGTATGGTCACCATCTCCACCGATCCAGAAAACAGGCCAACCACGACAACGAGGCTCTGTTAACAGGAGGTTTGGCTCGGCCTCAGCCATCATCTCCACTGTCCTGACTGGCAGGAAACATGCAGGTGGAAGATGGAGGGAGTTCAAACTGTCTTAACAGATGCTTTTTGGAAACGTAGCCATAAAACGATAGTCGTGCGCTGGTCTAAGACGTCTTAGATCGCTATAGCACACCATGGTATAGCAGTTTTAGCAAACCAGGCTCTGAGTGATTCCACAGAGCTTTCCTGGTAGTGTGATACTGTTCACCCGTGGCAAGGTCAGGAAAGGGGCAAAGCTCTTTCACCGCTGTGCTTTGGACATGAAATACACAGGGGGTTCAGTGGATGTCGTGTTACAGCAGCTATGGGGCGATTCAGGCGTCCGCGTTTGTATAGAATTATATTTGTATTCATGTGCAGAGGTGGAAGAAACACTCAGTTATTTAATACAGGAGTAAAAGGATCGTGTACGGGAATCTTTTTGTTCTGTATCATCAACTAATAATAGTCGATAATAATTAACTGCACTGTGGGGTGGTTGGTGGCATGGTGGGTTGGGCGGCCGCCCCGTGTGTGGAGGATGTTGTCCTCGCTGCGGCTGGCCCCAGTTCGGGTCCTGCATCGGACGGCTAATTCGCTGCGTGTCACTCCCCCTCTCTCTGCCCCCTGCTTCCTGTCTATCAATGAAGGCCAAAAAAATAATTAACTGCACTGTAAGAATATTTCCAACTGTTTTTCATTCATATCAACTAATTTAAAAATGATCTTGGAGTGTATCGTGAAAGAAAACAGATGTTGACTTTTACAGAATCGTGGAAACAAGTCAATACACAGAAAACAAGTATTCCCACGACGCTGACAGATGTTTGTTTTTTTTTGTTTTTTTGCATTCATTTGACAGAGATAGGAAAGGTGGGAGAAAGAGAGAAAGAGAGAGAGAGAGAGAGTTATGTAACCTCTGTGGATGTGAAATGAAGCCAACGTGAAAGTGCCAAAAACTTTTACTTGAGGCCTGGCTACAGAACGAGTCAGTCTCCATAAGTCCCCATGTTCAAATGTCCACCAGAAATAAACATGTTTACAGCCTGGTACAAAAAACAGTTTTGGTCTCTGTAGCTAATTTCCCCGTTCATGACAACTGAACCAACTGAACTCACCTGTTCAGGTTATATTAAGGCTTAAAGTTATGCAGAATAAGAGTGTGACTACTCTGATTGACAGGTGGGTGCCGTTACAGATGGCTTGTTTGAGCACCCAGGCGTCATTCAGCCTCAGCTCCACCCACGCTCCATGTCTTTGCTCATTTTTGGATTAGTCGGGAGGCGGTGGAGACAAGACTGCCAAGATGCTGATGGCCAGAACATACCACGTCCATGTTTTATACAGTCTACTATCATACTGTCAGTCATATTATACAATCTACATGTCCTACTGAGGACACAGGGAGCATGGACATGCTTGGATTTTTTTCACTTTTTATAATAAAAAAAAGTTTGAGGCTAAATTATCTCGCTAAGAAGGAAACATGTTCACTATGAAACAGTGAATAATGTTTGAGAAACTGTATTTGTATGACTGTAAAAGAACTTCAAAGTAATGTCGGATAAAATAAATGAAATAAAAAGTATAATATCTAGTGCGGAAGCATGGAAATACTACAATACTTTGTGTTTAAATGCTATATTTAGAGTCATTGTACTTAGTTACTTTCCACCACTTTTATTGTGTCTTCTGGATGAAGACCACAAGACAGTAATGTGTGAACTTTCAGCCCACTGAGAGGTTTGTCTTTCATTTAAATTACAGGTTTCTGTTGTTCGAACAGATACACAATGTCAGTGACATTCCTGTGTGTGTGTGTGTGTGTGTGTGTGTGTGTGTGTGCGTGTTTGTGGGAGATGGAGAAATAAAGCGGTCTGCTAAGTATATTGATATAGTGAAGTTTTCTTTTAGTTTCAGATGGAGTAAAGAAAAAAAACTGGAACTCTGCTCGTGCAAATAAAAACCTCCCATCTGCTGAACTCCTCTTGGTGTCTGTTTAATTTCTCGTGACTCATGAACTTCTTTTTACACACTGAAGGGGCAGATATGTCAGCATGATAGAGAAATGTGAAAGCAAAACATCGTGAGTTCAACTAGTGTCGGTAAGACGACGATGACGCTCGTAACGTTCTCTGAATGACCTTCATCAGACTGGGAAATTTACAGACAACAGCTAAAAGTGAAACTGGTTCTGGTGTTTATAGTCATAACCTCAGCTGAGGCTCTTGCAGGAAATTGCACAAAACATTTCAACTCTCCTGAGCTGTTTTACCTCCCAACGTAAGCCTCGCGATCACAAGATGACCAGGACAGTACTGCTGTTGTTACACGTCCAAGTTCATCTCAGGGTATTCATTTGCCTGTCTGGTCTTCATTAGGTTGCACTGGCTTTGGCCTGAGCTTTTCATTATATTGTTGTGTTCTGGACAAATCTAGGGTGGCTTTAAGTAAATTGGGAATAGCTGACATCTGTATGACTGTGTGTGTTTTGGACAGAGACCAGAAACCTTTCTGTGCCCCCGGACCTCCGTCAGCTCTCAGAGGAACCCATCTTCTCCTCATCATTAATAACAGCAGACACGTCTCTGAAACTGTAGAACCACATCTCTCTTTTCTCCCCTTGCTCCCTCTCCCATCTCTTCTATTCTTTCTCTGCCTCCCTTTAACTGTGCGAGAGGGCGACCGGAGTTAAGTTCCAGAGTTGAGGGAGCATGTTTGTGCCAGCTCAGATTCAGCAACTGAGCGAGCGTAGCGTGCTCAAAGGGGGCGCAGCGGAGAGTGAAGTGTGTGAAAATTACAGCGAAAACTTCACGTAATGCAAAAAGACGTACAGTAAGCGAAGCCAGAGAATCACAGAAGGGGTGAACACGAACACGGTTTTTCCCAGGCTCTGAATCTCAGAAGAAACAACCTTCTGGTCTCTGTCATGCACTCTACGTGCACAGAAACAAACACTGATAGTGCAAAAAGAAACTGACAAGTAAAATAAATGTCTTTAACGCCAAAATATCAATTTAATATGCATTATGCTCTGCGGAGGATCAGAGTGCGAATGCCTCCTTTTATGGAGCAGCTTTGGCTGCCGGGGTGGTGAACTCATAGGGTTTGGATGCAGGGGCTCGTTTTCTCTGCAGCCTGAGGGCTTTGGTATCCCACCGAGCTAAAGATAAGAACTGCTTTGTGTGTGTGTGTGTGTTCATGTGTGTACATGTCAACAGGAACCATCAAATAACCTCTTAATGGACTAATTACAAGAATGCACTGATGCTGCATTTGGAGATCTCAGTGAAGCAGACTTACACAACACGCTCACACAGTTTGGAGGAATGTGCACTGACGGCCCCTCCTACTATAATAAGGCAATAAACAGAAGGATTACCAGACCCAATTAAGAGTAAACCTCAGTCTCTGTCCGCACATTCTCCAGCTGCTCTGTGGCAACCCGCGATTCAGACAGGAAACACTTAGTGTACGAATACTTACAGCAGAGTGGTTTCATGTGTCACTTGTTGATTGGTGCGCGAATGAAGAGTTCATTTTCAAAACACTAACGCGGCGTGGAAAACATGTTTATCACGCCATGTAAAAAGAAGCACCGGATCAAACTCTTCTGTCAGGCTGAGGTTTGATTATCAACATGATCGATTATGTATGGCTCTTTTTTTGTGTGTGTGCTTCGGGCGCAGTGATCACTCACCCAGCGAGCCTGGACTAATGTTTGAACATAACTTAAAGAGGAAATGGGCTTAATGAGCTCGGTCCACTTATGAATTCATCTCATCATAATGTTTGTGTTTGCCAGGTGGGAAACAGCGCCACGTCACCTGATTCAGATGTGCAGAATCTCACAGCTGACTGATAAATGCTGGATGTCAATAATATAGCAATAAATTAGTAGTTATGTAGAAAACATTTCTAAATGCACAGCTTGAACATTCAACTCAAAGTTTTACTGTTACGACATTTTTTATATTTAAATATATTTATTGAACTTTAATCATGAGTAAATAAATCACTTGCTTTTTGTTTTCGCAGCCACTGATCTGTACAAACATTACCAACATTACATTTAACTGTGGGCCTGAAAGTATTCTGTATAAAATAGATTCATGCATCCATTGTCCACTTATCTTCATCAGGGTCGCAGGGGAGCAAATCCACTATTGGACAAGTCACCAGTTCATCACAGGGCTGACACAGACAGACTGATATTTAAACCTATGGACATTTTAGAGTCACCGTTTAGTCTATTAAAAGTGAATGTCTTTGGACTTTGGGAGGAAGCCAGCGTACTTGGAGAGAATGTCCCAAGCCAGGAACCAGAAAGCGACAGAGGTAACCACTGCACCACCGTGCCGCCTGATTCGTGTATCATTAGCAGTTAATTAAAACGATTTTTTCAGCCTCTAACCTCACATGCAAACTGTTGTTGAGATGGTTGGTGTATAGGGATGGGAATCGAGAGCTTCTTGTTGAGAACCGGTTCCGTGTGTTTCAATTCCAGTGAATCTTTTGGCAGTTTATCTAACGATTCTCTTATCGATTCCAGGAGCACGACAAATTACGCCACGTAACTTTCGCAAGTTTGACACGAGCAGCGCAATCAGTAGTAAACAATGTCACCCACTCGGTTCAAACGCTCCAAAGTTTGGCTGCATTTTACCATTTTAACAGATGGCAACAGGGCGACTTGCAATCATTGCAAAGTGTCGGGAGGGAACACGACGAACATGCAGAAACATTTGCGCACACAACATGCAGTATTTTGAAATGAATGTGTTTTTGACACGCTTCGGACTGGAGATGAATCTTAACCTAGCAGCAGCGGCAGCAGCCAGGCTATGACCACCTCTGTGGTTATTACGGAAGGTAAATAACACACTGCCTAACATGTTAGCACGATGTGCTTCTTTGTAAAACATGATATAACAGTTAACAATAAACGAATGCCTTCTGCATTAAATTTAGAAGATGACCATGACGAGACAGAGAGTCTGGCTGGCTCAGAGGCTGCAGCTGTACTGATACTTCTAACTAAACAAAGTTGATGCTGATCAAACTGTTTGTTCTCCTTTTTTTCCCAAATGAGAATCGATAAGAGAATCGATAAAGAATCGAATCGTTAAGCAGAATCGATAATGGAATCGGAATCGTAAAAATCTCATCAATTCCCATCCCTATTGGTGTATCATTCAGTGTTCCTCATCAGGTGCAAGTCTCTGAAAACTTGATTTCAATATTCAATATTTAACAATCAAAGTCAGAGTTCCAGGTTTTATTCATAAAACACTCAAAGACTTTAAGAAATGTGTTTTTTGGAAAGCAGTGTCATCACATTTTGATTCAAACGTTGCTTAATCCTCATTTGTGCATCAAAGTATGAGACATCTTTTAACAGCTGAGCCGTGCCCACTTTAAAGCAGAAATCTCTTATGTGAAATAATTAATACTGTGTGTTCGTGTGGAGTCCCCATCTGTTATATTTCAAAGCAAATTAAACAATTTAAACAATTTCCCTACGGGGAATAATAAAGTACTTCTGATTCTGAAATCAAGAAAACAGATTTTCGAAAACCTTTAAATGTGGCAATGAATCATTTGTACAGTCATTTTAAACTGCAAAGTTGCGAGAAGAAAATCAAAATGAACAAACGAAATTCAATGAAATTAATTAATCGTAGCCTCTGTGTGGGCACGAGTCTTTAAAACACACAGGGAGCCAAACGTTGAGTCACAGACAGGAAGTATGGATGATGAATAATCTTTCTTTTGGCACACACACACACACAAACGTGCACACAAGACAGATTTATACTACGACTGAAGCATTTACATAAGCTCGGTGCAACTGTCTGGAGAGGCATTCTGCTCAGACAGACTGTTGCTATCTTGTTTTATGGCAGCTGTAACAAAAAGGCAATGACACAGAGATGTTGTATAAATCACTCTGAGCCATGAGACTCAACAGGCTTACTGCAGATCACATTCATATTTCACATCCACGGTCACGCTGCATAAATGGTGCTTCTGTGAATGTTTAAATATAAAGAAATTCAAACACACACACACACACACACACACACACACACTCTCCTGGGAACTTGGCCTACATTCTACCTGAGTTCAGGGCCTCTCTCTCTCTCAGAGTCAGCGGTATGTTTCCCAGCTTCAAGGCCCCTGTCTCTCCATCTGTCTCTGCCTCTCTCTCACTTCAGGGTGAGAGACACTGGTCGAGTTCTGCACGTATAACTGCGTTTTTGTGTGTGAATGAAGAATTGTGGGTTTGTGACCACAGCTGCCGCCAGAGAAACAGGACGTTACCCAGCCAGACCTGAGTCCTACCCTGGATACACACTCTGAACATTTCCCCTGTCAGTGTCAGCATAAACCCCACGACTGGATACATGCGCCCTCTGTACTCAGATACCCAGATACCCCACCTCTATGACTGTCTATCAGTTTCTCCACAATTTAATATTATAACTACACATTTATTCTTATTTTGACTGCAGAACATCTGAACTAATGTTTACCCTGGAAGAACGCTAACCCTTTTGAACAGAAACCATCATTCAGAAGCTGAACTGTCACCATCCCAGTATCTATATTTATTACATTCAGACTGGACCGTTCTGCACTTCAGGACTGAAGTCCAGCACCAACCTTACGTGCTAGTAAAGGGGTCTCCAAACTATGGCCCACGGGCCACATCCGGCCCGCCTAAACAATTAGAGTGGCCGACTTAACGATTCCAAACAATCCCTCTAAACATGGCCTATTAATTAAGCTTGGCATTCTAATTAAAATCTACCTTATTTACGAACTATTTACAGTACTAGCTAATTTTCATCCCCTCACACAATGGTATATTCCGACGTGACTTTGCTCGTGATCAACTTCCGTGCAGTCTGCCCAGGGGATTCAACTCAGTGGGTCAGGGATGGCCACACGGTGTGGGAGGATCCCCTCGTGGCCTCCGCCGGGCGCATTTCTTCTGCGGTGGTGCGCCGTGACTGGTTCTGGGTCGGCTTGGAAATGCATCAGGGGTGAAGGTGGCTCACGGCTCCGGCCGCGAGCTTTACAGCGTCCTCCTGCCCGGACCCCTTAGTGTTCGCTGCGCCCTCTCCGCGACTGTCGAATCGCAACGTATCGCAACTTTCACTTCCTCCCGCAACAAAATCGCAACAAAAATGTAAAAAGCACCGCAACTTTAACCGCGATTTTTTGAAAACCTCATGCAACATCAGGCATTTTAGGCCGCAACTATTTCAAAAAAGGCCGTGAAATCCTGGTGGGACTGATATAATTTCCGGTTATAGACTCACAGAAAGGCATGTTGATGTGGCCCGCACCGAAAAAAGGTTTGGGGACCCCTGTGCTAGTACAAGAGGAAGGAAGTGGTGTACCATTTACATAATAAGGTGGAAGGGTGGAGAATGAGTGTGTAGCTTGTTTTTTTTTTTTTAAAGTTCTTATCTGGTGATACTGTTGCATGTTCACACATAGACGTTCATTGCTATAGCGATATAGTCAATATAATGAACTGTTTGTGGTCAGAAAGCAGCTCTTTACTGATTTTACATGTGAAGTTCACCTGTCAGGAGGATTACTACTCAACCTGCAGATACATTTAAGAAGGCTTGAACCTCGGCTACGGCTTTTCTGTGTGGGTTCTCTCCTCTCCACAGTCCAAAGACATGCACATAACAGGTTAACTGATGACTCCGAATTGGCCGTAGATGCAAATATGAGTGCGAATGGCTGTTTGTCTCTATGTGCCCTGCGATAGGCTGGCAACTTAGTCTAGGTTGTATCTCATCTCTCGCCTAAAGTCAGCTGGGATAGGCTCCAGTCCCACAGTGACCCTGACGAGGATAAGCAGTTACAGATGTTATGGGTGGATGGATGGATGTCACTGTGATGTCGTCCAGGTTATCTCATTGTGGGACTTACATTTTTTTTACAGGAAGCGCTGGAAGTGTGAGTTTTGTAAGAGGCAGTCGTCTAAGGAAAGATGATATTGAGTTGCCTCATGGGAAATGGAGGATCCAGTGTTTTTATGGACCCACACTGGGGTCTTAAAGTCTAAAAGACTTGGCTTCTGCTGTTGTATCTTTTTGCAGTATGTATGCTGAGAATGCTTGCACCGATATTAAAATCACTGACGGCATTATTCAGCAAATCCCGTGTTTAAGGCCGTCACATTCTTCTTTTTGATTCGACGACATCGCTTTGATGTCGTTGAACGGACCCTCAGTCTAAAATCAGCGTTGCTGCGTCGTCTTTTTCTCCTTTCTTTTTTCGCAAAGTCACTAAATCCCGCTCTCAGATGCCAAACATAAATAAGATCTGTTCATCCGTGGACCTCGAGGACACAAACACACAAAGAGACACACAGATAGACAACAGATAATAGACAGAACCCAGAGAGGAGGAGCTGGGTCACAGCAGGAAGCCGAGACAGACAGATCACCCCTGCCAGATAGAAGGACTGGCCTTTCTGTGTCCTCCTCCTCCACGGCCATAAACAACCTTTTACCTTTCATCCCTTTGCACTCTGTGCTACCTGTTAACCTCTGAGCTCTAACACATGATCTCCTGCATCCTGACCTCTGGCCTTTCACCTCCGGAGGTCATGGTCAGTGTCCTGTTGTTTATCACCGAGTATCTTTACTCTATTTCTCTAACTTCTCAGCCGGGGTACTCATACGAGCACGAGTTACTGAATAAACGAAACAAAGCAAACTAATCCCCGGTCCGTGTTCTTGCTAAACCAGATCAGTCATTCAGGATTGCCTGGAAATGAGCCCCACAGTGTAACAAAAAGACAGAGGGTTGAGAGAGGGGATTGTTGTTGATGCGGCGCTTACGTCTGTAATCTCGGCTGAGATTGGAAACAGATGTCGGGATGACGAGGAGGGGGAGGCAGGAGGATGATGAGGAGTTAAAGGAGCAGTGTTGAATGCAGATGAAGGGGAGGAAATAACAATATGTAACCCCCGAGTGCTCTGCTTTATGTCTTGAATGCTGTCTTTTTCCTAAGAGAGGGATTGCGGGAAAGAGATCGTGCCACACCTCATAAATCTGCACGTTTTGCTGCCTTAATAAGGTTGAAGTTTTATAACATGAAACTTTAGATCCTTTGAAGAGGTGATGCCACACCTCCACACACTTTACCTCTCATTTTCCTCTTTCATTTTTTCTTTTGTTCCTTTCTTTACCTTCCTGTACAGTGTTGGGCCAGATGTAGTCAGTTACTAAATATGAATTAGGTGGTAATTTTTGTAACTATTGGAGTACAAAATATTTAATCTAGTTAGATCTAATCTTTTGGATTACTTGAAAATCAAACTCTTAATTTAATTGCACAAGAAATGGCCACACAAACATTTATATTTACAGTCGGTCAAATCAAATAACGTACAATGACAACCATTGTTGTTGTTGTTTGCATGGTCGATAGTCATCTACTGGCTCAACCATGATACCTTGGGTTGAGTCTGTCGACAATTCAGAGCCGATGTTGCACAATGCACAATGGAAGAATATGAAATTTATCCCATTCCTGATTATCTACAGACCTCAAAAGGTCAACAGAGTACCAATGATAGTATAAGGAATGGACTTTGTATGTTGGTAGTCCCCCGTCTCCCGGCTAATCTAAAAATCGGGAAAGACGTAGATCGTCGGCAGACCTGAGTTAAGCTGAAAACAAGCCATCTGTAATGGCACCCACCTGTCAATAAAATGGTAATTCTGCGTAACTTTAAGCCTTAATATGATTTGAACAGGTGAGTTGTATATAAATTCACCCTCAGTACAGTTGTCATGAACGGGGAAATTAACTACAGAGACCAAAACTGTTTTTTGTACCAGGCTGTAAACATGTTTATTTCTGCTGTGAAGTTGGACATTTGGACATGGGGACTGACTCGTTCTGGAGCCAGCCTCAAGTGGACGTTTGAGGAACTGCAGGTTTTTTTTGCACGGAGGATGCTGCTTGTAGAGTTCTGGTTGTGTTAAAAAACGTCCGATCATTGTTAAACTCTTTAGGACTCAGTTCCTACCTATCACTGGACCCATATGACTCCTTTTACAGAAGATAGCAGGCATTCAGTGAGTAAATAATAAGTCCACCGATCTTCATGTAAGTGCTGCATCACAGTCTGTTCAAACAAATGTTTGTCCAGACTGGAATGCTGGTCCTTCTTCTTGGTTTTTCCATGGAACAAAACAATTGATGAGTAATTTTTCCAGCGAGCATATAACGGAGAATAGCTACAGAGGAAGGAATTAACACAGCTTCTCTTGGAAATCTATTCACTGTTAGCGTTCCCGTAATAGAGACTGTCTGGATGATTGGTTGCTTGGCCAGAAACTGAATATTTGTCAATATACTCCCTAAACTTTATCTAATGTCTGCACAAATACTGGAAAAAGGTTAATCCTGTCTGTCTGCCTCTCACGAATAAAAGCATCTTTACGAAACATGTTTGGACACACGTCTCTTAGTGGATGGGAAATAGATGTTTAGTGAGCCCATTACAAAAAAATATGCCTGTTTTGTGATGTAAGATCTGATTGATGATGAGTACATGAGTAATCATATTACTTACAGTCCAGATGTACAAATACTGGGATTTATTTGGTGGGTGTAGCATCAATAAATCTAAAAAACAACATTTGTCCATTTACTGGAAAGCACGCACATTTTCACAGCAGACATTTTGGCATGTCGCAGTTGAAACAACACAGGTATAAATAATATCATTTTAGCTGAGCCCTGGTTTTTTTGCGCCTGCTGGATTTACAGTGTTTTTCCTCCTGCGACAAGTCGAAATGTGTTCTGTGAAAAGACAGCTGCTGAGAATAAGAGACACTGTTTTACAGCACAAAACAAAAAAAAACGAAAGTTCATGCAAAGAGCTAAAAGAATAGACTTAAATATTAAAATCACGAGTCCCAGAAATATTTTCTCCTCTCCTCACTTCTTTGGAAACATGAACACAACTGAAAATATTCCTTCTTTGGTGTGATCTCCAATCAGGTCCAGCTTTGTCCAACAACTCCGACTGAGCGGATGTGCTCGGTCAGCCAGTAAAGATGCTGATTCGCTGTGTTTGTAAATGTGTAGTTTCATTCAGCTGTAGTCGTGCTTATTTTTTCATCTTTCATGGACAACACTCTTTTGGAAGTTGGAAACTTTCCCATGCAGGTGGGTAAAAAGAAAGTTTCCGACTTCCGAAAGAGTCGACAGGCAACAGGTTAGCAGGGCGCAAAACAACAACTCAATAAAACGGGGGCAAAATCTGTCATCCTGCACAGGGAGACGCACTATTGTTCCAACACAAACAAAACAATCAGCGACATCCTGTCTGTGACAAAGGCTTTAAAAAAAACTCTTGAACTAATTATGGTATTATTATTATAGTATGGGCTTATTTGTTTGTATGTAATTGTCAATCAGTTTGACAGTAACAATGCTAGAAATGACACGCTGCGTCTTTAAATATTAATAGCCCAAAACAAGAGGAGACAAACTAAACATTTGGAAGTCACGTCTCCTCAAATAGCCAACAACATCAATGTTTTCCCTAAATGCCAGCCCGACTGGAGCTCTTCATCATGTGACGGCAGTAAAGACATCACTGACGCTGTCTCTCACAGAAGCCGTAAATCGCTGAGTTATTGTTCAGGCTCTCGCAGGAGACATTATCTTGTTTCTCTTCGGGCCTGAAAGACAACAAACAAGCATCTGGTTGAGGGCAGTTTACAGCGCCGTGCCACACCTCGGGGGGGTGGATGTTTAGTGAAAGTGGACTCTGTCTTTAGTCTCACTGACTCACTTCCTTTCTCTGCCGTCCCGAGCGGAGTTTGTGGTGGGATTCGACACGAGGGTCAATTCCTGTAAACTGGAATGTGTGAGTTGTGGTTAGATAGTTGTGTCACTGAGTCATTCACGCACACACACACATGGACACACACATTCTCAACGAGTGTGTGGGAATAGACGGTCCATTTTTTTGGGGAGGACCGTAAGCGGAACACACTGTTAACCGAGCAGAGACAAGCGTGACATCCACCGCGAAGTCTTTTGCTGAGGTCATCTGACCCCGTCCCACTCATCTGCTTCTGTCTCTCACTCCTCCGTCGGTCTGCTGCCTTCTTCTCATTGTCTTTGCTCAAGTCCTCACACTTGTGAGTGTGTGTGTGTCTGCTGGTCCGTCAACAACTTTGGTCTTTGGTCTCCAGACTAAAATATCTTCATAATAATATCAATAATACATTTTATTTACAGAGTGCTTTCCATGATACTTAAAGACACTTTGCAAGAGTTCAAATCTTCAAACCGCAAAACTTCTTGGCAAGATTTTGACATTCATCATTCCCCGAGGATGAATCCTAATAACTTTGTTGATCTCCTAATTTGATCCGGCTTTGCCATTGACATTTTTTGTTTGCTTTTGTTGGATTACTATAACATTTAGTACACATATTCATCACTCCCAAGGGATAAACTGTAATATGATCACCTACTTTTTCGTTTAACACCATGTTAGGTCAAAATTTATGATCGAATCTATCTATCTATCTATCTATCTATCTATCTATCTATCTATCCATCCATCCATCCATCCATCCATCCATCCATCCATCTATCTATCTATCTATCTTGTCCTGTTCACGTCTCTGAGCTGTCGGTTGTGACACATCGCAGAGCCTCACAGCTCTGGAGTTACTCAGTCTGACAGCTAACACGACCCTGAAGTGTCATGTGCATGCACGTACAATAAAAGTACTTCGGGTCAGAGACATTAGGAGCCCCTTTGAGAACAACGTGCTGAAAATAAGACTATGTTTGAAATCCACTCATCTCCAAAATATTCCAATGTTCTCCGGAGAGATTTGAGTTTCGGACAGATTTAGTCAAGCCAGAACGGAGACGCACTTTTTTTTTCATAAACATACCGACACTGCATATGCATTTGAGCGGATGATGGATGAGCTTTGGGAGTTTGTAACAAACTACATCATATTTCCTAACTTCCAAACTAACGTAGTCCCATTTCTGAACTCATGAAACCTTCTTACAGGGAGCTGAACTCTCCCCCCATTGCGCTCTCCCACAGAGAAAAACAAAGTGATACCAGGAGTGAATCATGCGCTTCACGATCAATAATTCCTGCTTTTCCTGAAAATGGTCAAATTACAACATTTACCCTGAATACGCACATATTCCAGTAAATTCCTCGGAGTGAACATCACGGCTTTTTTACGAGCTCGATGGCTAGGCCAAACGTCTGGAGCAGGTATTCAGCTCGTTGTCAGCGAGGCAGATGCATAGTCCCTGAGTGCTGAGCTCACAGTTGGCTCCCATGCAGGATGACACAACAGATACGCTCTGCAGACGTACACACTCACACGGATGATCTGTAAATCAAGCAGCAGCCTCTGGATCGCAGCCAGAGCCGAGTTCTGACTCTTATTAATGACCCCGGTGGTTCTGCGCTGCTGGAGAATATCTGTGTGTGTTTTGTTTGTGTGTGTACATGTGCGAGCAATATGTGTTTGTGGGTTTAACTGCAGTGTTGTGTGAGCAGGTGATCCGTTGGGGGTTTTTAACTTTGGCTGTATGACAGAATTTCCTCTGGCAACCTTGAGGAGAAAAGAAGGCCGAGGTATGCCTAAGTCCATTTTGTTTGTCTCACCCCATTTCCTCCTCACCTCTCGCTGCACTGCCTTCATCCTCGGTCCCCCTTTCTTCTCCACGACTCCCGACCTTCATCTGCTCTAAAGGGACTCGACAGGTGAAAGCTGAGAAATATTCACTCTGCATTCGTTTAAACTGTCCGATAGCATCAGAGGCGACGAGGCCCGCGTGTGCGTGTGCTCGAAAAGGTCAAGACGTCGTCGGGTTTTTCCCCTGTGAAGTTTCTGTATTAGTCATGACGTCTGATACAATGATCTCTGTATAAAATGAAAATAACCACCAATAAAACTTTCTTGCATCCGTAAAAACCATGTCGTAAAAAAAACTTCAGAGCAACCGAATCCCCGTGCTCCTTTTCTGACCTGTCCACTCTTCCATATGAGCCACAGGGGGAGTGATGGGAGGAGGGAGATGTCTTTACCATACAAGGAATCACAGAATGAGGTGAAACATACTGGTCGGAGATTTTATGTTGTTCAAACTGAGAAGAAGAGGACTCGGGTTAGTGAATAAAGCTGAATCCTCGTGCACAAACATAGTGTACAGTGATACGTTACAGCGTTTGTTTGTGGGAGAAACCCAGAGAGTGTAGGTGGACACAGAGGTCCATTTGTGTGAAGATGACATAATCACCTGTCGCCCCCACGTACGGCCAACATCTGTGAAATTTATTAACTTTACATCCTTTACTCTTCTCTCCCTCTTTTTCCACCCAGCTCACCACCCGTGCACAGACACTATGTCACGCAGGGATAATGTTGTTACATGTGCGTGAGGTGGGCAATTAGTTTTTATATACATGCAGTCGTTACGTTACAGAAAGACTCTCAAACTGCTGCAGCGACACCCACTTTGGACTGGATGTGAATCAGAAAGTCTGCAGCAGTGGCTCAGCTGGAGGAGCAGGTCATGGAGTAATCGGATGGTTGGTCGCCGATTCGATTCCCGGCTCACCCGGTCACCAAATTGCTCCGTCGGTGTGTGGCGGGAACTCACTGTGAGTGCTTGAATGAGCAGTTGGCACCTCCGTGTGTGTTTCAGTGTGTGAATTAATGGTGCAACATAAATATAAGTCCATTTACGATCTTAACTTTAAATTACAAGCACACGCGTTAAATGATGCATCTGTGAGAACAAAAGTTGGTATCTACATTTCACCAGCGTGGCTCCAAACATCAACAAGATGCAGAAAGATTGTGAGTGAAGGCACAACCGATCCCCTCAGGACCCTACGGAGAGTAAGAAGGAAGGAGACGAAGAAACAGGAAAAAGAAATGAGGTGTGTGTCGTATATGAGTGTGAAAGAGGAGCAGAGGGTTTGGAGGATATTTATAGGAATGTCGGAAGAGGTGTGGACCGCTCCTGAAACTCTGCCAAGAGAATCAATTAAATGATCTGTTGCCAGTTACATAGACTGTTGCTATGTTTGAGTTTGGGGCAATAAAGCCTATGGGATTGAACTACAACCATGCTGGAGGCTGCTAGATGCTTCCATCAGACACCATGCTGATGTTTAAGGGTGTGTAAAGGCAAGGCAAGTTTATTTGTATAGCACAATTCGTACACAAGGCAATTCATAGTGCTTTACAGAGGCAAGGAAAAACATTGGACATTAAGACAAGCAATAGCAATAGAAATAAAAAATAAAAAAAGAGAAGAAAATTTTATTAAAAACATCAGAATGTTATTTGAAATCATTAAAACAGCAAATTTAAAAACAATTTAAAACATTAAACGAATCACTGGATTATGATTAATAATTCTTTAAAAGAGCTCAGCCATAAGCACGTGAAAAGAGAACCTGGATTTAAAAGTGCTCAGAGTTGGGGCTGATTAAAGGTTTTAGATCATGCACAGCTGAGACTGATTAGATAGATTTGTAGGTATTTTATTACGCCTCGTATCAGACGAGTTGAAATGTGGACCTGCTGGAGAAAGAAATGACAGTTCCTCTCGAGGGAGATGTGAATGTACGTGTAGTGAGTCTTATGGTAAATCTAGAGTTGCTGAAATTCCACTTATAAACCATGAACCTCATGGCGGCACTAAAGGAAATGTCAGCTGATCACCAAAATAGTCAGTAATGTTGATTTTTTCCTGGATGAGTGAAAACTTTGACTTGCTGCTTGTGCTAAGAAAAATCAGGGGATGACCAAAGTTCAGTAGGATTCATACACGGCAGAAATATGAAGCCTTCACATCAGAACACAAGAATTGGGTTAATCTGGTCTGTCACAATTAACATAAGATTGATGTCACACTCCATTTTACAGGATTGTGGTTTCATTCATAACAAAAAAGCACCCGAATATCTTTGCGGCTGAGACAAAGACGTAGTGTTCTCATGCAGGATCATCATCATAAAAGCACGGCATTAATCCTAAATATTAATCCTCCTGCCGCCTACACATGTGCCCGAATCCAACACCCCACCATGTCCTTATTTTAACCACAGATGCATGCACAATGCAGTCGATTTAGCAAAAAGTGGGTTAAAGGCTGCTGCGTTTTTGCCAACGTGTGTGTTTTCTGTTAAGTAGTGATCTCTTCTGCAGTAAAAGAAGCTGTTGCTATTCTTCATCCCTCATTTCATCCATCTGTCTCCAGGTTTCAGTCATCTTTTTTACAGGATGGGAAAAACATTTCTATCATCATTTGGAATGCGGGGCATTCCCAGAACCTGTATCCAAAATCCATAATAGCACATATGAAACCAAATATTTCTCTTTTTCTTTCTTTCTTTCTTGCACACTAGTTTCCTTTTTCGTCCTCTGTGTGTCCTGTGGGTGGGTCGTATTATGTCTACGCACCTCATGTGTGCTAAAAACCTGCAAAACAGACACTGACATACTGTAAACAGCTGACTGCTGGGAGTTTCTCCTCCTATTTCCCTTAAGGAAGTGCAGAACCCTGCCCAGACCGCTCTCCTCTGACTTTTCCTCTGGCTCTGACTCTGACCAACCTGTGTGCTCCCTCCCCGTGCCCAGCTGCATCTCTGCTCCTTGGACCGTGCAGGAGAGAAAAGGCCCTCAGAGCTCCGGGCCTCCAGACGGCTCTCCTGGAGGTGCCACGCTTGCCACAACCCAGCTCCATCTCTCTCTAACACACACACACACACACACACACGTACGCTCACAACATTCAAGCCAAACCAGAACCACCTACAGTAGCACTCTTGTTATGCCGTGATGCTTTTTATATCATGTGTGCCAGTGGGCCATTTCACTCAGGGTGTTTTTTTTTTTTTGACTACGACCACGACATGGCAAGAAAAAGAAATCTGTTCTTCAGCCTTGTTTTGGATCGCCAGCTGAGAGCCACTCTAACCACTTTTACACATGCTGATTCACCGCGTGGAGTTAAATATAAACTAAAAAATGACTCTTTCACACTGCTACATTCCTGCCTGTGACATACCTTTTGCTTTTTCAGAGTGCGATCCTCACCCATGTCCTTGGCCGTGTGGATACATATGTTATCAATCTGTCGGGGCTTCTTCTCAGAGAGGAAAGGTTTTCCAGCAGCAATTATGCTGGAATCTCTAACAAAGTCCAGTCGAGCAGAACGGGGTTAACTTGCTGCTGACACTGACCAGCTGGCAGATGACATTTTTCCATATTCAAGTGCATCCAAATTTGAGTCTAATTAGCTGTTTCACATAAATATGTTGCACATTCTTGACGTTATATTTGCATAAATATTTGTGTCATCGGTGTGTGCAGTGAAAACTGTCTAACTGAGGAGGAGCAGCCTTGTTTTTAACATGACCGCCACGCATTTCGGAGATTATCCGAAGGGGTTTTTTAAAAGGCTTTTATAAGACCAAGGGTGGAGGAATTTTCTCAGCCGTAATCCATCCAACTCTGCGTTAAAATGTCAGCATCGCCAACGAGGTTTTCACATGCCAACGGGAACTACCATTCGAATTTTTTACACGAGTTTGGACACTTAAGACGAAGGAAACATCATCTTCGTGCGAAGTAATAAATGAGAGTAAACAGACCGAGTGGATGTGCGTACTGTAACCCTGTGTGTGTGTGTGTGTGTGATGATGATGAAGGACACACACCCAGCACACAGAGAGAGGTGCAGCACTATGTAATGCCTTGGCCTCCCTGTGACGGCCCAGTGCCAGCTCTGCTCTGCTGCTGCCAAACAAGACCACAACATGGGCCTCTCTCTGCCTCAGCAGCAGGCCCTCTACTATTACAGCCATGCATGGCTGACCCCAGGCCTACCAGCTGTTCACAGGCACCGTAAATCTCAGTTTGGTGCTGCTTTTTTTTTTTACAACTGACCTCAGACCAGCTGTACTGTCATTGTCAATAAAAGGCAGCACTTTACAGGACACTGAGGGGAAACATGCATGCCACTATAATGATAACATCAGTCAAATGATTGCCCTTTAAATGATTGGCTTTTTACTCATTTAGCTCGCAAAGCAAGTACGGGTCGTTCGCCGCTCAAGGCTGTGAATTCTTCCTTTCTTCTCCTCCTTTTTAATTCCTCCTTTCTCTTTTTATTCTTTGTGTCAAGCTCACATAAAAAAAAAAATAAGAGAGACATCTGTTCCTCGTTGGTCGCGTTACAGATCTGCTTAGATTTTTTTAAAGTACACAAGTTTTAAATATATGTATGTTAAGTACCAAATATCATTATGTGGACATGCAGTTTAAATGGTGTGCTGTGCCTGATTACAGTGTAGCTTTTGGATGAAACACTATGTTTTGGTAAGGCAGCCAATAAACACTCGAGATGACATGAAGTGTCATTCAGGCTTTTCTCTCCTCGCTTGAAACATGCTGTGGTCGAGCAAAATGGCACTTCTGGTTTAGGTCACAATCACAAACCATCGTGGCAGTTGTGCTTTTGAAATACACACACACACACACACACACACACACACACACACACACACACACACATACACACAATGACGCCAGCTCCTCTAGTCTAGTGTCTGCCCGAGTGTAAAAATCACACAAACACTTCTGAGATGTGTATGTGTCATTACACCCATATTTCATGTGGTATTTTTGAACTAAAGCAACTATGTCTATATGAAGGCCGCTGCAGAAACCATATTCACAGCAATGTGTCTCTGAAGTTTAAGTCGGCTACATTAATCACGCTCTTCTAGACAGCGGTGGAAGAAGTCGTTTCTCAGAACCTTTACTTACAGCAACTTCCTGCAGTACATACAATCTTAATTAAGAAGACGCATCATGAGCAAAATGTTCATTATCACATGTTGTTTCAATATAATTTGTAACTTTTTTATTGTAGCTTTTGAAATACAGTGGACAAAAAGCATAGACAGCATAAAACATGGACGTAGTATCCGTGATGTCACCCATAGCCGGATGTGTCTGCCGGCTCCTGGCGAATCCAAAAACTGGCAAAGATGTTTATTTCTGCTGTGAAGTTGGACATTTTAACATGGGGGCTTATGGAGACTGACTCATTCTGGAGCCAGCCTCAAGTGGACGTTAGAGGAACTGCAGTTTTTTGCACGGAAGGATGCTGCTTGTAGAGTTCTGGTTGTTATGAAAAACGTCCGAGCATTGTTAAACTCTTTAAGACTTGTATTTGTAATCAGTTACTACTACTGCAATTTTTGGCACTTCATGTTCATTTCACAGCCATTGATGAAGTATAAAGTAGAATAAATACGAATGAAATGTACTGACAGTAAATCTGTTACCGCTGACTTTCTTCACTGTGTGCAGCTTGTATATTTTTGGAAATTATATTGCGGAAATCAAACAATTACAAATATCCATCAAAGCCAGCGAAGTAACAGTCAAAGACAAAGCAGAGTTGTATTCATAATGAGCTTTTTATTTAAAAGCACATGTATTAGAGCTAAGTACATTTAGCAGGGAAAAAAAAAACAGCATTGCAACTATGTCTTTTGTACAAAAAAACGAGACAATACAAAAATACTAATATTGAATTTTAATACAATTGTGGGTGTATTTGTGTGTTTTTTTTTTAATGCATATCACAAACGTAACTATAACAATCTACAATAGTTTAGTTATCTAGATACAAAAAATCTGTCAATCGATGCTTTTTAAGCAGCATTTTGTAAAGAACACAGGTCTGTAATCATAGTGGGTATATCTAAACACGTTAAGAAACAATATCTTACAGAGTTAATTTTAGTGATCTATACATTATTTATATATTTATAAAAAGAGTGTGAAAACAGCTTCGTGAAATGATAGGACGGACTATACGATGAGAAAGATGTGCAACATGGCGGTGTGTGTTGTTTGGAGGAGGATATCTGAGTAGGCTGTAAATAAAAAAGGGCTTCTGTATCTGTACAACTGTTAGTGAGTATACAGGACAGGCTATAAACATACAAGGTTAAAGATGCTTCTTAGCAAAGAATAAAAATATTAGATCCACAGTTTTTATAACGTTCACCTGCTCTCTGACACACACACACGCACACACACACACATGCACTCACTCACTCGCTCGCAGGCACACTTGGCACAGCTGACAGTGTGTGTGTGTGTTTCATGACACACACATAGTTTATCAAGACGGGGATGGCGGGAGTGGGGGGGGGTTCCTTTTCACAGGGCACAGCGCTCATTCATATGTACACACACATTCAAACACACACACACACACACACACACACAAGATGTACATGTACAAGCACGAGCGTACCCACACAAGCACACACACACGAGTGTGACAAGGACGCGCGCACACGCCGAGAAGACAAACATCCATTGCCAATGAGTGATTGGGTGGGTGAGAGCCCCTCCCTGCCAGCGGAAAGAGCCCAAATCATCCCCAAAAAAATAATGTGCCAGCTTAGCTGTAAATCATCACCCTCGTTTCCACGGTGACAGACCGCACCACTTCACTCTGCCTACCCATCCCCTTCCTGTTTAGGAAGTCAAAACAGATGGCCCCGACACCAGTTAAGTGGCACATGGCACAGCCACGCCTCTTTATACGGGTGCCGGGAGGCTGTGAGATCTGCCTCCATCCTTCCACAGAAAATATCCCCCCTTTACTACATCTAAACCCTCAAGAAATGCAACATCCCGGGTTTGGGCCGCTCTGAAAGTCTTCTATTAAAAAAGCTTGACGTGCTGATCGCGGAGACAGACATATATGGAGGTTTGGAGGGCTTCATTCTTTCTGCCAAAGACACAGTTTATGGGGATACTGATGTCAGGCTAGAACCTGTAATAAAGGCCAAAGAGGATCAATAGATGATCCTTAAAGTGGCCTTCTGGTTCAGGGTTATTGTCGTTAAAGCCATGCTATGCTTACTTCAGTCTGCCTGAGCGTGAGGTCTTGTGAAAGTGCCACACACCCGGGCTCGGTCGGCTTCAGGGAGTTCATATTTCATGTCTCACGTCAGCATCGTCAAGTTTTTTCGGTCAGACATCTCGGGCAGCAAGTGGTGATAATGGACAATGAACTTAAAAACAGTGCTATAAGTTATATTTTTTTCTATACTGTTAATATTTCTATGCTGCTAGTTATTGCAGTAATATCCTTCCCGTAGCTAAGGAAGTTGTTGTCCTACAGCGTTCCAAGGCCACAGAGAGTTCAGAGAGGAAGCATCACTGCACATCCCTCTCTCCCTAGGCAGGGGGTTTGTCTTTTGTCTTTTTTTTTGTGTCTCTTTTCTTCGTTCGTCGTGTTCTCCCTTTTGTGGAGGTTACACTTCCATCAAACCTCCTCACCCTTCAGCTCTGCCTGTCAAGTCATCAATTTCATAATTCATTTTGTCTTCTAGCTTTCCAATTCTTTTTCTGCTTGTGCTCAAAACGATGGGCTCAAATGTTGATTAGTAGTTAACATAATAGTAAATAATAAGTCTGGATAGTGAGAGTGGACTCTGCTGTGCAAATCTCAAATCTGACACCCTAGTCCACGAAGCGCCTCGCTGGGCGCCGTAAAAAAGGGAGGAGGATGCAGTTTGAGAAGCAGCTACAGTCTCTCGTCGCTACATTCTACTGTCCGATGGGAGGTGAGCAGCGCTGCGATTGGCTCCTCAGTCACAGGAAGACGTCGCGGCCTCTTCTCACACCATGTTGTGGTGGTTGTTCCTCTCGATGATGTCGGATGACTGGAGAAGCTCCTTCTTGATGGGGGAGGGCGGGGGCGTGGCTGGCTTCACCCTGGGCTTGAACAGGTCCGACACGTAGAACACCTGACGGACACACAGAGGGGAGAGCAAGGTGAGCGAACGAAGGCGAGAAGAAGGAGGCGAGGTTATAAATAAAGATGGGATCTGGACCTGTGCGAGTCGAGCTTTGTAGTTCAGTTTAAATGCAAATAGATAAAAGTGGAGGGCAGCAAAGTTCCCGTTTTAATTTCCATAGAGCATGTAAAACCTCGGCTGATTTGCCTGAGCCAGGCGGGTTCAATTCAAGTCTGTTCTCAAAGATAAGCTGCCAAATAACCGCCCCAGGTCTCAGGCTGGGCATGTTTTTTTCTCAATTTAGCAGCAGCCCCAATTTCTAATGTAATTGAAATCTGATCACACATGACTCAAAAACTAATTTAGTACTAAGTGCATCTCTTAGCCGGATCTAGAACCACTCTCATGTATCATGACTTCATAATGCCACGATGAGAAACTCCCTCTGCCACTCTTGTGCAATCCCAGACTAGGCGGCCTTTAGTTTAGTTCATCACATAAAGTGACTCAGATTTAGTGAACACTGGCTAATCTTCTATTAAACAATGCCAGGGGTGAATTCCCATTTTACATCAACTGTGAGGTCAGTCTGGCAAACAAGTGAAGAGTGACGGAGAAAAAAAAAGAGAAAGAAATCTCTTCCTGAAGGTCCCGATGACATCATATGTCAAACAGGAAAATGGGCATCGGTGGACAGGAAGCGGGACTATGGAAACTACTGACCAGTGTAACAGTGGGCTATCGTTTCCACTTGCAGGGCCTGGGGTCGCTCACGAGCAGCGAGTGGACTAAAACACACAAACACACACACACACACACACACATCGCTGGCAGGCGCAGCAGCGTTTCCTTCTGTGCTGCCAGTCGAGGGCCGAGGGTGGAAAGCTGCCATTCAGCACTAAAGCCCACTGTGCACCCACTCCTCAGAGGGGGGGTAAACAATATGTATAACTCTCACTGGAGAAAATACATGGTGCTGTCATACAGGAAAAACCCTCTAATGACCGGCTCAGTGTCGCTCTTTCGCTGTTTTCCGGGAAAAAAAAAACGCAGCCAGTGATCTATTTATATAGAGACCGTCTCATTCCGAGTGGTGGGCGCAGCACAAAGACATTCTCTTCTGTTACAGCTTGACATTTACTGGACGTTAATGGTGACCTTTGACTGATGGATGACATCTCACGCAGACAGATACCTCCATAACAGAGAGCTGCTGTCATACTTTTAATAAAGAGCTCTTTGTCTTTACACTCAGCTGTGTGTGTCTTTATGGTATATTACACGAGACACAATTAAAGTGGGGGGCTCAGGAGCGTAGACGGATAGGATGTGGAGTCATATAGGTGATATGACTCCGTCATGGGAAACATCCCAGCCCGGTTTCCCATCAGGATACTTTTTGCGTCCAATCATAGCAGGCCTTGTTGCCGCGTCACTCAACCATCCGATGCATCGCCCCTGAACCTGCGATGGCGGAAAGCTTATCAAGACCTCACCACTTCCTGTGCGCGCACACACACACACACACACACACAAAGTCTCTCGGCCTTTTGTGTTGAGTGATGCAGACTCAGCAACTTCTAATACAGGAAAAAGCCCCAGCATTACCTTTAAAGGCATTTATATACTACATGTGTATGTATATAAAAATATACGTGTGAGTTTGTGCCTTTTTTTGTGTTGTGAACCACCAACCAGTCACATGGGAAATGAGCACTAAGTTGCAGGAACTATGACTGCCTGAAAAAAAACCCCAACGCATTACTCAGATCTTCTTTTGGTATAAAATTTCTTCGCACGCATATTAAACCAAGGATATATTTGCACGCCAACCACGCAACATACAGCGCATCGGCAAATGCATTCATACCAATGTAGGTCAGAGGATGTAGCTGCTGAGAAAACAGTGGGCTTCTCGATGCTACCACACGTGTCTTTGGAAAAAAAACACTGGTGGCGTGGTACAGTCACTTTTATTCGAGTGTTAAAAGGTGACTTCCTGCGTCTACACGAGCTCAGTGACCACGCAGACGCCGCTGTAATATCTGAGACCCTCGCACAGAGATAGCATCCTCTTTAATGCCTGACCCGACTCCTCTCTGCTGTGACAATGAACCTCAAAAAAAAACAAATAACCCCGGCTTTCTCCCTGACAGCTGCTTCCTGCTGGCCTCGGGTCCTCTTGACCTTTACTACGACACATGTGGAAAAGTAGGTCAATGCGTCTGATAGGAAGTGCCAGGTAGGACAGGGACGGGACCACTTCCTGTTGTGGTTCCTCGCTTCTTTGGATCGCGGCCCCTGCAGACACACGGTCTTGTGTGTTTGACTCAAGACAGACGCTGTCATGCATCTAAATATTCTTTCATTTATCTGACTCAGACATCATCAAACGTGAGGACAGACAAAGAGGTTTAAAGCAGCAATTAACTGACAACAGAGGCAGCAAGGCCGCAGTCTGTTAGTCACTGTGTATGAATGTGTTCATTCTTGCCCCAGGTTTGCATTGTTCGTTTACTGGCACTCGATGGGGGAGCACTGGGATTAAAGAGGTAACTGCAGCCTAGGGAGACCTGGAATAGGACTGGCAATAAAGTCATGGAACAACACACTTCTCTACAGACAATCGCTGAAATGTATTTGGAAAGGAAGACGCTTTTCCACAAGGCCGTATAACTCATCATGTGATATTCAGAACAATTGTTCACAATCGCACGCTCGGGACTGACGTGTAAATCCACTAACTGGTCCAATGTGTTCTTTTGTTCTTCGATTCAGACAAGTGCACTGTCAGTGTTTGGAGACTGCTCTTCTTAATGTATGTGCACAAGCTCAAGATGGATTAATGGGCCGTGTTACCCAGGCTGACATGGGGCTCCTAAATATCAACTGTTTCTGCTTCATGAAAACATCCTATGAGAACGATTGGGCTACGGACCAAGTTCTCCAGTTGCTACTGCAATCAAACCTCCATCATTACAGTGTCAATCATTGTACATGGAAAGGACGTGCAGTAGATGGAAGCATTTAAAAGACTGTGGAAAATACGTTCTGACATGATCTCGAAGTGCGAACTCGTTTTTTTTATTCTTACGTTTCAAACATTTCACATCTAAAAGAATAATGATGGAACCGGCACAGAGCTTAAGATCTAAAGCCGTTCACACTTTGATTTAGTGTTTTCTGCTTTTTCTGAGGCACGCTGGCTTCATGCCTCCTCTGTCCTGCCTCCACTCATCTCCTGTCAGGTCCTTTCTGCTCCGCTGCTTATTGAGGGGCTGAAACGGCCGAGCTAAAGTATTCACAGATGTGTGTGTCTCTACTAAAGGCCGGGCAAATCAGAAGGGGCGTCAGGGATTGTAAAACTAGAGATCAGCAGGGGTTTGACTACGAGTGCAGTCTGTGAGTACACAGTATACAGTATATACGGCGTGCATGCGTGCGGATGTGAACACAGTGTCTATGTGTGTGTTAATCTGAGGTTGCTGAGTTGGATTAAACCCACGCTCATCCCGAGCCAAGACGGAGACAAGGCCCCTCTCTCCTGTCACTCCCCTCCCTTCGCTTCTCCTGCCAGATCTGCCCATTCAGAGGTCGAGCTCATAAACTGAGCATATTTCTGAAACTTTTTTTTTTTTCTCCTCCCTTGTCAAAGTTGATGTCGTGCAGGAGCTACACCCAGCTGGAGGAGCGCTGATTTTGCCAGAGAGTTCCAGTCTATTGTTACTCACTGATTTCTGCTCATTTTTGGATCCCTCAGTAATCCTGGTGTGTGTGTGTGTGTGTGTGTGTGTGTGTGTGTGTGTGTGTGTGTGTGTGTGCGCATTTTAGCTGTGCCAAGATCTGCCTAGGCGCCACTACTAAGGTCTTGCTAAATTTTATGAATCTAATCCGTTCCACACACACACACACACACACACACATGCACACACACACATTCATGATTTGGATCACGTAGAAAGGTAAGGGTTACTTGTGTGTGTGCAAGTGTGTGGGAGTGTGTCTTTCCATACTTTTCCCCGGAGGCAGCACAGTTTAGCAGCAGCCCGCTGTGCTGATAGAACCAGAGCCGCCAAATAAAAAACCCAAAATAATTAACAGCCTCATTCCTGTTTCAAAGACTAATCCTCCCTCTCTTACTCACTCTCTTTTTACACTCCCTGCATTTTCCTCTTGACCCGAATTCAATTTTCCTTGGCTCCATCCAGCTTAGTGTAATGATGAGGGTTACAAAAATCATCTGGCAACTGCTGTGACGATACGTCACAAAAGTAGTGAAGAAGGTTTTAGTGTATGGACTGACACTAACACGCTAGACACGTATAAAAAAAACACACACACACTCACACACACACTCCTGAACTCCTGAGGTCTGGCTCCAAGAAATGTGTTATTCATTAAAGGGAATCAGATTCTCCTCACTTCACTGCTGGCTCCGTTTCTCTCTTTTTTAGAGAAAGCAGGAGAGGAGAAAAAAGTGAAAATAAGGAGCTGTGAGGAGGCAAACTTTATTTGAAGGTTGATCCGTCTGTCGGATCCCCTACGGTCAATTATGGAAGAGTATTAAGTTGCATCAAGATGTGTGCTGTATCGCTCATATTTTCATTCAGTTTGCACGCATGGGCGTGCCGCATAACATTTAATTGATGTGTTTTGTGTGACATGTGTGCACTCACTATGCAGTAGGCCACCAGGGCTCCCTGCACAAAGCCTGCCAGGACATCAGTCGGGTGATGCTTGTGGTCGGAGACGCGTGATAGGCCGGTGTAAAAGGCCATCATCAACAGGGTGAACTGGAGCAGTGGGCGGAGGAGACGAGCGCCGCGCCATGTAAACCTGGACTGGAGATAGAACTGGGGAGAGAAAGCAGAATACACAGGATTTAATATGCATCATACACAAGTAACAATTTACAGTGTGTGTGTGTGTGTGTGTGTGTGTGATGTAAAACATGTTTTCATAGAAGTCAGTTAAACATATGTTGCACTGACTTTTTAAACCTTCACCTGCGTGTGTGTACGTCTGTATTATGACTGTCTGAGAGGTCTAGACGGAATCAAAGTGGGCAGGTTGGCCCGATCCGCAAAGAAACACATACCGTTTTCCACAACACACACACACACACACACACACTTCACTGCCTGAGACCCGGACATGACTGATTCATGGTTCAACATCCCAGCTGTAAAAACAGCACGACCACAGAGAGCCACTGGAATACACACATATGTATGCATACCCTGCCATGAATGTTTCAGCACTTTGTTGGGATGAACTCTTTAACCCTCTATTAGTGTAAATACAAGACAAAGCGGATGCACCCCACCGCTCTGCCCACAGCCACACACAAAAAAAAGTTTTCTGGGTCAAGATAAAGACTGAGAAGAGCCAAAACAGGAACAAGTAGGTCCAAGGTCACTTTCAGTCAGTGGTACAAGTGTAAATACATGCCCAGCCTCTCTCGTTTCATCCTCCTTTCATGCACAGTGGTGAGATCAGCCCGGGTTCTTCAAACATCCTGTGTTTCTGCACCACTCATACCCATAACTTCCTGTCTCTCACACCCAAAGACGGAGGGCCAGAAAGGGCCAGTCTCAGCCGAGGTCTACCCAGCCCAAAACCTCCAGACTCGTGTCTTATAATCAGCCAGGCTAACAATACCGACACACAGCCGCAGTGCCTCCCAGCAACCGCCGTCCACTACGAGCCCCTGTAGATTTCCCCTACGACACTCTATCATTGTTCTTCTCCTTTACGGAAGCAGAGGAAGCGATCCCTCCCATCCCTTCCAGTTTTGTTCTCCTCCTCCCTGGCAGGGATGTTTAGACTTCGGGCTTCCTCCACATGGTTCTCAGGTAGCGGGGCAAGGGCTTACTGATAAGTACTTTTGTCTGACGTCCTACAACATCCGAAAAGCACTTTTGCCCAACATCCTAAACCTCTCAATTTGAACTCGAGTCAGAGAGAATGAGCATTTAGCCAAAACAAGGAGTTACAGTGACCCGACCTGCCAATCAGCACGGAGCAATCTCACTGAAGGGCAGCGAGCAAACCCAAATAACCCGTCCAATCGGGATTCAGCAGGAGCTTGCAAACATGAAGTCATGATAAGGAGCCGAGAGACTGAATGACCTTCTAAAAATCTCAATGTGCAACTCAGATTTAAATAACCTTTCTGACCACGGCTGTCCTCACCCCGACTGTTCTAGGGAAAACAACAATAAAATACGACAACAAAAGGAGTCCCAGCAGATTCCCATGACAGAGGGAGACGAGCGACACAAAGTCTGGTGGTTTCTCAAGGAATTCGACTCATTCCAGTAAGATCTTCTTCCTCTGTTTTTCTTGCTCTGACTCAAAGTCAGCGTTAAATAAAAGAAAACACAACAAAGTGAGAAAGAATGAGAGCGAGGGCTCGTTTTACGCAGCAGCCCCCCTCTTCCTGTCCTCTCTGCTGGTTCACACCATGCTTTGAGACAAAGGCATAGTTGTGGTTAAGACCACATATATCCAATATTTAACCAATGACATGCTATCTGCCTCTGTGATAGGAGGCTCTGTAGGCAAAAATAACCCAGAGAAAGGACCCAGCCTTTTTCTAGTGCATAACGTGTGCACAGAAATGAGTGCACATTAGACCCACACACACACACGCTTGTTCGTCCGTGGCTGTGGTGTAGCTGAACAGCGTGCCGTGCGGTCTGTGCCAGTTATCTGTGTGCCATCTCGGAAAGCTTGTGACGCTGTTAAGTCTCGGCTCAAACCACATCGGTCACAGGCGCAGCACTCGGGCACGCTCGGCAGGAAGTGAAGTGATTCAAAACAAGAGAGCGAGGTGGAAATGACATGTGAGCAACAAGACGACAAAGACCAAAGAAAGTGAGGATCCATGTTTGTCTGTGCTCGTGGAAAACAAACCAGGACTGTACCACAGAGACCGCATGCTCATTAATCAGTAATAATTAAGATGACTGATCTGTCATTTAATGGAAAGGTTCTTGGGAAATACACTGATTCACTGAGCTGATCACACTCGCCCTTTTAATTCCTAATAAAAATATTAATTACATGGAGATTTTTTTTATTGACTCTTTTATTAGCTAGTGAGTCATTATCCGTCCTCATGTTTTATTGACCTGACTTCAGATTTTGGCTGTTACACGTAACACGTGGAGGATAAGAATCGTATTTAAATGCTACTTAAATGTACTACTTATTTGCTTAAGGAGACGTCCAGAGAGTGGGAGGATCTGTGAGTATGAACATGATGTCACATGACTGGTTTTCAGCTGGCAAAAACAAAAACAAACAAAAAAAATGCTGCAGATTCCTTTTTTCCACTAGGAATTCCTCCGCTGTGGGCTTTGTTTCAGGCTGGTTTTGTATTCCAAAACATCGAGTACAAACTGTTCCTCCTCTCCTTCACAGATTCTTCTCTCTCTCTCTCTCTCTTTTTGTTTGCACCAGCCTCTTCTGGCCACGGTCCCGAGCTCGCCGCAGCTGGAGCACTGGTCTCGGACTAGTGTGTCACCCTGTGGTCTGGATGCATCTCCGTTCCCTCTCTGTTTTTTCCTCTGCTCTCTTTCATTCGCTCTCATCTCTTTTCCTCATTCTGACCAGAGTGCAGCTGTAGGTTCAACCAGAGGCTGGGAAATACCCGCAGAAATCTCTCACTGCATGACAATGCAGTACACAACAACAGAACTTAAACCGTGAGAACCGAGACCACCTTGAAACCGAGCTCGAGCCAGCCAGACCCAAAACATTGACTCTCTCCGCTCCTCTCAAGAGGAGAAGGGGGAGGAGATGATCGGGGAGCTATGAACTGCAATTGTGTGTATGTGTGTGTGTAATTAGACTGTTTGAAGCATGAAATCCCTCCAGGGTGCTAAGCCCCACCCGACACCCACAACAGGTGGAGCGAGAGGGAGCGTTTGAGAGAAATGGGAGAGGACAGGAAGTGTACACACAGCTGCTCTGAGGAAAACAGGTGGAGTGCATCCATCCTAGACTCGGAGGAGTGGAAAGGAGAATGGGACTGTTCATAAAGTGAGTGAAGAGCAGCAGGAGGAGAAGTGGACGAGAACAATGTTTTGCTTTTTCTGCAGGGAGTGAATCCTTAAATCACAGACTCCCTCTTTAATCTGTAAACCATTGTTTGTGTGGATCATGTGTGCGCTTGCTGTGATGTACGTAAGAAGGTTTAATAGCTACTTACAGCCAGGTAGAGCATGGTGAACATCGAAAAGGAGGCATGTCCTGAAAAGAAGGATTTCCTGTGAAGGAAAAAATAACCTTCAGTCAGTTTATAGATTTTCAGAATAATTCATATACTGTATTATACTGTACACTGTTTGCACAAACCTGGCCTCCTGTACGTCGCTCTCCTCGCCAGTGCAGGTGTAGTTGGTGATGTATCCCAGCGAACAGTTGATGGTGGAGAAATCTGGTTTGCACACGTCTAAGAAGTGAGGTCTCATACGACCCACGGACACCTTGGCGATGTCTGTGAATGACTGGCTGACGGCACATCCGAAGAGAAACACACCCATCTGTAAGAGATCACACACACACACACACTCGTGATTAGACGTCATATCAATGTAGCTGAGCCCTGTCTGCTTTAATTACTGTCGCTACGCACGCCAGGTTTTTGTTCTCGCGCAGCGTTACCCGAAATTCTTTGTGATTTCTGAAACGATCTGAAACGGGCTGAAGTAACAGCCGACACTTTATCAGAGGTAACTAATTAACTTCATGAATTTGTTGAAAACTCTGTGTCTGGCTGATTTGGATGAGCTTTTTTATTTAAAGTAACCTTTAACCCACAAATTAATGTAGTATGAAATACTCTTTGGCTGGACGCTGCTTAATCAATTCCTCACAGACTGGCTCTTGAATTTTGGGGTTTTCGTGAAGGTAATGATTCAAACTCATATGAAGTCTCACTGTTATGACCCCTGTTCACATGTGGAACAATGGAGAGCATGACAGGCCTGCTATGCCTAATTATGGTTTGCAAAAACCACGACTGGGAAATCGTTTAGGTCGACTAAACACGCTTATTGAGAGCTGACCTGTTTGTAGAGGGCTGCAACATAAGGATTCCCGACGAAAGACTTGGTTCCCTCATGGAGCTGGTGAATCCTGAAGCATTCTCCGATCACGATCTAAAAGGAAAATTAGTTTTTTTGAGATAAACAGACATGAGACAGATATTCTAGCTATGTGATGCTGCTGAGTCCTGCAGTAGGTTTAGATAGACACATAGTGAGGAAAAGGAGCTAATGATTGAGTGTGTATCATGCAGAAAATCTAATTTAATTCCAGACTGTCACAGTCACAGAGTGAGGAGAAAGGATGCGTAAAGAACAGATAGGAGAGGAATGAGTGAGATCCACACACAGACACAGACACATAGAATGAGCATGGCCTGCCTTTCCCTCAGGCAGTGGGAGATTATTAATGAGTGGTGATGCTCTGCTCGGTGATATGACGGCGCCTTTTGTGTGAGATATGGAGGATAATGAGACAGGGAAGGCAAAGGGGAAAGGAAAACATGAGAACTCCAACAAATGATGTCGACTGGGTCAATATCTGACTGTGGAGGATTTATATTAGGTCAGTGGTCTGCTATAAGGCTTAAGTCGAGTGGACTAACCCTGAATCTGATGTTATTCCAGGCAGGCGCTTTTAAGGAGTGCTGGGGCCCATGGAAAGACCCCGTCTACACTGAAGGGGGCTTACCCCAAGACAGCCCTCGAGGCACGGACATGTCAATCATATCCGAACCACCTAGGGTATCTGACTGACAGACCGGCTGCTCGCCACCACTAACCACATCTCCCTTTCCTTCCTATTTCCAAGACAAGGCTTCACTCTTCGGCCTACCTCCTCACTCTGTCTCTCAGGAAAATATTTACCAGCCTATCAGTGAGCCAGCGGACGGCACCGTGAATGTGAAGTCTGGAGGTGTGTGCATCTACAGGCTCAGTGTTTCCCAGGCATCCTATCAAGTTAATACAGAAAGTGTTTGTGTATTTACGTGTTTGAATTGTTGAGGCTCGATAAACACACAGCATCCTGCCTGTTGGGTGGTCAGATGGCAGGCTCACAGCCAGAAGAAACAAACATGGCTGTGTATTAGTGTGTGTGCTATTGTCAATGAATTCTTCTGATCTGAGCTTAAGATTAGAACCACAGGAGGTTTATTTGAATTGTCGACATTTGCATTCAAACCTCTCCTCCTCTTTTCTATCTCACTGTTTCGCTGTGAGCGTGGTTGTGCATTGCGGAGGGTTCGATAGATCGATGAGCGCGCTTATAGAACTCCATCACGTTGCCGCGAGTTCAGTTTCTCACAGCGAAAGCACGGCCTGTCAGACACTGATACGTCTGACCGGCAGGACTGTTGGGATTTCCCTCGCAGCGAACATAAACAAGAAGCCCAACTGGAATCTGCTACCAGCGCATGTACGTCCGTGCGTATGTGTGTGTGTGTGTGCATTAAAGGAATGGTGTCGGCATGGCAGTAGACGCCACTAATGGAACACAGCTGTGTGAGACACGCCAGCTTTGCCCACACGTGAACATGTGAGTGAACTAACTAACACGAGAACAGCCTCCTGGTTCCAATAAGCAGAAGAGCTGAGCTGGTACAGTGTGTGTGTGTGTGTGTGTGTGTGTGTATGTGCCCACCATGCTGATGGCGAGGAGACGCCAAGTGGTGAAACGACGTCTCAGTCTGGGAACTTATGAGGGGGCCTGTGCCACAAAGAGTCTGGGGGCTGTAAAGAACCATCTAGCCCTAAACCACGTGGCACTAATTGACACACACATAGCCCACCACATGTCATTATAACATGTTTCCACTAAGCCTGACCCCCCCCCAACCTCATAATCTGCTGGCACTACACTGTAGCCGTCATGGGAATGAGGACTTCATCCTAACTGGTTAAGACGCCTCGGGATATCAGCGAGGCACTGCGGGCATGGGAGAGAGCGCTGACACGTTCACCCATAGTAATGCGCGGGGGCACAGAGGGCACGGAGTCAGGGGGGCAGGGATACGAGTGGGAGGTATGAGAATGGACCAAGAACTTGTAAAAAAAAAAAAAACTGTCTTTGGTCTTTGGCATGCATGCGTGAGCACACACACATAAACACACACTTCCTAATGTCGCTTGGGGGGCCCCTCGCTACCAGTGACTCGCTCGGCGAAGTAATAAAAACAGGCTGTTACAAATGGCTTGGATGACTCAGAGTTGATATATACGGAAGAATAAAGTATGGCGGAGGAAAACATTGTGGAATGAAGAGGGCAGGACATGTAGAGCACATTTACAGCAAAAAAAAGACTGGAGTTATTTTAGAAAATACTGCATGATAGGAAGTCACTCAAATGTTTCAATTAAGGGGCTATGTTAGAAAGACTGGATCTACTGGATTTAGTCGTCTGAGAGTTGAAGAGAGATTACTTTGAATGAGAGTAAGAGCAGCAAACAGAGGGAGGTGTAAAGGTCGACTTACAGAGAAGATGGCAATAAGAATGCCAACACCACAAAGCACGGCATCACTAATGGTGTCTCCCTCTTTTCGGGGGTAGCGGATGGACTCGTCCGAACAGTAAAACCCGCGCTGGTACGGCTTTATGGTGCTAGTCTCAATGATCAGGAAAGGCAGGCTAGCTACAAGAGACACAAGAGAGGGGAGCACAGAGAGAGAAAGACAGGAAGAGAGAGAGAGAGACAGAGAGAGAGAGAGAAGAAGCACCAGGTCAGTGACACAGACATAAACAGGAGAGAACGGGGAGGGGGGGCACAAGGAGCACGCTGGCACCAGGGGATCAGGGAACATGGCAGAAGTTGGTTGGTCTCATGGATGTCATGTGTGGTCGGCTCAGAGCAAAAGGAGTGACGGCTTTCCAAAACCGACCCCATAAATTACAAACTGTGACTTAAGAGTAACATTACATCAACTTTTCTGAACTCCATCTCATGTAGTCGCGATGCCACCATCACGAAAACCACCAGTGCTCCAAGTTTCTGCCTTCGGTGTTCCATCCCCTGGACGCCGGGTGCTCTTTGCGCGAGGGGGAGGGGGACTTACGGACACCACGGGCAGTGTCAAGCCAACAGAAGTGAGCACTGAGGAGGGGACGGTGCTGTTCTTGTAGGGGTATCTCAGGCTGGAGTCACTGCAGTAGAGACCCCTCTGGTACGGGCGAACAGAGGTACGGTGCAGAACCAGGCTGGGCAGCATAGCTACACACACACACACACACACATGAATGGATGTATGAACACACACACACTCACTCATCATACTGCATCATTTAGCTACTTACCTGTGAGCTGAAAAAACAATATCACATTAACAGACAGAAAGCTTCACAGGTGTGTGTGCGTATGAGCTCATGCTATCATTCATCGGGCTGTTTACTCAGCAAACCCTCTCCTGCTGCTCCTGTTGACAGTGTAACACCCCGGCTATTGAGAATTGAGGTTTACTCTTTAGCATTAGGAGATCCCCCCACTGACAGAGCAAACACGCACCGACACTCAGGGCCAGGGGTCCATTACTGGAGACAAAAGAAACCCACCAACACCGGGGACTGTGTCAACACTTTGTGAAAACTTTTGGAGTTGTGGATTGCAAAGGAAAGAGAGTGCCATTCCAGGTAGAGAAAGCATTTGTTAAAGACATTTATGTTTATTCACTTGACAGCATGATGAGATATAACATGTTATAACTGAGCTGTTGGGGTGTTGCAGGCACATTTTCTGCCATTCGGAGAAAGTGTTTTCCCAGTTTCCACGCTTTATGATAACCTAAGCAAACCGACTGCTGACGCTGGTTGGTCAAATACACATGGACATTTCTGATGATGGGAAAATCAGTACATATCTCCAAATCAAAGGACTACAAATACAGGCGTGCAAACTCTGGGTGGGACAAGGTTTTCCTTTCGGGCCTTTTAAAAATGTGTGAAAACCAAGAAAAACAAAACGAAGCCCATCCAACTCTGGAATATTATTCGCATGAGAGAATGTTTGGCGTGAGTACGTACGACTGTAGTAACTCATAAATAGAGGGGGCTCAAGACACGAAGGCGTCCCCACACAGACACACCAACATATACATTCAGCATCAGACTGCACAGAAACTATTCCCGCGAGCGGTTCGTGTGGTTAGCTCACATCACAGGGGTTTTTGACATTTCGGTTAAAGTCAGAAATCTACCCGTGAACGCTCCTAAAACCACGACTGTTGTCTCACCAGCGATGGGAGACAGATCTCGTGTTACTGGGCTGTTGTGAAAAACGCAGCTCTCACCACGTATGAACTCCTTCAAGACCTCAACACACACTTTCTTATGCATTCTTGTGGACGCACACTCGAGCTTCTCACGGACTTTTAAACATCCATCACTGCGACATCTGCCTCAGCTTGAAAGAGGAAAGTGTTGTCTGAGGTGTAAATGAGTGCGTGTTCACACTAATATGAGTAAATATTTTTGTCCTTTCTGCGTTGATGCATGTGGTGATGGTGTTTTTTTTTTCAGCAACAGAAAATGCTGATTTTGAAAGCTGGCTTCAATAAATTAAGCTTTTCTGGAAACTTTTGAGGTCAAGAATAAAAATCCAACCTGAAAAACGAAACTAAATGCTCAGGAAAAAACTGAAACCTGAACATCTACATTTCCATGACAACAGCACTAAATGGACCTTGCGGGGAGCGACTGCTTATTTCGAGTTCAAGAATGAACTCAGCGAAGAAATCCTGTCCTCACGCGAGCAAAACAAAACAATACTTCAAATATGGCGCAAAGAATGTTTCGATTGTTTTGGTGTCATCTCTCTCTCTCTCCAGTGGTTGGCAGAGGGCAGCAGACGGGATGGTCAATGAGGCATGCACCTGCAAAAACAGGGTGCAGCGCCAGGACAGGCTGCTGGTGGGCCCACACAGGGCAGGGCTAGACTTTGGTGGTGTCTGAGAACCACACTGTCCATACAACAGACAGGGTGAGCTTTGGGTGAGGCTGTTCGCACAGAGTCTGGAGGGCAAGGCAGGAACACACAACTAAGATATGTGTTTTTGTCCCAGTGAACATTAATTCCTTAAACATGCGCTAAGTCTGTGCACAAAACGACTGCTGTTGGGTAAACACTCAGCCGGGGGAAAACAACTTTTTTTTTCTTTCAGAAATCGGATCATACTTTCTCTCACGCCAATCTCTACTCAGTTTTTCCATTTTCTCCTCCTTCCCTCTCTTTCTCCGTCCCCTCCACTCTGGCCTACTTGTGGAAAGGGGGGATTCAAATGCTAATGAGGAGAAGTGAAAGGAGAGGAGGTCATGGGCTTAACGGACATGGGAAACGCTCACACACGCAGACAAACACACACATGCAAACTGCCGCTTAAAGGCTAAACTGAGATCGGAGAACAGCATGGGAAATCGAGGAGTTGACCAGAGACAGAAAAAGGAAAGCGAGAGCGAGCGAGCGATTGAGCACCTCAGCCCTATCTATTGAGGAGTTATGAAAGCCTCTCTGTCTGCACACTTCCCAGCCTTGAGTTGCCAAGTTGTTTTGTGCCGCTCCCCATGCCATCCCCCTGAAAACAGCCTGGTATGTGGGCATTCTCCTCATACCACAGTCAGTCCATGAACCTCTTAACACAATCTAAAACACTCCCCGGCATTATAACCCCACAGCCCATCTGAGCTCCGTCTGCAAACAGCAGTGTGAAGAAATATGACCTCCTTAATGACAATGGGATAAAGAGCGAGCGACCTTCACAGGCCCCGCTGACCCAGAGAGGGATGAGGAGAGGGGATGGGGGAGTGTCGGAGGAGAGAGAGATAAAAACAGAAAGAGGGGGGGGTAGAAAGAAAGAAGTGGGCTGGGCTGTTGGCAAAGGCCTGGTGTGCGTCAGTGAATTAAAAAACAACTATTTTACAAGATCTGTCAGGAGGTCAGTGACATTTGGTGACGCCTGAGGTCCACAGCTAAAGAAGAGGATGCACCTGTACAGCTCGCAAACAGTCCTACTGTACAAAATGCACAAATTCTTTGGATAACTTCATTTTGTTTTCACTCTTTGTTTTTATGTTTTTTTGCCTCGGGGAGGTTGTGTGTTCTCTGCTTTTGGAGCCAATGAGCCTCATCAGCTATCAAACCACTGGGCTGCTTTTTTAAAAAACAGGCGCCTGAGAATAATTGGGGCCTTAAAACCCTTCAATGAAGAGAGAGAGAGAAAGAAAGAGAAAGTATGGAGAATCCAGAAGGAGAAAAAAAAAACACACACACATCCTAAGTGGGTGGTTTTGGCGAGTTTGGGGAACAGTTCTATTTGTTTTATCAGATCCTGTCATGCATTTCTCTCTTTCAGTCTACGAGGAGAACCACTGCAGGCCACTAAAGACTACTTACCACAGGTCAGATAGAGAGAGAGGGAGAGGTATTTCTTTGGCTGGTTGAATCAGTGTTTATATATGCGCAGGTCACGGCAGGGCCTTTATGTGTGTGTGTGTGTGTGTGAGGAGTGTGTGCTGTACTTATTTTCCATCCATAAATCCACTCACATGTTCACGCTCCACTGTGTGCTAGAAATGACGGCGCAAAGAGCATGTACGTGTGTGTTTATGTATGGTTTGGAAGTATAACTTCATATATGCAGCTCGGTGCGTCTGCATGTTTGTCTGTTTATGCACGCGCATGTTTGTGCGGCAGAGATTATCTAACCCGGCGTCTGTTTGATTGGCTTTGGAGTTAAATTTGGTAAAGCGAGTTAGCGCTTGGATTAGCAGTACAAACTGGGCTTAGTCTGATTTGTACATTTCCTTCAGATATAAACGAAAAGGAATGTTTCTTTTATACACGATTAGAACTTGTTAGGATTTGCATTTTGATGTATTTCAGGTCTAAAGTTCATCTGTCCTGCAGGTTTAGGATCATCTTAAGTCCGACTGTACTTGCCAGAACGGGACACAATAACTATTCTTAAGGCAGCTAAAGCTCTGCGTTGCTCAATAGGTTAATACCCCTGACATGGCAGATCAACACCTACATGCCTGCTGAGACTACAGTGCTTCCTATAGCTTCCTATCCTCCCGCTCTCATGACTTTCTCACCCCTCCGGCTCTCTATTGACATTTTAATGGGGTTTCATGGCTTTCGGGAGCAGAATCAAGAACGATATCGTGATTATAGTGGGCGAGCTGGGGTGTCAGCAGTGTGTGTGAGAGGTGAATGGGAGGCGGAGCTGGGCAAAGGAAGAGGTATTGTAGTCTGCTCTAATGGAGGATTTCCTTCTCCTGTCTCTCAAACAGTCCATGTGACCCGTCCTGACAAGGAGTGGGACCAAGAATTCAGAGGAAGGTTTAGAGAGAGGGAGGAGGCCGAGGGGGGAGTCAATCAATAAGACTTTGTCTTCTCTTCTTCTATGATTTTTTCTCACTGCTCTGCAACGAATCAGATGGATGTTTAGAAAAGGTCCAGATGTCTTTCAGTCCGAAACAAAAACCCAGCATCACAGAATATCTGATTTTAATCGTGATCGCATTTGATTATTCTTTGATAATTTAAGTTCCTGATTTTAATTCAGTTTTGACCAATTCTTTTGAAGTTCTTGTACTGTTATGTGTGTTTAGAAAAACCTTTAACATTTAAAAACTTTGGCTTCTTTTTTTTAAATAAAAGAGATTTTGTGGAAAATGTATTCATCTAGAAAAAATCCCAAACATTTTCTGTTTCCAGATCGTGATAACTCGCTTCTCTTCTCAGTTTTATTTGGTTGGAAATGGAAAACCTGTGTGTTCTGGTCTGTTATTCACATTATTCTACAAGAATTTTCACCATTTTCTGATCGACAGATCAAACAACAACAAAAAATAATTTGGTATTCGCAGCTCTTTTTTTTTTGGATGGACTACTGAAGGCCAAACAAAACAGCATGTGTAAAAATATATTCATGCTCTTTAATCCCTTTATATAACAATTCTCCTCAAGGAACTGACATTTCTTGCACAAACAATGAAACAACCCGACCCGAGTGTGTGCGTGTGTGTGCATGTTTGTGTGTTTGTGTGTTGTTATGACAAGAGAAACTTAATGTTCTAATGTTTGCAGATCTGTTACCATCACTTGTCAGGCCGGTCCCTGTCTCTTGAGGAAACTTTTCGCATACTTTTGACACGAGTTCAAGCTGCCCACACACACCCTGCAACATAACCTGTGTCGCTGAATGAAGGTGGCCTACATTGCAAAAAAAAAAGACATATGTATAGATATTGTGTCGTGGTTATTTGATACGTGTGCGACTCTGTGTGTGTGTAAAGAGAGACAGAGGCAAACACAGAGCGTCTGTTCATTCATTCATTTAGATTAATTCCAGCAAAAAGTCACAGTGCGATCATGTCGCCTCTTCAGGGATCCGAGAGAATGAGAGGTTCGGTGCCAGGTTCAATTATTGGTGGACTTTTTCCAAAACGAAGAATCATTTCTTTCCACCTATTAATAATAATTATATCTCTAGGACTCAACTGTAACTCCAAATGAGCTTGCCATTTCCTCTTCGGTCTTAAAATATATCTTCACATTTAGAGATGACACACACGCACACTCTTATGACCTCTGGGGTTTTTAAAAATACGTCCGGCCAACCAGATGCCTGAGATGTTCTGAAATTTGTCGCACGTCCAACACCACACAGCACTGTAAGCCCACATATCTAACTTTATCTTCGGGTCACTAAAGCCATTAGCCTGAGTATGTGTGGCCTTTCAGACATTTGGGAGACAGGGTGCATAGGTTAGCCGAGGTCACCCTGGAAGTAGCTACAGGGCCATGGGTCAAAGGTGAGGGATGTGACATAGATCAAGGATTATACTGTAGCATACACACAGAGGAAGGGGGGGGGGGCACATGTCACTGAAACACTGTCCATTATTTCTGTGAGAGTGTGTGCCTGTGTGTGTGGCTATGTGGGTGTTAAAGTGGATTACTGTGGTTCCACTGGCAACTTCAGCAAAGCCTTTCTCAAACATTTTTAAGTTGTTCACCACAAAGGGCTTTAACAAAAATGCTCTCACAACACAAATAAACAAGCTGTGCTGCATAAAAAACCACCCAGGCTTTATCCGTATATGCATAATCACTGTTTAGATGGCACATCTTCATAAACACATGCATGTACGCGTACACTGATACAGATGTTTTGGGCCCTGGATATCAGTTCTTTGTTTCCACAAGCTGCTGATGTGTCTCCCACATAAACAAAGCTCACAAATACACAAATGCAGACACACACACGTACACACAGGAGTGGCTGAGGTCAGCAGAGTTGTGTGCAGAGTGAATCCCTGTCTCTCTTTTCCCCAACCCACACACACTGTGTGAATGCTGTAGTGACCGGGGGGCCGCTGGCTGAAGCATGTGCTTACTCAGAGAGATTTTATTCACAGGAATAAATGCCTTTTACACACAGGCATCCATTGGGACAGTCTCTGGGGGACTTTTACCGGCAGGCACCTGCGAGGCCAGCCTCTGAATGCTGCTGGCTCTGTGTTGCTGTTGGCTTGTGGGCACATTTGAGGAGAGGTTGGGACTCATAATGAAATCAACTCCGGTCCACATTAGCAAATGCAGGAGGCAAGCAAAGGATATTTATAATGTGTTTTAAAAAAAGATCAGTTACAACTCATCAAGACATTCCTAACGCTCGGCCGGCCCTGTCAATTGAAAGAGGAGGACGAACGCACAGCTGCTCCAATGAGGGGGAAATTTGAGCAGTGCCCAGGGGCCAGATCAGGCTACTTGGCTGGTTGGTTGGGTGGCTGGCTGGGTGTTGCTCTGTTGTTGCCATAATGGCATTATTACCCCCCGGGACAAAAGCCTGGCTGCAGAGAAGAGGGCTGTGGAGTCTTTGAAACCTGACCTCTCTGTCTGGATAATGCTCCCCTTAAACTTCACTCCCTTTATTGCACCCCCCCTCCCCGTCATTTGCTCCATAAATACTCAATACCCTGCACACACCGCTGGGCCACGTTTGTCTGAAGACAATGGGTGTTAAATTGGAGCTGCGGTGTGAATCTTCTGCATGATGTTTTGCAGTATTCCAGAGCGCCTCTCTTCTTCTGTATGTAAACAGGATAGGACTCAGTGGCTGTTGCACAGATAAGGGCCTGCACCAATAAAGATGTTGAGCCGATTACTGCAACGAGCGCTATAGCCACAGCTGAGCAGATAAGCACTGCAGCCCACAGTCCCGGTCAACAATACAGCTGGAAGAAGCAACAGCCATAAACCACTGACAGATAATCAAGTGGCCTTGAGTGCTCAGAGAGAAGGGTCTTTCACTCGCTCATCTCTATCTCATTCACTTTTTCCCCCCTCCCTCCATTTCATCCTCCTTCTGTCTGCCACTCGCCTATTGGTCCTCGTTAACGAAACAAAGAGCACTGAGATGCATCAAAAGGGGTATTGTTCTCAGTGCAACAGTGAAATCTCCCTGACCCCCCCCTTTCCACATCTCTGGATGCGCACAGCATGCGCACACACACAAATACAGAGGACTGTAGTGGGCAATGTAGTAAGAGAAAGTGACAGACAAGAGGGGCCTGTGTAACAGCAGGGAGGAGGCCCAGGCGAGGACAGTGTGGTGTAACAGAGATGTAATGAGGCCTCCAGCTCTCGTCCCGCTGGCTATGATGAGGCACTGTCACCGCTCTCATTCACATTCAGATGCCAGTAGCGTTGTTTGTTTTTCGAGCTGTTAATAAGAACTGCATGCAATATGAGCACGTAGAGAACTGGGTTGCTAATTTATGTGACCGTCGAAAGACAACAGCGTAAGAGGGAGAAAAACCTCTGAGGCCTCGTTTTTCATGGACAATCGGGCGTTTATGAATGAGCTCATTGCCCACACACACACAGGATTCCACAAAATATTCATTTACAAGAGCCGCCGAGAGTTCAAACACCAAGCTTAAACACCCAAGAATAACTGCTAACAAAAGTTTATGGCAGGGGCCAGCCCAGCAATCCTGATTTATCTAAATAAGCAGTTTGAGGGTGTAATTATAGATAAGAGAGTGGAGAGAGACGAGGAGAGGCAGAAGCTTTTACTACACTATTGTTGTCAGAGTGTAAACTACAAGCTGCTGTTGGGCTATTGTTAAAGTTAAAGTATTTTATTGTGCAATCGAATTGTTTGCTTCGGATGGAGGCGAGTTAAAGGGGATGAATGTGTCTGGTTTGTATACCAGCATAAAGAGACGCAGTCACATCAGTCAATCTGATGCCTTCGGCGAGCCCACGGGAACCACACGGGACACACATATACACACAAGACGAGCCACAGATGCCTCACACATGCTACTCACACACACACATGAGCACACACATGCACTCCTTCACCCTCCAGGCCATAGAGACCTATCTAATGACAGCTTTGGGCGCTTCCCCCCCCCTTGCTTCACAAACCCCACGGGACGCACGCGCACACGCTCACACCCACGCACCTCTAATCGCAGCCCTGCGCAGACACAAACCCCAGGGGTTTGTCATTTAAACTCTTGCACCAGCCGAAAACCAGCCACATGTCACAATGACGGGCTGGAAATGTTTGGCCACAACGCCGCCACTACGAGACGTACAAAAATATACGTCTACGCAAAAAAAATGCACGCTTGAAATTACATGCATTCTTTAAGGACTGGCAGCCCTATGGTCACTGCTGTCATGATCTTTATCTTATTATATCATGCAGTGATGGTCATCTGCCAGAGGACGCTCCTCGCCTTCTAAAGAGCCCTAACCTCGCCTTGTCCTGCAGCCACAACAAACAAACACACACACACACACAGACCACAAGACAGCCCTTAAAGCCATAGATAACACACAGGCATAAACACAGTGATGCAACCACATCATGAATACCATATCTGATCCGACTACTGTCGAGAGTGCGTGTTAACCGAATGTCTGGATGCTGCTCTTGGCTGTGTGCGTGTGCAGGAAATGTCATACAAAGAGCGCCGCAGACACTTGTCCTATATGAGTCTATTTTCTGCCCGACCTTTGACCTCATCTGACAAACAGAAGAATAGACTGACACATAAAAAATGCAAACAGCTCGGTCCTTCTGTCAGCTTGTGACAAGGAACATAATGGCTACTTGTAGTGATGTATTTTGTTGACTGTTCTAACACACAAATTAGTGACATTAGCTTTGACACTGGCATGTTTGTTCCCACATAATTTCATCTCTCCTTCTCTCTTTCTGGGCATCCACATCCAACCAGGTGATCCAGAGCACTTCTCCTTTTAGAAGTCAGCTCCTAAACTGACTCATGCAGAACTCCTGACAATATTTGTCCTTAGATTAAGGTCAGCAGCTTTGGACCGGAGCCTGTATGTTTAGTTTTGGTGTGTGAGGGCCTCCCACTCGCTGTTTGCACTTTTTTTTTTAAAACTAAAACTTCTTATCTTTTTATCGGTCAATGATTGTTTTTAAGTGTTTCACCACCAATTCTCATTCATGCCACTTCTCTCCATTAGTTAGGAAGTAGGGGGAGACAAGCTCAAGTGGAGCGGGAGCACGGAGGGAAGGAAGGGGGGTAAAAAATGGAAATGGGCTGAGAGGCAAAAAAAAAAAAAAATGGACAGGATTTCATTTCACAACCACACCTACCTCCGACCGACACTACCTTTCCGTTTCCCACCCTTTCCTGAGCACCACTATACGCACATACACATACATCATTCCCCCTGGTTCACTCACTCCTAAAATTGCGCCAGATGTCACATCAAGAGTCTTTGACCACGCCACTGCAGCCAGATGAAGAATTTGAGAAATTCTGGAAAATATTTGTAGAAGCGGCTTCAGGATTGAAGTGGCTGAGGCCTGGAGAGGTAGAGGTTAAACCTCTCCAGCTTTAATGAGGGGCTGTGTGACTGACTGCTGTAATGCTATAGCAGCTAATGGGGAGGCTGGAGTTGGGTACAGCCATATAGGGTTAATGCTCCAGGGTCGGTTATGAAGCTGAATCCCAGGGGCCAAAAGGTCCTTTCTGCTGCTAATAACAATCTCTTACGTCTCTTGCTTGTGGAAAATTGCGTCACCGAACACCTGACTGCATCACGGTTCAGGACAGATAGCAAGAAATCTGAGATGCTGATGAAAAATAAAGGTTTGAGTCAACTTAGATCACACTATGAGATATTAGCCTCTTGTGCCTCAAGTGGTCGGTCACTATAGAAACATTCAGGCAGACCTTAAGAAGAGCTTTTAAAACAACCAACGGAGCCAGTCCTGGAGAGTCCATGTTTATACTCTGCAACTTTAAACTGAACTGAACAGCTTCCAAACCCAGACAGACACTAATGTATGCGCCCAAAGCAAACACACAATGCATAATCTCCTTTTGCATTGTGTAACACCTAATCTTTGTTTAGGTGAGGCTACTTTTAGACGGATGGTTTCCTGCACGCTCAAAAGTGTTTTCACAGTAAACAAGAACTGGACGAGAGCGGCCCGTCGGACAGCGTACAGCCGCGTACATGAGCACGTGAGGGGAGACAAAACGAGAAGAATGACATTCTGCAGTCTGCGGTGGAGTTTGTGTATTTATAGAGAGCGTATGGTGTTTTTTTGTGTGCGCCTCTTATAGCGTCGCTAAATCAACTTCTGCTTCTCGGTGAGAGTGGAACCCGAGCCAAAGTGAAATCAGCAGATGATTCTTGTGCTCTGAAGCCAAAATTGTACTCCGTAACCCAGGAGTTGAGGGCTGGGTGAGTGTGTGTGTGTGTGTACGTTTTTGTACATTCATCACCGTTCTGATCCTGCTGTGTTTCTGTTTATGCATCATTAGTGTTGATTAGCAGAGGCAACATAAGAAGGGAACTCTTTTTTTTTTTTTTTAGTTTGTACACATGTGGTGGTGTGTGTGTGTGTGTGTGTGTGTGATTACAGATGGCCTCAGATGTCCTTTATGCAAACAGAACAATTAGCCATGCCTGAGGGTTTATGACTAGACGGACAACCTACAGAAAGGTGCCACTGCACAGTGTGTGTAGCACCAGCTGGCAGATAGGGACTAATTAAAGCTAATGAGATTTTTATGCATTAACTAGCTGTAGTGTACACTTCCATTTTTTTTCTGATATGCACGCAGAGCAAAGCCCATTCAAGATCAGACATTCTTCTGAGCCCTCTACACACCCACATTCCTTGTTCCTCATTCAGGACCCCCTGATAACCCCCCCACCCTTTCTCCTGGTCTTTCTTCTTCTCTCTTTTAACCCCCATCTCCCATCACCCACTGAACCCCCCATGTGTAACCCCCCCCCCACTGCCTAGTCAAACCACTAAAGTGGGCCAACCAATCACCAATGAGCAGCCAGATTGTGTTTAGCATGACAAAGGAGAATGTGTGTGACCATTTGTGTCTGTGTGTTTACATGCATGTGTGTGTGCGCTCGCCTAACATGGCAAAGAGGAGCCCACTGTAGGAGCTTTTTTACCAGTAAAGGAAGTTGGTTTATGCAGGAAATTCACTCCACATGCGCTCAAAGCTCATCTGCATTTATATGGGAGCAGATGAAACAGTGTATCTCAGTGTCTGAGGTTCTTTAATAAGCAAAACCAATATAAAGCCACTGGAAAACTTTGCGTCTGTCAACCAGATCTGCTCCTGCTACATGGTGCTTAAGTAAATGTGGAGTTAATCTGCACCATTTGTAACATCCTGGGTAATAAAAACCCCGTTCCTGTGTGGCGATGTCGGAGTTACTGTTGATGCTTCAGTTTCTCCACATAAAGCTGCTGGTGTGGCTCCCACCTGCTCCTCTAATGCCTGGTCAGCCACGCGTCCCGCTTCTCCATCTCTCTCCGTTAGCTTGGAGAGGCATTCCCCTGCCACAACACATGCTTAAGCAATTATTCCACGCAGTCCCCTGGACAGAGAGCGAGAGAGAGGACTCGGTAGAGAGCCAGAGAGGGAGAGAGAAAGTAATTTGAAGTGGAGTGATCGGAGGCAGCTGGCCAGGGATTTGCAGGGTTCTGGGAGAGAATGTGTAGAAGTTAAAGCCCCGACTCCCATAATCCTTTTCTAAAAGAGAGAAAGGAGAGACGGAGGGATTGAAAACAGAGAGAAGAGAAAGGGGGGCCACTGGAGCTTGAAACTAAAAGGACCGGGGCTTCAGTGACAACAGCCAAAAAACAAACCAGCTATCAAAGCAACACACACACACACACACATAAACACTGCACGTTGAATGTGGATGGGACGCTCGTGGAATAACAAGTCAGAACTAACACAAGTCTACATCACAAACAAGCCCACTGGAGCAGATCAGAACTGTGGAGACAGACGCGTCCGCTCCGGTGACAGTTTGATCGGCTATGAATCAATACCTCAATCACACTCTACATCTCTATGTGTGGACAGCTCTGGCTGGAATGGCACCTCTGGATGTTTTTTAGGGTCGGATGAACAAGGTTATGAGGGCACAGGAGGGGTGTCACATGGGCTATTTACAGGGCAGTAAAAGGGCAGGTTACAACACTTCAAAACATTTATGCCCCCCCCGGGCATCGACTGATAGTGATGCTGTGTGTGTGGACTTTGAAATGATCAATACTTTGATGTGATGACAACATTTCTGACCTACTGTCTCAGCTGAGAGAGACAACATGAGTCAGTCAGCTTCTCTTGTATTGATATTTATGGTAATATGCATGTTATATCTGCCTGTTTTCTGTCAGTGTTGACTGTGGTCAGTGTTGAGTTGGGGTGGTGTGTTGGAGCCGGCTGATAAGGGGATGTTAAAGATTAAGTTGTCTTGTGGTCACAGATAATCAGCCAATACTTTTAAAACGATAAGGCTTTTATAGCCAGACCATTAGAAAGCGCGGGTCCTGTTTAATGTGTTTACTGTTTTTTTTTTGTAGTCCAAATCAGCTGATAGAGACATAAAAAAGTAAACAAATCAAATTCTAACAGAGTCTAAACTCATGCACAAACTTACCAAGTAGAAGGCAGAAGATGTCGAGCACTATGAGCAGCTTCTTCTTGCTGTTGTCAACACCATTGTTGTTGTTTAACGTAGAGGTTCCTCCGTTCCTTGTCTCTTGGGCCATTGCTTTCTCATACATGTACTTTTGCATTTGAGAACTCTCCCCCGGTTCGGCTCAGAAATCCCACACCACGCCGTTAGGTGAAGAAACTCTTGTCAAGGCTTCTCAAAGTCCTTCAAAGAAAAAATGTCATGCAACTCAACGGGAACGCAAACTTCCCAAATAAGTTTCAGCTCTGCTGATGTCTCCTATTTCACTTTTACTATATTACAAAATAAAAAAATTTAAAAAAGGGGAAGCTGTCAAAAAATAAATGAGTTTTATCTGCTGAGCGGAGCCGCGTCACGGACTCAAGAAACGGAAAAAAGTTGGCTGCGCTCGAAATGAATGGAAAGCCCGCTCCCCTGGATCGCTCTCGGTTTCAAGCACTTGGAGTGAGTGAGAATTGCGCTCCGCATCGACAGCCCCTCTTGTTTTATCAATCCTTCTTCTTCTCCTCCTCCTCCCCCTGCTCTCAAGTTCCCCCAGCTTCAAGGCTCAGCCCTCTTCCATCTGCTAGCAGTGGTGGGTAATCACTCCATCCCTGCATGGAAAACTTTCTCAGACTGGAGAGACCATGAGGGAGGGAGGGAGAGAGGAGCGTGGACATACAGCGCCCCCTCGGTGAGCCATGGCAGGCGCGCAGAGGCGCAGAGCGCGTCAGAGGGGGGGTCCTGGTCCTGGTGCTGGTCCTGGTGCTGGAGATGGGGCTGTTTGCTCCTTCCATCCTGAGAGTAACTAAAGAAAAACAAGTCCTTATTTTCCAGCATGTTTCACCAGCTCATGTTGAAATCTAATACCGAAAAGTGTATTGCACATATCACAAGTAAAGAAATATTAATATTGATATATTTCTATGTACTGTGCTGTTTTATGTGGAGTATTTTTTAGTGTGTTGTGTTTGTTCTGTTGTCTCCCTGCCCATGGATAATTACTTTTTAATTGTCCTTGTAAAAAAAAAAAACATAAAATAAATCAAATTAAAATATTTGGCGTGTTTACCAAATGTCTAAAGAATAGCTATAATAATAAAGGTTTTGAATTCTTTGCTTTTGTTGGCATTGTGTGTTTTTTTCTTTCTCTTAGGAAACGTGTAATGGGGATTTTCTGAACAGGAAAAGAACAGAGACACATTTTATCATCTATTCAATCTAAATGTGGCATTTCAAACGTAAAGATTTACAAGAGCTCTAGTCAGTGAAACAGACCATGCACAAAACGTTTAAGCCCATTAAATAAAACACGACTTAATGTTTATTTTCGTACTTTGAAGAGAAGAGCTTCGTGTGCCAGCTCTACAAATGTTGGCCAATTTCAGAAAGGGCTCACTTATACACAGAGACCAGAGTAGACAGGGCCAGGAGGAGGAGACGGGATGGGGATACATTAAACGTACACTGACACCTGGTGGTTAAACGTGAACAACTCACCTCAGTCTTGTTTGCAACTCATCCACTTATGTATTTATTTATCTATTTTACCCACTGTGTTTCAGAAGGTTTATCAACTACATGACGCTTTAAAAACATCTGAGACTGACACAGTAGAGATATGTGACAGCAAAGTGAGAAAAATCTGTTGATATGACGTCAAGAAGGACGTAAACAGTATGAGATGTGAGCATGACAATGAAAATATGACATATCAGTTTGATAGTCCATAAAGATATGACACTCACATACTCTGATGGCCTCGACTGTACAGAGAAAAAAACAAAATAAGTGAGATATTTAAGATATTTGTTTGTTTACTTAGGTGTTTCCATTTTATGCCAGACTTCTACTTGTACTGCAGGCAAGTATTGCACATTTACTCTACTGTATTTATTTAATAACTTTAATGTATTACATATTTAGATACTCAAATAAAATATGTATCAACCAATATATTATGATGATATATTATTAAAGTTTAACCAGTAACAAAAGCAGTAAGCAGGCTTATATAAATGAATTGAAATTAGCTACACAAACTGCAACCTTAATTAAAATTAAAACACATTAATGCATCAATAATTAATAAAAATCCAGTCATAAAATATTATTCTGAAGTGTTTTCAGAGAAGTTTTAAAGTTTTACTTTTGTTACTTTGGTATAAAGTACCCAAAGTGAATACTATACTTTATATTATATATAAATATCATACTTTATATGTATTTTACTTTGAATACTTATGTACTTTTATTTCAGCAGTATTTTCAATGTATGATTTTGAGCATTTTTTTGGGGGGGCTGCTTCTACTTAAGTAAAATATCTGACCTACTTTCCCCATCACTGCATACATCAGAGACGTGGCCTATTATTTATAACCCAAAATAAAGCAGTATGACAAGACAAACATTGTTTTATTGGGCTCAAAAAACAAAAATCAGGCTTTAGAATGAACATTTGTTTGTTTGTTTTTTAATGATTATTAACAGTATTTCACACAGCAGTTGATCTAAATGATCAGATTCATAATTTTACCCTGAGTTACCTTGACCCGTCACAGGTACAGTATCTATCAGGGGGGTTTAATTGGCCGGGGTGCAAAACTCGACATAACACCGGGTCGGTGGGAGATGCCCACCGTACAGGGCAGACAGCAAAGGCCGCTTGACTCTTGAGGTGTTAATCCCGGTAACGCCACATATGCTCGGCTTTAAGACAGATGTCTAGATAGGTAATTACGGTTTTTTCTTTTTTCTGCTACGGTCTTCACCGCACAGCGAGCGCAGAGCGGGGGTTGAGTCGTCGGTTGTTCTCCCCTTCCTCACGGTGGAAGAAGTGACGTGCCCCGCCCCTCCGTGCGCCCCACAGGCAGGCAGGCAAGCGAGCACACCCACCGACCGCACCGAGCGAGCCCAGCCGTCGGTAACGGAGAAGATGGCAGAGCGGCAACAACAGAAACACGAAGGCAGAGTAAAAATCGGCCATTACATCCTCGGCGACACGCTCGGAGTGGGAACATTCGGGAAAGTGAAGAGTTAAGTCATGGTTTTGTGTCATACCGAGTTTAATGTGTACGTTTAGTTGGAGTGATATTAAGTAGTATCCGTGCCTCCCTCCCCCACCTCCTCCTCCTCCTGTTAAACTTACCGGTGCGCAGTCTGCGTAAGCCGGACGGTTTAACGGCTGTGACACGAGCGGTTTAAAGCGTAACTCCGCTTCGAGAATCCGCTCCGCTTGAAAGTCAAATTCTTCCACCCGGAGCCCCCCCTGTCTGTTTGTAGCTACTGTTACCAGCTATGGCAGGTGTAATTACCTGGAGGAGATGCCCAGTCATACTCGCTGTTATTACCGTATTAACGTTTAAAAAAAAATTATTTGCGTTTTTTTTTTTACCCTGTCTCGCGGTAAAGGACGTTGAAGAAGCCCCCCCCCTCGCGCGAGCTTAATGTTGTTAACGGTTATAAACTGTCAACGTTCGAAACGTTGACGTTTAAAAAAAAAACAAAAAGCTAACCGGTGCTACCGGGCTCTACTGCTCACTCGAGTCGGGTAAAATCATTTTATTTTAAATCATTATTATTTCAGTTTTCTTCGCTAGTTTTCGGACACTGTTTTTGACCTTCACAACTCTCACACCGGCTGTTTGTTGTGTGTGCGCAGCAGGGATGTGTTAGCTTAGCGGGGGGGTGGCGGTTAAACCCCCACCTGAAGTCATAAATGATGTACGATGGTAAATCAGTTTACTCATCCCAGCATATAAAAAGAAATTGAATCAGAATATGCTCATAAACATCTTTACTCCCTCGGTGGGATTTAAAGCAGTTCATCCAGCCTTTGTAACAATAACTCAAACTGTGAGTAGGGGGGTTGGCAGCTACAGTAACAACGTGGCTTCAGAGCCTCAGGCAGGCTGTTAGCTCCAACACTCTGAACAAGGCCAACAAATAAGAGCCACAGTGTGCCAGTAACTGAAAAATACTGTTATGTCGAAGCCTGCTATGCGACCGACATCTAAATAAAACCATAACCCATTTTTCTCTGCCTCTCAATCAGACTGTCTTGTGTATACTAGGTTTACGATCTGTGTGCTGCATCTGCTTCATATCTCTAATTCTTTTCGTTTCCAGTTGGCGAGCATCAGTTGACGGGCCATAAAGTCGCTGTCAAGATCCTAAACAGGCAGAAGATCCGCAGCCTCGATGTCGTCGGGAAGATCAAACGAGAGATCCAGAATCTCAAACTGTTCAGACACCCGCACATCATCAAGCTGTGAGTGGGGGAAGACGACACATCCTTTCCAGTCGGATCTTTTTAGACTCTCAGTGCTGGCAGAGAGAAAGAGAGATAACTGTGTTTTTTTTTTGTTTTTTTGTAATGCTGTGTTCGTTCCCTCTGTGTTGTGGCATGCTTTGCTTGTTCCTGTTTGTTTACTACAGCTACGCTGCACTGAGCATGCCCACAGGGCTCCCAGGAGGCTGAACACACAAACATACAAATGTGCACACACACACATGTGGAGCTAGATAAAGAAAACTGTTTTGGTTAGTACAAACCGATAACAGAAGTTGCTGTACACGGCCAAATCTTTGTCCTCATACAGGTGTCTCTTTTCTCCACTTGGGTTTCTTCTTTGACCTTCTTTCTCTTTCCTTCGGCCTCTTTCTCCTTGTCAGTCCCCCGTGTCTCTCAACAATCTGTGTTATTTTTAGGCCAGGGTTAGGGTTCGTCCACCGCCACCACTGTAAGCTATGGCAGATATGTGAGCTCTGTGGAACACTCTCACAGAGACATATACATTCACACACACACACATGGGCATAAACACATATTTTATTTGTTAGAGACAGCTTCAGGCGTGGACGCTGAACTCAGCAAAGCAGGCTCCGTGTGATATATCGTCCATGTTTGTAAAAACCAGCACAGAAACAAATGGATTAGAACAAATGTCTTGAAACATCCCTCAAGCGATCTCAAGCGTGTGTGTGTGTGTGTGTGTGTGAGAGAGAAAAAGTAAGAAATGTAGTTTGTGTTTATTTCTCCCACGGTGCCGGCCTTGTTGTGCCACAGCCGGCTCGACAGGAATGAAGTAGATTGTGATGAAGTGCAGAGTCTCTCAGGAGCAACCATTCGTGAGATTGGGCTTGCATTTTAATACATCTGACCTTTATGAAATAATGCCCACAGTGAGCAGCCATAGATCACCGCTCGGCCTCACCTTTCTGTGTATTTCTTCTGTGCATGTTTTGAAGTAAGCGCTCTGTTTTAGAGATAAAAGCCTATTATTGGTGTATTTATAGTTATTTAAATTACAGATGTGACATAAAAGATGTGGATGAGTTACTAAATGTATCCTTTTGTTCCAGGTACCAGGTGATAAGCACACCTACGGACTTCTTCATGGTCATGGAGTATGTGTCTGGAGGTGAGCTGTTTGACTACATCTGCAAACATGGACGGGTAAGACATTTAATCTGTTAAATAACTGCTGGATTAAGTGTTTACTGCATCGTCAGTAGTAAACAGAGCAGAGATTGGATAAACAGTAATGACACTGTGAGCAGCGGCTTAGGTAATGTGCTGTGTGTATTGCCAACTTTAATCAAACAACAATTAAGGGATTTTTAAAATTTTTTTTTTTTAAATGAATGTGGTGGAGACAAAAAATACTAAAAGAAACAAACAAACAGCCAAGAATTAAAACCTAAAACACATCATTAGCCGGAAAACATTAGATTTTAGCCCGTTTTCCTTTGGATATCTTATAAATGCTCTTCATATTTCAGTAAATCTGTTGAGACTCATGAAACAGATTTTCTCCATCTGTGTTGTAACAATCATTTCAATGAGCCACATCTGAAAGCAGGGGGGTGATTTTTATTTTATTTTTTGGCTGCACCCATTCCAAGTGTCCAAGGTCATTGGCTCTTCAAACGTGGATCCCGGAGCGTTCAGAGAGCATCCAAAAATCACAAGTTCAGTATCAGGCTCGATGTTCTTTCCAAAAACTTTTGAAAATATTTCAGGTATCTTTGACCAGAAATCATAGAAGGGAGGACAGAACCAAAACAGACGTGTCAAGTTGTCCTCTGCTGCCTGACATCTATCACATACTGGAGAAACTGTAGGATAAAATCTGCTCTGTTTAGTCTTCGAGTAGTGCAGTCTTTGTATGACCTCGTGTCAATTTATATCTTGCATTGACTGAGCTGGAAAAACTCCATCTTCTAAATTCTGTTAATTTTTTGATGAACTCTTCTGGCAGCTCTCTTCATTTATCTTTAATAGAATGATCCTACTTGACCTTTACTGAGTCATAGCGACCTCATGACCAACCCTGAATGATGATAAATCTGTTCCACAAACAAACATAACCTTTACCAGTGTTTACACACTTCCACCATAGGCCTGTTTCTGTGCTTATTCTGTAACACACTTTTAAATCTGAGGAGATACTCAACACACTCTAATCATGTTCATTTATATTGTGTCTTTCAGGTGGAGGACACAGAAGCTCGCCGTCTTTTCCAGCAGATTATCTCAGCTGTAGACTACTGCCACAGGCACATGGTGGTCCACAGAGACCTCAAACCCGAGAACGTCCTCCTGGATGCCAGCAAGAACGCCAAGATAGCCGACTTCGGTAGGATCCCCAGAGCAAACAGAAGGATCGGCTTGGCAGTGAAATTGTTTTTCGGGAACATTAGAAAGAGAGAAAGCATGACAGAACATAACAGAGAAAATGAATTTATTTAGGGGATAAGGAAGACAAATAGGCAGAGTTTGTGGCAGGGTAATTTTACACTTAAATATGCACTTGGGCAAAAAAGCATGAGATCACCATCATGCACCTGTTAACCTCAATATAAAATTATATTACATTTCCCACTGAAAACTGTAACCGTTTTGGCATAATTGTTGGTTAAGAGACTGTGCCAGATGTAATACGACCACAAAAGGGAGAAATACTTTCAAAAACACACGAAGGCCCTTGTGCACAGCAGGGTGTGCGGGGTGGAGAGAGGTCCCCTAGCAACGGCCAGGTCTCATATCAAGTCTGGCAGGAAGCCTTGAGGCCCCAGTGTCATCTGATATGGAAGGAATCGTTGGGGTGCGGCATTGGGTGTACAGCGGGAGAAGTGTTTTGGCTGAGAACAGCAGACGCTGGCGAGCAGCGAGAGGGAGTGTTAAAGGAACAGGGATAAAAGATAAAGAGAAGGTCAGCACATCACAAAGCGAGCGGTATTCAGCGTTTGGCCGGGAGCCTGGCGAGCAGAAAGAGGCTCATCCAATTAGATGAGCTTTGTACTCGGAGCTTAGAGTCGCGGAGGGTAAAGGAGGATAAAGATATCAGCAGTGTCCACAGAGTGTACCGCTTACCCTCCCTGTGCCAGCCTGTGTTTAATTTAACCTGTGTGTATAAAAGGATCAATAGCAATAATGATAATAATGGTTTACTTAATTAGTCTGTGTCATGTGTAAAGACTGTATGTCTTGTGTTTGACCATCAGGTCTGTCAAACATGATGTCAGATGGGGAATTCCTGCGGACGAGCTGTGGCTCACCCAACTACGCTGCTCCAGAGGTCATCTCAGGAAGGTGTGTTTGGGTGTGCTGCGATGATGATCACAGTTATTTATGTCTGGAGAGCAATTATTTAATCACAGTTAAACACCAGTGACACGAGGAACAATAGTCAGCTTATAGAAAACAACTTTTTTTTTAGTCCCTGTGGAGTTTTCTTTTAAACAAACATGTTACGTCCAGTCACTGAAATGCACTGCGTATATCTTTAAGGCCCAATATTTGCATTGAATGCATGTTCTTCTGCTCAAAGCCCTTTATTTTAACCCATGCATTGTTTACATCCATGTTTACGAGCTTGAAATCTTCTTCTTCACTGCTTTATCCGTGTTTTTGGTGCATTACCGCCACCTATAGATCAGTGGATTTATTTATTTTTTTAGTAATACTTCATTTTTACACCCCTTATTTCGCGTTATAAGCACTAAACATACAACTACTGTTTGTACATGTGTTTTGAAATACTGCTAGATCCACCACTAGCTAGATAATACAACTATTTACTGTATGTTGTGTTGTTAAGTATCCATTAGTTATATAAACACCAGTTATGGATGCTTCTTTGGAGGAGTAATAGTTGTTGACAGACACATTATTAAATATAAAAACATAAAAACTGGTCTTATTACAGTTAGATTAACATGACATGACATTTACATTGTTATAGTGTGTAATAAAAAATGGAAAGTTTAATATTAAAGCAGCAGCAGCATGTGTATGGATCATTTTGTTACGTGTCACGTGTTCTCATCACTCTGTCAGGCTCTATGCAGGCCCAGAGGTTGACATCTGGAGCTGTGGGGTGATCCTGTACGCCCTGCTGTGCGGCACTCTGCCCTTTGATGACGAGCACGTCCCCACTCTGTTTAAGAAGATCAGAGGAGGCGTCTTCTACATCCCCGAGTACCTGACCCGCTCTGTGGCCTCGCTGCTCATGCTCATGCTGCAGGTGGACCCTCTCAAGAGAGCCACCATCAAAGACATCAGGTGCTCACCATGCTCTGCTTGGGTCAAGTGGCCCTAACAGAGGCCTCGTGTATCTGTTCTGAAGTTGACGACAGCGTCTCCTCTCCCTGTTTTACTGCTGACCCTGTAACTTTAAAGGTCTCCCATCTCAAGTGTCATTACAAAACAAACTACTGTGTTCGGCAACAGCCTGACTTCATGCAAGCTTAAATGTCACATTGTGACATTTTGAGATGACCCACCATTAGGTTTGGTTTTATAGTGAGTCATAACAACTTGTCTGATTATCCTCTCTTTTATCAGGGAACACGAGTGGTTCAAGCAGGACCTGCCAGGCTACCTGTTTCCTGAGGACCCGTCGTACGATGCCACAGTCCTGGATGAGGAGGCAGTTAGGGAAGTTTGTGAGAAGTTTGAATGCACAGAGTCCGAGGTTGTGTCCAGCCTTTACAGCGGGGATCCACAGGTACACCATACACATTCACAGTGTCAGACCCCAGACAATTATTTATGTACAGTATGTATGTTTTTATGTTTCCAGTCAGGTTTCAATAAGCTGAAGGTCTGTGCAGTCTTCCTTTGACTCTCCATCCCCCCTCTGTGCTTGCAGGATCAGCTAGCAGTAGCCTATCACCTTATAATAGACAACAGGCGGATCATGACCCAGGCCAGCGAGTTCTACTTAGCCTCCAGTCCTCCCCAGGGCTCCTTCATCGAAGAGGGCATGCCACTGCCCCCCGGGGTCAAACCCCACCCAGAGAGGATGCCTCCGCTCTTGGCCGACAGCCCTAAGTCACGTTGTCCTCTGGACGCTCTCAACACCACCCGGCCCAAACCCCTGGCGGTGAAAAAGGCTAAGTGGCACCTCGGTATCAGGAGTCAGAGCAGACCCTATGATATCATGGCTGAAGTGTACAGGGCTATGAGACAGCTCAGCTTTGACTGGAAGGTAAAACGATACGTCTCATACATACAGCGCATACAAATGGCCACATACCAACGAGACTGCACGTCATTTTGTGTTGTAGGTTGTGAACCCGTACCACCTGCGAGTGCGGAGGAAGAATCCAGTGACGGGTAACCTGGTGAAAATGAGCCTGCAGCTGTACCAGGTGGACAACAGATCCTACCTCCTCGACTTCAAGAGCATCGATGGTTAGTGACACACAAAACTGCCATCGTAGTATTTTTTTATTTGCAAACAATGCACCGCTGTATATTTATTCCTGTTTGATGGTACAGTGGCTCTACCTTAGTACAGATGAAAAGCTGGTGAGTGCCAGCACACTGCAACTTAATTAGTCCCCTCCAGTTTCTTGGGTCTAAAATCTGCTTTTCGCTGAGTTGGTGAGGTTGGAACAGCTGAGGTGGTGTTTATGCAGATCAGGTGGCAGAGTGTTCTTTTGGTACTCGTCTTAGCATAAAATTACGCTTTTATTTCAGCCACCATCCTTTTTAAATTTGGCTCTGATTGAAATGCACATCAACATACACCTCATACTCTTTATGATGTACATGTGACACCCATCACCTTCTTCTACCTCTGTTAGTTTTTCATCTTCAGCTTTTGAGACTTCGTTTTCAAGATTGGAAACCTGAAAACTGTCCGTGAACTGAATTTTGAATTGCAGCCATCTCTCTAATAAATGCTGACATCACTTTCCTCTGCTCATGTGACCCTCAGATGACATCATCGAGGCCGTGGGCTTTAAGTCGGGTTCGTCCACACCTCAGAGGTCGGGCTCCACGGCCGGTCTCCACAGACCCAGACTGAGCATCGACTCGGCAAGCCCAGCGATTGATCTGCCCCAGCTCAGCTCCTCTCTCCCAGGGTCCCTGTCCGGTAGCTCTCCTATGCTCACCCCACGTCAGGGATCACACACCATGGACTTCTTTGAAATGTGCGCCAGTCTGATCACCACGCTGGCACGCTGAGACCCTCGCTGTAACCTGGATGTCAGTCAGGGTTTTGAAGCCATTTGCTGATCCGGGGTGTAGGCAGTGTAGATGTTTGGAGTGACTTCCTCTTTCTGTCTCCTCTTTATCTCTGTTCCAGTTGTATTGCACTGGAAGGGTGAATGGAAACATGAAAAGCAACGCCTGTCAGCTCAGATTAAGGAGACATAGAGAGGAAGGCTTTTTCAGAACGGCAGATTAACAGCTTCTTTTTTCTTATTTTGACACAGTCCTGGGGTCAGAGGCGTGGAGTTTAAAACATCGAGCCACAGCTTGTGAAAACTGATCCTGGGACTGTAATCTGTGAACTAGCAGAGGGCAGCAGAGGTCAAGTTCACTGTCACTCCTCCCACAAACACCTTCAGTCTACTATCAACTGCTGAAACGTCATCGCCCACCATAACACTTAATGGCGGGATATCCTGCTGAGTTTTCCCCAGACACTGATCAGAGGTCAGTTTTGCTTCTTGTCTTATATTTTGATGAAGACGTCGGTTCAAACTGACGTTAAATCCGTGTCTGAGGGAACGTTCACACATGTAAAATTTGATTTCAGGTTTTATATAATATGGTTTGTAAAGAAACAGTTTTTGTTATCCATGTATATTATATTTATATTCTGATCATATTCTGTAGCTGAGAAGATTGACAAAGGTATACCAAATAACAGACTTTATATACCACGAAGAAGATGATTATTATTTAGATATCAGATCCATATTTATTTTTGAGAGATTGTTTTTTTTTTTAGGCACTGTAGTTCTATGATTTAAGCACTGCGTCGACATAGAGTTTGATCCTGAATTTGAATAGAGCGTAGAAGATTAATGAACTTTGAGAGACGGCAGGACGACAACACTCCGCGTGGATCCGACTGTCCTGCATTTAGTGTTGAGGCACAGACACACGCCGTTTCACGAGCGCCATACGACCTGACAGCAATGGACTGTCTCCACATGCCATACATATCTCTGTCACAAATATGCAACACGCTGACTCCTTTACGCTTCAGCTGAGTAAGTGTTGATATGCTGCTCACCAAAAACGTTATCTGCGACATCTGGAAAATACAGATGTGGACATTTTAAGGGCTACGATTACAAACTATTGTCATTATTTTTACTTTTTATTATTGCTTTAACCCTTTAAATGGAAAAAAAAGTCAAATGTCCAACAGAAATTAGTGCCTAATCCCAAATGTGAGGTCTTGAATTTGATTTTTTTTTGACCAACCATAAACCAACCCACACATATTCATACTTACTGTGTATTAAAGAGCAAAAGTCGAGCAAATCTTCCGCAAACCCTTGCTTGAGAAATTAAATCTAAATTGCTCCTGATTGTAATAAAGCACTAAACATAATTAGCCCCCCTGTTCATGATTAGATAATGAAGTGATGAGGATAATCGAGTAAAACGGGAAGACGAGGGATTCACGTGAGGCGGTGTGTGTCTGCTGCAGGACACAGAAAACCTTTCTCCAGTTGCCTTAAACGAATGCAGCGCAGTAATTTCTGTGCATACGTTTGTGGAGAGTGTGTGCATGAACCAGTGTGCGTAAAGGAGATCAGAGGGCGTCACACGATTGTCATGTTTTCTTACTGACCTGACGCTGGTTTGTTAGCAGAGGTTTGAAGCTGTCGGAGCTGCTGTCTGTGTGTCTCTTCTGTTCAGTCTGCACTTTGAAATGATTTGCAGATTTGCTGTTTGTCTTTTTTCCCCTTCTGCATCACACCTTACTGTAACTGTTGAAACCACGGCGGTATTACTTTTCTAAATGTCCTGCATTGTCCTGTCAGATCGTACCATAGGTGGGTCGTGTGTCGCTGTCGTCATGCGACATTTTTAAACATCTAAATCTTTTTTCTGACTGAATGTAAAGTGAAAGCTGGTGCTGCTCGGACGAGTCCGTCTTTATCCATGGGTTCGTTCTCTCGGTTTTGATGGAGAGCACTGGACTGTTGACTTTCTACTGCTGTCAGTAAAACACAGAGGTCGGAGGAGTAGTGCGTACTTTTTTAGACCGGTGTCATGGATACCAAATCCCCAATATTCATCATTATTCACAGGCTAGTTTAAAATAATAACACTTCATGGTGGTTCTCACACATCGGTCTAGATTACAACATGTTGGATTTATAATAATCTGACGTGGAGCTTCTGTGTCTGTGGCACGGTTCCGTTGTTTTTGCCTCATGAGGCTGAAACAGTGAAAGTCACGTTCTTTGTTACTCTGCTCTTATTTATTCTGTTTAATGTCCTGTGTAGGTCTGTCTGTGACAGCACACACACACCACCGAATATTCTCTGATGTCAGGGAGAAACTCTGCTCCCTGCTGCAACACACATGCAACTGCACATACAGCTTTCCAAACGCGAACCCGTGTTCGTCACTCGAGCCTCTGTGTCACTCTCTCTCTCTCTCGCTGTCTTAAAACGACTCGTCGTCCGTGTAGCGAACCACATCAGGATCACATCTGGCACATTATGCTTTCACTCCTGATTCTGCTGCTCGTGGGTCATATTTAAAAGCTCCCAATATTTACCAGTATTCACTATCAGATGTAGTACTGTACCATTACAGCTGTATGCAGCTACCAGTGGCATGTTAGTCATGTAAACTCTAATCTGTGTTCAGAGCTGGGAAACACGCCAGAGGGGCCGAATCATATACAGACTTTCCGTGTTGTACCAAAGTGAGTATTTTCAACAGCCAAGCTGTGCTCTGTGCGTCTCTGTGGCGGGGTTCTTATGATTAGTGTAACCAGTACCCCAGTGTATGTATGTGTGTGTGTGTGTGTGTGTGTGTGTGTGTGATGAATGTGTATAAATGTGTGTGTGAATGCGACAGTGTGTTTGAACCGTCTCTCGCTGTCTCTGTCTGATTGGGGTTTGGATTTCTATTGTTATGCACTGCATGATGTTGCTGTTATGATTTGCACTTTAATGAGTATTTATTGAAAAACAATAAACAAACGTATAAAAGGAAAGTGTTTTGGTCCTGGAGGCTTTGTCGACTCGAACATTTCACACACACACACACACACACACTCCAATCACAGAGGATTATTTTTGTTTTGTTTTTTTCTCCAGACAAAAACGCACCCTTAGATGTCAACAAGAAGATTCATCACTTTATATAAAAACGACCTCAGGTGGTCATCGCGCTGCTTTCTCTCTTCTTCTAATACTTATTATTCATCAGCTCGAGGGAAACTCTGAGAAGAAAGTCGGCACATAAAAGTGACACCTGCCAGACGACCGCGGCCATAAAAGTGAAAGAAGGAAAATGAAGTTTATGGATGCTGCTTCACTCCAGAAGGAACCGACACACAGCAACTGATGCCGCTGGCAGATGTGGTTAATAATGTTGCATTAATTGTGTTTATTGTTACATCGTTTAAAGAAAATTATTATATTAACCTAATATGTTATAAAGTCAGTATCTGGCAAACACATCCACAATTTAAACTCACGCTGAAGAAAATAATGAGGGTACATAAAAGTAGAAAAAGATGCTCGTGTATAAAAAAAAAAAAGCACAATAATACAAAAATGACCAATAACAGGTAAAAGCTGAAGGTGGTCTTCTGCCGGTGCACATACAGAGGAGGATATATCTTTTGTGGGGTACAGCAGGCTGCACAAAGGCTTTTTAATCATTGCTGATGACCAAAACTAAAAATGTTTTTTATTCATTTGTTTAGCAGCTATGTTGCTCCTTTGCTACCAACGCTGTAAACTGGATTATTAGATGATTTATTACTGGAAACGTGGATGAAATACTTGGTAAACATTCTCCCTGCCTTTTTTTTTACTGCTCATGTGCACTGTGTGTTTCCTCAGGATGCATCTCAACCTGAAAGATACCTGAGAAAAATCGACATGCTCCCCGTGTTTCCACTACTTTAAACAGATTTTGGTATTTGCACATGGATTGTGTAGTCACAATCACTGTACAGAAAAAGCTTGTGCGTGTGCAACAGTTTGCCCTTTTTCTGGGATCAGCAGTTCAACTTGGTCCAAAGTCACAAACTGTCGCCTCTTCTCACCGAGCACTTCAGAGGAAAAAGCGCACCAAGAGTTCTGGTTGCTGAGATTGTGCGTGATACGTCTCATATCGCTTCTCTTCTCCTCTCCTCGTGTATCATCGTGCTGATCCATAAATGCAGTCGCCAGGTAAAAAGATCATAGTCAGGAAGATGAAGTTGCTGTCACAGTATCAGGTGACTGACCCGGGACACAGTGTGAAGAATAACACCACAGATAAATCCTGGATGCTTTTTTTTTGTTCAGCTGTTACATGCAGAAAGAAAAAGGAAACATGTCAGTATGTGAAGTGCACAGTGATGAGTGCTGAATCCAGATGTTTCATGCTCACCTCGTTTTGTGATAATTACTGGGCGAAGTCAGCGTACAGGTCAGGAGGAGGTAAAATGATCATCTCAGTTTGATCGAAGTCGGTTTCCTGTGTCGAACTCGCTTCAGGCCTGCAGACAAACAGATTTGAAAAAAGGTGAATGTTTCCTCGACAGTTCCTCAGAAACCGACCACTGATAAATCTGAAAAGCAGCCGATGCACCAACTCATTCCCCGACCAGAACCAGCTGAACTTCCTGCTGAAGGACAACGAGGCGATTCCTCTTCCTTTTCTCCCAAACACAAAAAAAGACGCTCACTCTTTTCATGCTCAGCCGGCCATCACGGGCAAAAAGGAAGCAGAGCCGTCTGACTACAGGTTTCACAGCATTTTTTCTTAGCGTGTGGGTTTGTGCATGCGTGTTTTACTCACGGGTCTAATGCTTCTTCTTTCACAGGCTCAGGATCTGAGATGTAAACAAAATCCATTTATCAACACAGAACGATCATTTCACATACATAATTTACATCACAATATATCAATATATATGTATTGTACGTATGTTCTGTTTTTCTATATTTTAGAATCACTCACTTGTCTCTGGTTCAGTGCTGCTGTAAAAAAAGAATGAAGAAAATTAAAGAAACGATAAAATTAAAAACCCCATTTGTGCACATGTATGTGTGTGTGTGTGTGTGTGTATATACACACAGCTTTGTCTCATGCCTACCTGGCAGCTGGCTCCACAGGTTTTGGTGAATGGAAAAATGTGGCCAGCTTCTGAAGTGCTTCCTGTCTTGCTCTTGGAAAAAAGACAAATACACACATGAGACGTATGTCCACACTCTGCGCGTGTGTGTGTGTGTGTGTGTGTGTGTGTGTGTGTGTGTGTGTGTGATCAACTGAGTATGAAGCTGGCAAACTCACTGGACATGGGAGCCATTTGGATCTGGCTCACTGTGGCTGTGCTGGTGGTTTATGGTAAGGTCTTTGTCTCCTACGAAAAGAAAGACGACAGATGATAAACACAATTTCCTTTCATAACAAACATCTACCTACAGAGTTATATTATCCCATAATTACACCAGGCAATCATTACTGAAGATTACTGAAGGCGATCATCACAAAATGCTGAACTCGCTTGCCTCTTCCTGTTTATACAAACAAGATGCTCGTCTAATGAGTCACATGGCCGTGATTCAGCATATGAAGTATGCAAACAGGGAAGAGAACCTTTTTAAATCAAGTTCGAAACTGGAATGTTTCATGATTTCACAAGCTTTGAAAGACTCCAGCTGTGTTCCAACGTAGTTATTGGTATTTTCTCTTTGCAATGAATGCATGGATGTGCGGGCAGCTATGTCTGCTGAAGCATTTCCAACAAGATTTATGGACGTTTATTCACAATCAAATTGGAGATTAAGTGCAAGTCACACCAGATCTAAAAATATCCCATTTCTGCACGCAGATGATTTTCAACGCAAATAACAGCGATTGTTTTTGAAGGACCTTAATTGGCTCCTTGAGCTCACAGTCACAGCTCGTGGAGCTGCTGCTGCTCTAACTGCTGACCGTGTTGATTAGAGCGTCAAATCAGCCAGACAAACAACAACAGCAACGACTAACTACGTGTTGTTTTTAGTCTGCTTTCACCTCATTTCTCTCAGTTCGCCTGAGAGGAGAAACTCAGCCCCACACTTCCAGAAAAACTACCAGTGAAAAGCTGATCGCAGCATTTTTTTTCTGTCCTGTCCTACAGATAGCAGGTTAAAGATGACAATAATAATCCTGCACGCCATCAACTCGCAGGCACAGAGTCATAGATGATGATAAACTATTTCTACTGCCTATCTATACGTGTCTTCTTTATATAAACAGTGTTAAGAGGATACTCTGCTTGTAAAAAACATCTCTTGTCTATTGTATCTGCGCACCCCCATCATGATAACACACAGAGGAGACACACCATGACACGTCACACCCTTAGTGTGATATATGAATTACTGTTAGGTGTGTGGAAAAACAAAAGTGTGGTTTGGATTCTTACCCATGTCTGGCATCGAGAGTGTCCTGTTGTGACCCCTGCAGAGGAAAAGACAAGACAAGGTCATAAGAAAAAAATAGAAACACTTCCGATGACTAATCAGAGATCTTTGTCACTCAGCTGATAGGTCTCTATCTCAAAAGGAAACTGAACATTTCAGCCACGTAGAGTCAAGTTAATGTGGACTCACACTGAAGCCAACGGATCTGCAGTTTCAGCAGCAGGAGACAGAGGTTCCTCTTCGTCACCGGTCCACTCTTCACTGTCATCTGTGACTGGACACATCAACACCGACATCAAACTGCTGCAGAATGGGTTCAATATATTTAGGTGTCTCAAATAACAACAGGCAGATACTTACAGCTCTCTGCTGACGTTGGATAGTGGTTCGAGGCCCTTAAAAAGAGAAGACACGGCTCTAAATCATCCTTTTAACTCTGCGGTGTGATGAATAACGAGCGAGCAGCTGCATGCGCACACATACCTGTTCCCTATGCTGGTGTCCTCCGCCTCGATTACGTTGGTGTTGCTGATCTTGCGGGTGTGCGCGGCCTTCTTTCCGAGCTCCAGCATCTCCTTGATGTCCAGCTCCATATGATCCACTGCAACGTACCCATCTGGAACAAACCCACAGAGCTCAGTCAGTGCTCCACGATCAATGACTGCACCACATCAACATTTTTCTGCCCCATGTGTCTCAGAATGTAGGAATGAAGTCGCTTGTTTGTGTGATTTATGTTGTTTTTATCACACTCGAGCTGCAATGCAGTCAAGTTACAGAAGAGATTTCATTAAACCAGCAGATCTCATTTTATCCATCGCTCATGAAAACATAAAACTCACAGTTGTTGCTGCTGTCTCTGGCCAGCCACTTCCCTTTGGGACAGTTCGTTGTCCGGATGATGCTGATCAAGTCGCCGCTCTTGACGGGCAGATCGTCCTTACGTCCCTTCGTCGTCACGGTTACTTTTGCCTCGTACATGGCCTCCTCCTGTCCTGTGATCTAACGATTACACAACACACACCCCGTACTCACTCATTACTAGTTCTGGAGAAAGTGATAGATGTATCATGAAGCTGTTACAGCGACGGAAGCGAAGGTGTAATCATATTAATGATGGGCTGCTTTCCACTTAGGGCAGGTGTTGGAATCGCTAAGTGAGCCAACAATCTTTTGGCTCTGTTTTTGGTCTCTACCAACTCCCGCGGGAAATAATTGGCTCTCTGTCTTTGACTGGCTGCAGTTTGGTGCTCGGCTGGTAGTTTCCAAGGTGGTTTTAGAACTGTTTTACTGCCTACTGTGACCAAAAACGACACGATAAGAACGCTGAGAACGAACCAAAGCAGTAAAAACCAAAAGAAATGAAAAGAGGTTGAAAGGCTCTATCGCTGGAGGTAACTACAGAGCTGGACAATAATTCTCTGTGAGTTGTTTACAAAATAGCCTTGATATAGAAATATTGATAGCTTTAAATATTGCCACTTCTTTGATAACTGCAGAGACATTGGCTTACATAAAAAAATCAATGATTCTGCATGTAAGCAGCACCCAGCGGATGAAGGAGAAAGCTTTGTTTTGTCATAATACGGTAATAATATATCGCAGAAGAAAAGAATATCGCCAACAATGAACGATGTTTACACAGATTCCTTCTCAGCCTGAGCGTCGCTCAGCTCGGCTCGTCCACTGGGAGGAATGAATCCAGACTGGTTTGTGTGCCAAGACTTCGACCCCGCCCTCCCCCCCGCTGCTCGTTCACCTTCTAAAAAAAACATTTAAAAATCACTCACTTTGAACTTCTTCTTCATATTATTCTCCTTCTTCTCCCTCTCTTTCTGCTCCTTCTTCTCCCTTTCTTGCTTCTCCTTCAGCTCCTTCTTCTCCTTCTCCAGGCGCTGCTTCTCTTTCTTTTTCAGCTCTTTCTCATCCGGCCCTTCTGCCGTGGACTTCTTGTCGCCCCTGCAGACGAGAGAATAAGAGGGATATCGTCCCGTTAGAGAGGAACTCCTCGCTCGCACGTTTTAATGCCACAGGAGATTACGGCGGAAACAAAAGCGACCAAAGTGTCCCGTGACTAACAGTGTCTGGGGGAATAAACAAGGGGGAATAAAAAAAAAAAAAAATAGGGCCTTACTTGCCGAACCTGATTGTCTTGACTTTCTCTTCATTCTGCAACAAAGAGATAAGGTTTGATTCTAACTCATTACAATCTCAGAGAGATGAAAAGGAAATACAGTTTTATTTTGAAAGTCCTCAAAGAGCTACTTACTGCTTCCTGTGGCGCCTCAGCATACGGATCTGTGGAAAAGGTGCAAAGTTTAAGTAACTGAAGTTATATATGTTTGAGGCGGTTGAGCAGACCATCGAATAATACATCATTTGATATAATAATACTCTGGGCTGCACAATAATACAACCAATGTATCTTAAATCTAGCATTCAGCTGTATACAGTTCACTTAATGTGTTTGAAAGGTGATTTAAAGATCTTATTCTAAATGTTCTGATGTGACTCCTCACTCTTTGGCGGGCCTTTGCGCTTCTTGCCACCTTCAGTCTTTCCTTTCTTCTTGGCTGAGACTGAGAACTCCTCGTAAACATTTTCCGTGCTCTCATAGACACCATTGTCGACTTCAGCTTGGACCCTGCGTGAGTCAGAGGGGGAGGACACACAGGAAATCAGAACCCAAGTTCCCGAGAGATTAATGAGTATTTCAAAGCAAAGAGAGCAGAGTTATTCATCTCACTTACTCTGGCGGTGCGGGAGATTCCTGAGGGAACGAGAAAGAGGACTCTGGTTGTGGATTATCTTGGTCTGTGCGGTCCTCAGCTCCTGGACTAATTAATCCATTACTGTAAAAATCTGAAATCTGTCCATCCGGAGTATCTGTACCTATGTAGTCCCCGCTCCCCAAGTCTGGAGAATGAGCATCTGAGGTCACATCATCAAACTCAGGGATATCTGTGGTGTCGGTCTCTGAGAACTCGGAAGGGACAGGGATCTCTGTAAATGATGGGAAACACAACATTAGGGGGGCTGTTCGGGTGTGGTTTCACAAGGTTTTTGTGTAACAATGGTTACCATTATCTCCCAGATGAGGAGAATAGGTGTATTCACTCAGGTCCACAGAAGAAGGTCTGTCTGGTTTCTCTGGAGAAGGACCCAGTGACTCAGGAACTGGAAGCAACTTTTTGGGTTGAGGCGGTGGAACCAACAACAGCTCTGGGACAGGATCGCACCCCTCCTCAGCGATACCTTCCAACACCGGAGAGGCTTCCCCTGCAGAGGATTATATCATGTTAAATACACAATTAATATCATGATTAGAATTTTAATGCACCGTCTGTAGCTGGTTTTTCAGACACTTTCTGCTTTCACCAACTCTCATCTTAAAATCTAATCTTCACTGTAGTCGCATAACGCAGTAAAAGCAGAAAGACAATAAAAACTTCAGCTGAAACACCTGGAGGAAATTTCCAAAACACAAAAGAGCGAGAGGAGACGAGAGACAGAATTTGATTTGTGAGCAGACCAAACCAGTAAAACACACCGTGGAGGTTGTTGTGATATAACTGCAGAGCGGAGATAATGTGATTACAAGTGGAAAATCAGCACAGCTTAACAAAGACATGCACAGAACACCTCACTTAAAAAAAAAGTCTTCTTTGCATCAGTTCTGTAACTTCTTTTAATTTAACCTGAAGTGCTTGTAAAGCAGAAAAGTGCACTGTAATTAAATGATGCTACTTTTCTTCCGTGCAATGCAAAATACATCTGCTCCATGTCGTATTTGAACTGAACTACCCTTAAAATTGTATCGTTTTGTGGTGCATGATAGGAAGTTTTAACAATAAGAGTGCAATAATTTGGAAGAATCATCTTGACTCATTTAGTTTGTAGTTTCTACACAATGCACAAATCAACACAGTAGCAGACTCGCCTCTAATCGTATGGATTGTCAGTTTAGCGGACATTAAAGTGTTTGTCAGTGCAGCTCTCTGTCGTAACGACAGACACGCTCCTGTCATTGCTCCTCCTCTCCGTCATTGCTGACATACCTCTGCAGCGCTGCCCTGCCTGCCGCTCAGTTGTTTTTGGCACACAAGAAGAATGCCAGGACTGTTCTCAGTGCGTACCTTTAAAAGCTGCTTCGCCTAACCAACATCGGATTCAACCCTGTGGCATAAACTTTACAATACATATTCCCACAGTAATACATAATGTTCTGTGCAGAAACACAGTGCGTACCCGATGCCCCGATGATGAGATATGTTTCCGTGGTAAACAGTAAAAGAAACTAATAAAAGCAAGAAGCGCAGAGAAGGATAGAAGCGAATTGTCCAGACTTACGCTGGTCAACGCCGTTAACTTCTGCTGATTTCCCTGCCTCATAGTCAATAGGTGGGAGCTCTGGGAGAGAGACGGTGGGACTCTCCTCTGGAGGTGGGGTGGTGGAGTAGGATGTGCTCGGGTTTGACACTGGGCTGCAAACAGATGCAGAAATGACAAGATGTTAGTGTTTTTCAATCATCATTGACATAAATTTTGCTTATAACTTTTAGCACAGAGCTGTGTTTCTGCATTGTGTTGTTTACCTGGACTTCTTGCGTGCCTTCTCCAGAGCCTCATAGATCCTTTGGTCACACGAAATCTTCTTCCCTGGGCTCATGTCCTCCGCTCTTTCCAGGGCTGAGAGGGCCGAGATCCGACGCTCAGCTTTAGGAGACGGCAGAACGGATGGAGGCTCTATGACAGGAGCAGGAGCCACCTCCACTGCAGCCTCTAAAGCAGCCTCAGCTGCCGGCTCCGGCTCAGGAGGTGTGGGAGAGGGAGTGACCCGACTGGGTGGAGGGGTTGAGACGGTGCCGGTGGGGGGTTGAATTATTTCTTTTGGGCTAGCGGGCCTGGAAACGTGCAGGGCAGGAGTTTCTATCTCAAGTGGGGTTTCACTCTCTGGGACTGGTGCTGGTAAATCAGGAATGAAGGCGGGGGGTGGGGTGAAATCAGGAAAGGCAGGGATAGTGGAGGACGGGGCAGCTTCCACTGCAGCACTGGAGTCAGGTTTGGTGGGGATGTTTGGTAGAGGAGCCTTCGGTGCAGAGACTTCAGGCTCTGGTGGTGAGTCACCAAAGTCAGGAGGCACCGGGATAAGAGGAAGTTGTCCGGGAATCTCTGAGCTGGGGGAGTCCATGATCGGATCAGCCGATACCTCGTATGAATTTCTTTTTGTTGACTTCCTGAATCCCAGGAAGCCCTTCTTCTTCGCTGGTGTGACTTTAGGTGGAGGCGTGGCTGGCACCAGCTCTGCGGTGTTCTCCTTAGGCGCTCCAGGGAGCACCAACGAGAACCTCTTGTCTTTACCGTTCTCTTTCTTCTGCTTCTGATCTGACGAAGCCTCTTCGGGCTTCTCTTTGCTTCCTTTCGTTGCCTTGTCTTTCCCTTTGATCAGCTTCGCTTCACTCTTGTCTTTTCCCTTCGAGGTAGTCTGGATGAGAGGCTTCTTGCTCTCCTTCTTCTCATCCTTGAAGACCACTCGGGGGGCCATCTTCCCATCTAGGGACTGGTTGATGGAGGTGAGCAGGGAGGGGCGTGCTCCTGCGGGGAGGTAGTGAGGCGGGCTCTGGGGAGGAGGGACAACCTTTGGTTTCTCTGGGAGAGCAGGTTTGATCCTGGGTTGCTTCAGGAGGACTTCTTCATCCTGAAACTTGGCCATCAGGGCCTTAAAGTCCAACACGTCCTCCTGGTGAACGAAGCAAACAATGCAGAAAACTAGTACCAGGAAAATACATAAATGACATGTTTACCTGAAGATCACAAAACATGGGTCACCTGTTAAAGATAGTGTGGTGCTAAGCAGAGGAAAATCAACCGTCACAACGCAGTGAAGGTTTAGTTTTGTAAGTTTTGTTGCTGAGCTGGTTTGTAGCCAGAATCAGGAACACACACAGAGGCTTACATGTGACTAATAAATGTTACTCAATTCACTGTCAAGACTGACAGTCAGGAAGACTTACACCTGTTAACACAACATAAAATGTCATAATATGTTGAAATATAACTGCTAAGATATAATAAATGATCAATAAAGACGGATCTGAAGATTTTAACAGACCTACCTGATCCATTGTGTTTTTTTTAATGATCCACCGAAACGACAAAAGCCTTGTTATTCAGGTGAGTGAACTCTGTCTTCAGCCTCTCATTGTGTGTCCGATGAAATCAAACCATGAACTGAATAAACTTCCAACACTTTCATCGACCTGTCCGACAGGAGTGTGCGTCCCGTGCGCGCAGGAGATGGTTCTGAGCGAGGCTGAGTCGTGTCACACTCATCTTTTCAAAAACAGTCCGTCTTGTCAAACGGGTCTGTGCTCCGGTTGAGCATTTAACGCAACTCACTGACTGACTTTTTTTTTTTTTTTATCCCTCAGGAATGTGGCCCGGCTGGCACTGCGCAGGTTAGTCACTGTCATGAAACCTGGAGGTGTTTTTTTCCTCAAACTCTTCAAACTCTCATTTTATTCTCCACCAAGCAGCTTTGAACAGTCAGTGTGTGTGTGTGTATATGTATATCTCTCACATGTCATTAGATACGGGCTCTGTTGTCCGGAGCCTAAAGGTGAATCTTGAAGGTAAACACGCGCAGGAAAGAGGAAACGCAAGAGGTCGGTCCACATTCCAGGTTTGTTACACAGACCTCACAAGTATTTAAACAGGCATTTGTAATATGGCATATGTGGATATAACGCATGCTGCAGGCACACACAGCTTTGAGAGGATATTCTGTCCTCATGCCAGCCTGAGCTTGCACTGACAGGTGTGTCCTGAGTTTAGACCTCAGGCGCATGTTCACTTTGTCATATCTGGTTTATAATCCTTAACTTAACTTATACTTCAGGGTCAAGATGCTTCATGAATCAGAATCAGAAATACTTTAATAATCCCAGGAGGAAATTATTTATTTATTTATTATTTATAAATGTTATACATGGATATATATATATATATATATATATATATTATATATTATATATATAATATATATATGATATATATAAATATAATAATAAATAAAATATAATATTAAATAATATAATTATGTAAAATTATAATAATAAATATTATATTACATTTATTTGTATTATTTATATATATATTATTATATACAATTATCATCATTAGTCATACAGATCATTTATTTTTCGCATCTTATTTTGCGATCCACAGACAGTTTTCATGAAGAAATGTCCCAAAAACTGCTGACAGAGGATTGTGCATATAAAGTAACTGGCACTTATCAGAATGATAATAATAATAATCCCAGGAGGGAAATTATTTAGTATTATTATATAATATTTTAATAAATTATAAATATATACATTTTATAATAACATTATATATATAAAATTAAATAAAATAATATAATAAAAAATAATTATATAATTATATATATAATATTAATATATATGTAAAAATTATAATATTAATATACATTTATATAAATGTACTTTACAGATATATTATTTATATAAATTTATCATCATTAGTCATACAGATCATTTTATTTTTCTGCATCTTATTCAGGACGATCCGCAGACAGTTTTCACAGAAGAAATAGTCCCAATGAAAACTGCTGACAGAGGATTGTGCATTATAAAGTAACTGGCAGCTTTTGGAAAGACACACTGCCGTCAAATGTCGCCTAATTTTTTAAATACTATGCAGCACAAATAAAACTCTATCCACTTACATGACATATGGGTGGAGCATCTCAAAACTTCGCCATCTAAAACTTAAACTGACTGCAAGGCCAGATAGCACCATCATGGGTAATAAGTACCCTTTGAAAAAATCAGTAGAGCTTCAGTTTATCCTGTAAAATATGATATTAAAGGATGTTGTAATGTGTTTCCCTTTCCCATGCGGAGGAGGGCAGGAGCAAAGTAGAAGGCTGAGCTCTGTGTTTTGCACTCGCTTGCTAATAAAGCTTATGACAGCTTGCATTAGAGGCTGCCAGTGTAGCAGAATGTGACAGGCCATTAAAGCCGTGTTAAATTACAACAAAATACTGTGGCACTTGCTTTACACTATCTAAAGACTCAACGGGGGTCACCTCTGCCAGACACACACCATTAGGCTCACTCTCTCTCTCTCACACACACACACACACACACACACAGATTACAACCCAGACACAAATAGACATATCAGTCATTTGGGATGTGTTTATTCGTAACAGTAATACATGGTGGAATACGTAAATCAAGAGAGAACCAAAAAATCATCTAAAAACCCACTGTAGAATGTCATATTCATAAAGATAAAAATAATGTGTCAATTTACATTAAGAAACTGTTAGCTGAGGTAAAGTTAAAATAGGTCTAGAAATGTTATGTACTCAAACAGCAACGTTTCCCTTTTTATTCGACTTCTTTGCTCGTCTTCTAGTTGTCAAATTTTTAAGTTAATCAACATCATAGTCCAAAAGAGTTCTCCAGTGACATGGGGACTCTGGCCATAAAATAGGGAGTCATTGGCATCACAGTTGATGGAGTTGTAGCAGAGGATTGCTGCAGTCCACACACAGACGCTCGGACAGCAGCAAGTTTGGCACCTGACCAACAGACAGACAGATGGGCAGAGCATCGCCGTATCTTAAAGACTGTTATGGAGGTGAGGGGAGGCAGGATGGAGGAGAGGGGCAGTCTGGGATGCAGTGAGTAAGACTGTTGGAGTTTAGGATTGTGGTACAGAAACACAGGGCTGCGGTGCGTACAAAGGCTTTGGATAACACAAACTGCAGAATAATGTGAGGCGGCGGCGGTGGAGGTGGAGGTGGTGGGATTTGAAAAAGACAAATGGGGCGGCGAGGTGTGCAGCTGGACTCGGGATTAGTAAGTGAGGTTAAGACAAAGACCTACGACATCCATGCACGAGAACGAAACAATATCAGAGGGCGACGAAACATGGCGGGAGCACAGGAAAAAGAAAACATATGTTGGTATTGCTTGGGTTAAACGTCAAGAGTTTGCATAACTGAAGCCTTCCTATTTTATGGCACAGGAGTCCGGTGGACAGAATGGTTGTTGTTATCATTATTTACAAAATGAGTTTGGCAAACCAACGATCAGATGCCTTAAAGCCATGTTGACTCTATAACTCCTATAGAGCTGACCCCAGCGGCTTGATTGACTTATAAAATAAAAATTCCATTTTTCAATTTGTTCTTTTTCTTTTTTTTTTTTTTTCTTTCTGTTTTTTTAATTGGTATTGTACAAAAAGCTATAGAGAATGAACAGTTCGATCACAGAATCTGTTTGACTTGCAACACTTCTCCCCTCTCAGGGTCCGTTCCTCAGTATGTCTGGTCCTCTGGCCTCTGTGCGAGTCTGTCTGCGAGGAGAGACATTTGGCAAATTACTGTGTGTATGCGTGTTAGAGAGGGTGAGCGATGACTGTGTGTGTGTGTGTGTGTGTGTGTGTAAGCTGTGTGTACAGTATGTGTGTAGTCGGCGTGTGAGTAGCTCCCAGAGAGTCTGTTTCTGCATAGTGATCCAGCAGACACTCACAAAGAACGTTGAAGATAACGCCCGAACAAACCAACCAGCCAATCAGAAGCAGCGATCCCAATAACGGGCCATCCCTGATAGGCCCCAGCTAAGAGTCTAGCTCCTCCTGTGGGATCTCCTCGCTACAGATGAAGATTCAGTCAGTTAAAAGGAAAAAGATGATCGTTCTAATCCCGATGAGCGTGCGCGTGGTTGTGTGTGTGTGCATGTGTGTGTGTTGGTGTGTGTGTGTGTTGGAGACAGGGAGGCACTGCTTGATTCAGTCCCTCCTTGGCAGCACAGTCTCTGGGCCAGACACAGGAGGCGGAGGGAGGAGTGTGAGAGCGAGGACAGAGAGGAGGAGGGAGGGAGAGAAGGAAGGTAGACAGAGAGAGAGAGAGAAGGGAGGAGCAGGATATGTCTGTAAGGCTGGGTGTGAGTCGCCACAGGGAGAAGAGGAGAAGACAGCGCAGTGGAGGGAGAACTGGATCCGTCTCGGTGATTGATATCCCTCCTGCCTGGAGTGAATGACCGAGAGGGCTCTCTCCTCTCAGGAGGAGAGCAAACTGCAGAGAGGAGGAGGAGGAGGAGGAGCACAGGAGGAGGACAGAGGGAGCGTGGAGGCTCCTCCTGGGAGGTTGTTAGCCGGAGGAGGAGGAGGAGAGGAAGAAGAAGAAAAAGAAGAAGAAGAAGAAGGGCTTGGCCAGGCGGGGAGATGTGCCAAACATACACTCACACACACACACACACACACACACACACACACACACACACGGTGAAGGTTCTCCTCCTGTTCTCTCAGTGCTGGTCAGGTCTGTCTTCCTGTGTGTCTCTTTATTTCTTCCCTTTGTTGATCTGGGCGTAGAGAGGGTCCTTCCTCTTCTGTGCAGAGACAGAGAGACACAAATCAGTCACATCTTAAACTTTTCTCTGATTTGTAACATGTGACCTCGGCCGTTCACCTGAATGATGCATGATTAAAAGGGAGGAGTTTCTGATTCATTCGGTCAACCTGTCAAACAAGTATCCTGCCGAGTATCACCAACATGCAAGCCCCAGCATGCAAGATCCAGATCCGGACAGGTTAGTTAGTGCCTGTACCTCCTGTGACCACCAGGTGGCAGAAGCACACCGCTTCAGAGGAGACCAATCATTTCTCCTCTCAGGGCTCTCACTGAAAAATTCAGCCCTCACTTTTTAAAACCTTTTTTTTATACGTGCATGTGCGTGTGAGTTATTGTTTTTTGAGCGTGTCATTGTGTGCGTACATGCATATTCTCTCCCTCTCAGGGCATCCTCCAGGACCAGTATGAATCAGAGGTATAAACCAGCGGCTTGAAAGACCAGTTATGAGTCATCATGTCTGTATTTCTCTCCAACTGAGCTGGAAGACAACAGTGGATGATGGAAAACCCTGCAGTCAGAGCAGCAAGCCTGCTGCAGTCACTCACAATGGGTCCGTTATTATCGTACACATAATTACCAGCCAGCCACTCAATCTGCCATGCAGACAAGTTGATTGGAGACCACTGACTGGCCTATTATATTCTGGAAGACTTCTCTCACTCATGCAGAGACAGAGAGAGAGAGTTTTGGGGTCTACCATGCGAGGACACGGTACCCAACGTCGAGAGAATCTGAATAGAAATCTGACGATGTGAGACGACTGTGAGTGACAAATTTCTGCTGACGTGAGAAAAAAATTTGACATCCTGTCGAAGTGGAGAAATGACTGACGTTACAGCGTCACGGAGATACAACAGTTTGTGCTGCTCCTTCACTTAAAACACAAGACATTACATGAAGTCAAGAAGCAACACGATGACACAAACTAAAGCAAAGACACATCTGCGTGAGAAGGTTCAACTTCTTATCGATTACTGATTATCCGGAGCTGGATGACTTCCTGATGGTGGAGTCATGAGGACCTGGTTTGAGGGTCTGGAGGAAAATTGGAAAAGTGTCATGTGTCAGTCCTCCTGAGCAGTTACATGCACAAAAACAAGAATGTGTCGACTGACTGATTGAGTTACATGCACAAAAACAAGAATGTGTCGACTGACTGATTGACAGAAAATCCGTTGGCACCTATTTTGATAATCATTTCAATCAATTTCTGGTTCCAGCTTCTCAAATGTGATGATTTGATCCACTTCTGTTTCATACATCATAGTAAATTAAACATCTTTTTGGGCTTTGGACCGTCAGTTGGACAATATGTCACCACAGACTCTATTTTCTGACATTTTATGGACAAAGTAATTAGTTCATTAAAGCAGCAGAGTTATCTAACTGTTTTTAAGTGTAATTGTCACAAAAAAAGCAAAATCTGGCTCAAGCTCAAAAATCACACCCAAACCTGACTGCTACATAATCTGCAACAGCTTGAACCTGAGCAGAAAACTGGGGTTAAGGTTTGGAGGAATGCTTTAGCGGAGGCTTTGAGCTCTGGGATACAGAGCTGTAACTGTAGGGCCAGCCAAGGCCAGACAGTCAGCAGAAAGTAGCTGCCAGCAGCCCTGAGAGGTGACAAAGAGGCTGAGACAAGCAGTGACAGCAAGCACACACTGCTCAGCCCCTGCACCAGAGCCACAGCCCGGCAGTGTCAGCCCGCATCATCCTACCAGCTCTGCCAACCGGTGCCGCTTCATCTCCATAAACCCGGGCCGAGAGAGAGAGAGGGGAAGGCCTGGGTTGAGGCATGAGTGATGTGCTGGCGACGAACCAGCCTGAAGGCCGAAATATCTGGCCTGGCTGGTACATGTGTGGGCATCTATGCGTACATGCATGCGTGTGTGTGAGCAGTAGGCCCTGGGCAGGGGGAAGCAATGTGAGATTGCTCAGTGAACCGTGGAAGCAGGCCATTTCACGGCTGAGACTCGGGAGCGTTCGCTGGACATGATGAGATCAACCCAGAAAGAAAAAAAACACTTACACTCCCACTAGCCTGAACACATGTCTGTCGGAGTCACGCAGTGGGAGGGGGGCAACAGGACAGGCGGTCGTGTCCAGCAGCAAACACACTCTCACATGTTTCTTGGCTCCGATACGAGCACAGGTGGCGACAGTATCGATCACAGGTGTGCTTGTCTTGGGAATAACTGGGCCTGTTGCACAGGTGTGTGTGTGTGTGTGTGTTTGGGGTGATGTCTAAAGTCGATGTGATTGAGCGAGTAAACACCATATGGGAGCAGCGGCATTGGACCAGGACCAAAGCAGTCTACCTAACTACAGAGGGAGAAAAACTCTGGCCATAACACAGTCTGCAGTCTGCAGCCAGATTCACCGCTCGGTACTCTACAATCCTTCCTCCCACTTAAAGGCTCGCATCCACCTGCTGCCCCGCAGCTTTCAGAGCGAATGTGAGGACGGTGGCCAACGGGAAAGAGGATGCTCAGCCCGCTCCTCCTCTTCTCGTGGAGTGGGGAAGGACTAGAAGGCTTCTTGGGTTTTAATTAATGCCAATTATGTCAGGGCAGTCATTAATCTTGGCACCCCAGTATTAGCTGATGAAAACAAAACCATTACAATTTTCCCTGTGTGTGAGTGCCAGCAGCTATCATTAAGGAGCCGCAGTCGGGAATTGTGTGGGTGAGGACACCGGGTGGGGAGGCAGGGAACAAAATGGCTCTTTCTCCTTTGGTGTGTGTGTGTGTGTGTGTGTGTCCGTCTGTCTCCTCGTGTAGGCAAACCACACGTTGACAGCTCTCTACGAGAACATTTCCAGCCTGTGCAAGTTGTGTGAAAGTTATCCTGAAGGTTCAGCAGTTCTTTGAGTTTTGATCGCAGCCGCTTGTCTGTATCACTTTCACAATAACGTATCGTGAGTTACGTTACATCACGTTACGTACATAATGCATTTAAACGACAGCACGCATCAATTCTAAATGAAGCTAAACATCCGAGATCAGCATATTGCGCACAACGCTGACAAATCCCAGAAGACGTCCTGTTCAGTGAAGTGCACAGTTTCTGATTGGCTGTCACACACTATTGGCTTTCCCACTGAGATGTGTGCTATTCAGGGAACTGGGCGTGATTTAGGTACACGTCACAAACAGCGGACACAATGAGGATACATTATGGCGAGCGGTCATGCTGCGATGAACTCGTCACAAAACTCAAACACGTGATGTCGCATGACGACAGAAAGATACTTACGAAAAAATCCAGGTGAGGCTACAACAAGAATTATCAAACACTCATGCATGCACAGCCACACACGACAAACCACTCCATGCCTTCCTGTGAGCATGCGTGGCAGCAGGTGAAGGAGAAGATGGAAAAAAAAGATGAAGCAGACGGATTGATGGAAGTGGGAGGTACAAGGTACAGGGAGGTGAAGGAAGAGGAGTTAGAGGGGAGGAGAGGTATCGATACCTACCCTGCCCTACTGCTATCTAGCTCCCAGCCTCTGGACTGGCCTGTTCTGGGCTGGGCTCTGCTGTCTCACTGGGGCAGGGCGACCCAGAACCACACGCCTAAAGAGCGGGGGGGAAGAAAGAAGTGGATGGAGGAGGAAAAGAGAAGGAAACAAGGGAAGAAAGGAAGCAGACAGAGAAGAATAAATCGAAAGGATCGGTAAAGATTACAGGAGGAGTCATAAATAGGAAGCGAAAGAGGAAAGGTGTCAATACTTGAGAAACAAGGACACTCGGAGTGAGACAGCACAGCCCACACAGGCCACCACTGCTCAGACACACATCTGCAAATACACACAAACATACTTACACACACACACACACACACACTCATTTACAGTTGCCTATTATGAAAGCCTCTGTGGAGTTCATTCTATTGATTCTCTGCTTTTTTTCTGAGACACTTCCGCTTTTTTCACCTCGCCCCGCGCGGAGTGGGAGGCTGTTTTTCTTTCCTTTCGCTCCATCTTTCCCGTCCTTTTCTTGCTTTCTTTGTAACCTTTCCGCTGCACTCACTCGCTCACTCACTCGGTGCCGCCACCAATGCACATTTCTCTGGGTTGTGTAAAGCTTCTGCGTGTTATTCAAGCCTGGTGACATTTGCAGCAGTGTGGAAAGTCCTCTACTTTTTTTTTTTTCTTTTTCCCCCAATAATAGCCGGATTGGAGGCCTAAAACTAATGTTTCACGGCTGGAGAGTGGAGAGCAAAAGAGAAGAAAGAGGAAAGTATGAAAGAAACACAGAAAAAGAGACGGAAAGAAAACTGAAAGGAAAGCCTTGGAAGGTCACTCCTCCTACAAAGACTTTGCTCAAAGGCAAAGGGAGTTTCTCTCTGAAAAAAAAATCTCTATTCATCTTCTAATCTTTCCCTAATTTCTCTCACTTTCTGTCTTAGATCGAGGTGCTGCTGCTAAAATAAATATTAATTGCCCCTGGAGGAAGACTCAGGGCATTATTCCTCCTTTATCTCCCCAAAGATGAGCCTGTCCGTATAGAAGTGGTGATGTATGGATGCTACCTGGCTGGTATTAATAACAGCTTAATGATGTCCCTGACAATTCCACCAGCTAATTTAACGCTGTGTTGACCATGCACACACACACTGAACCACATACTTATGCAGGCACACTATTGCTCACGCAGAAAACACACACTTCATGTGCACTCACACTCTCACACACACTAAGGGACACAACAGTTTCGGCCCCCTAATCAGCCAGAGTGATTACCTGGCCCGCCAACACTGCTACAAAGGCTATTTATCAGCAGATCTCAACAGGCTGCGCAGGTTATAGCAGCATAAGGAGTGAGTTATTAAAGGCACACACACTTGACTTATTCCACAAATCTCTTCTCCTCACGCTCAACACACGAGACTAGACAAACTCACAGCGTCTTCCTCTCCACTGCGACTGGGGCTGCCCTCTGCTTCCCCGAACGAGTCGTCTGTGGGGGGGTCTGTGGCGTCGGTGGGAGGGTCACTGACATGGGAGGCTGAGGACTTAGAGGGAGAGCTCTGCCTGGGAGCCGGGGTGGGTGCTGCAGGGCAGGATGAGTCAGACATAAGTACAGACAGAGAAAGCCACAGAAAGGAAAAAAAGGGATGTTCACTCAGAAAAGAGCTCTTACGTGAGTTGGTGGATGGTGTCGTGGAGGTGACAGGTGTCAGATTCATTTGAGAAATGTCAAAGTCGTCACAGTCGTCCGTGTCCTGGGCAGTGCCCACACGGCTGAAGTAAGTGCTGAATGCCTCTGAGGTTCCTGCTAAGCTGGGCTGCTCACCCTTTTTCACCGGCATGGCTGGAGGCTTCGCCAGCTGAAAATCCTGAAGAAAGGAGCAAACATTAGTCCATCACCAACTTCAAAACTGGGCACAGTGGCACTGAAGATGTAACCCCGTCTGCAAATGGGAGAAACATGTAACAAATCACTTGACAGACTGGATTGTAGCACTTCCTGTCTTGGTCTCAAGATGTCTTGACTTTCAATCAATCTTCAACAACCCTTACCGCTTTTTGGACTCAACAGTCTCATCCAAAACAACAGAAGGGGGTGACACTGTTGGTGGAATAAATTCCACACAGGCTCATGCTGAATCTAGTTTGGTCTCAACTAAATTCCAGTTGTACCCAGCTTCAGCTCTCTGAGATTAGGAAGCAAACAAAACAATAAGAGTGCTAAGTTACAGCGTCGACCATGTTTGCAGTGTCCCCAGTTCATGCACGATCGAGCTTCACTGTTGAAATAACGACAATCTAAACACAGTTCCTGGTTTGCGGCACATTTTCTTCTTTCTTTTGCATCATGACTACATTTTCTAAAACAAAGATGAATCGTCAGACATCCAAATTCTGGTTTCATCATCTAATTTTTTTATTCATTCGCTCCCCACCTTGAACATCTCCTTGCCCATCTTCCTCGCCCTCTCCCCGTGCTGCGGACTCGACGACGCTGAAGGGGAGGGAGCCGAAGCGCTGGCTCCAGCACCTGAATGGCTCTCGCCGGCTGGAGTCACAGTCGTGACGGGGGTGAGAGTCTGGAACATGGCGGCGGGCAGAGTGCCCACAGGTTGGGCAGGGAGGTAGGCTGTGGGGGGGAAGGCTCCGGCTGCCATGGCTGCCCACTGCTGCTGGGTGGCAGGGAAGATGTTGGCCTGGCCCCAGATGAGAGGCTGGCCACCTGGCAGCACCTGGGCTACCGGACCTAAGGGAGACTGGACCCCGAAGGCCAACGGCGTCTGGGCAGCAAATGCCTGCTGGGACCAGTGTCCGGGGGGTACTGCTCCCATCGTCACATAACCTGGTGGCGAGAACAAACAGAGCACAGGAAATGAAGATGTTTTATAGAATCTTCACGATGAGGCAAAAATAAGACAGAATAGAAGTGATTAAAAAACCCCAGTTATACCTCATCTACACACAAACACACACACACACACACAGATAATAACCGATGCATCACCAGAGAGTGCTGCCCTACTTCTGCCTGCAGATAATGTGGTGTCTCTTAATGGTCATGGTGAACTATCATAATTATCTCCAGAATGAGGCGAAGTCATTATGAAAAGGCAGAGCCCGAACACACACACACACACACACACACACACACACACACACACACACACACACACACACACACGTTGAAATCACTCAAACTCTTCAGTACAAGCTTTATTCTATTACACACTGGCTGGTCTCCTGTTTCCACTCTCCAGTTGTCGCCCACAGCAGGCAGGAGGCTGACAGCTAACCTCGGCCACCTTGCTGCACTGACATATGCACGGGGAGAGGAGGAGGAGAGGAGGAGAAGGACGGAGGCGAGTGAAGGAGGAGAGGCAAAAAAATATAAAGTATACAGCGACGTTTCTGCGCATACAGAGGAGTCCTCACTAAAATCATTTCAGCTTGTTTTATTACTTTGGCCTCAGCCACAGGTAAAATCAGCAGCATCCGAGGCGACACGCTAATGATACATCTTCTATTCAACGCACAACCAACACCACCTTTTCTCCTCTTTCCCCTCCCCTCATCTACATTTCAATTCTACTCCGTCCCTCTCTATTTATCTCAACACCACCCCCCCCTTCTTTCTCCTCTTGTCTGGCTTCTGAATCAACTCTCTGCCCCCTCCACCCGCTGCGTTTGTTTCCTGCTCTGCTTGTAGCGGTGGTGTATTTAAGCAGAAAAACGAGCAAGGTCTTACCTGAGGGCACAGACGCGGGATTGAAGGGAGCAAACAGTTCCGTGGGAGGCTGCAGGCCCTGCGAGGGGTCGAGGGTGTTGGCTGGAGAGGCGGGGGTCTGCGTGGGTTGTGATAGGAGGAAAAAAAAACAAGAGACAAACACATCATTGGAAACACAGTTATTGTTTTTATGAGAAATAAATCACAGAGTGTGTATGTATGACAGCTACTCACCGACGGAGAGGTGATGTCAGGAGGTGTGGACATGTCTCCAAAAATCTCTAGTTGGTTGATATTCTGAGAATAAGAGAGAGCGCACACTAACAGTGAGGTGCAATAACGACACCGTTACACCGTGAACGTACGTTATTTGGGTCAGTTTACATTCCAGTGCAACATGCATCACACACTGCATGCAACACGACATGTTTGTGGTAACCTACCTGAGCTCTGTGGCTGCGACACGGAAGAGGTAACAGAGGAGTGAAGAGAGATGGGATAATGAGATGAAATGATTGATTATGATGACATACCTACCAATGTGCTCCACATGTACAACACTGTGCATGGGTACTGTACTGCAGCTACGAGTTTAACTGCTCTTGTATCATTTCTACTTGGTCAGTGTATCCTTTGATCGTTTATCGCACAGAGACTGTTTTTAAAGAGTTATTTGTTAGGCGTTTTTTATTTTTCGTGGTCAGAAAGGGACGAACAAATAAAAAAAAATGGGTTTGGTTTTCATCTGAGACACAGTGAGACATGACCTGTTATCTGTGGAAATCTCACTCATCATTTGCAAAAATCCAGTCAAGCCTGCCACCGCTTGAATTTTGATGCCCGTCTATTCCTGTAGTTATGGTACTGGATCTTAGTGCAGGCAAAAAGAGTGTAAGACTCACACGATGACAACAATTACTCATTATATATGTATATGTAAACATTAATGAAGTCTTGATGAACGTGACGTCACCAAAAGAAGATTTCCATAATAGATAATTTAGTCAGCTCACATTTGAATAAAGCATTCATAATTTATAATAATCTCATATTTGAACTGTCACATTCTTTTCTTTAACACGTTTGATTAAATTTTCACTTGGAGTAATTTTACTGTTCAGTTCAGAGTTATAATTCGATCTTGACTTCATTTTTCTTCCAGGCAAACCCACGTTCGTCTGTAAGTGACCACATCTGGACGACAGGCCTTTCCTCATTTCTGTTTTCTAGTGATTCTATTTTTTTGCTTATAAAATAGAAAAACATAAATCAAACTGAACAGTCCCAACAAAAATAACTACAATTTTTTTGTTTCCAGTTTCTAAAAAGTAAATCAAATGACGAAAAGATACACTGACCCTATTTTTATTTTTATTTTATATACTTGATACTTCTCTATTAATCTGTTCTTCCTCTTTCTTGGGTTCAGTAAAGCCTGATCTTGTTTTACAGAGATGCTTTTCACCAGACTACCACACCCCTCGCATCATCACTGTACCAGCATCTTCTTCTGGACAAGTCATTAATGCCTTCTTGTTGCAGAGGACGTGCGTTGTGCCTCAGAGGGAATAGATATCAAACACAGCGGCCTTTTTTTATTTGATGTGAATTTGTTCTGTATCGTTCTCTTTCCTTTCACTGTCCCCAATGAATTTCCCCCCATCCTCCACCCTTTCTGCACATTAATAATATCTTAAGGCCTGTGGCGAGTGAAGTTAACTCTATTTTTAGTTGTAAAGGAATTTAAGCCTTGAATACATGGTCAGAGATTAGCATAAATCATGGATGCGGATAATTTCTTTTGAGATAATGAATATTCTTAGAATATCTTCCCTTTCGTAGGTCACACATAGACCACAAAGTTCTTTTCACCTCTATCAGAAAATGGATCTGTGGGCATGGCGTTTTACAGTTATGGGTCTGAATGGGTATGTGTTTTTTTTTTTTTACAAAGAGACGAGGGGGATAGGAGGCTGTAATCTGGACTATTGTTGCTGCAGAGTCCGATAAAGATCAACTCAACAAGACGATAAACTAGATATCCGAGATACGTAAAATGGTGCACCCACAAGGACTGATAAGACGGGATTAAACCCACAAACACATTTTAAATGAGAATACAGTGAATTCCTATAGCTGCTGAGTGCTGTGGGACTGTTGTTCCTCAAACAGAAATAGTACTCCGGCTCAAACAGTACAGGAAGTTACACGCTTATCGACTTTCTGTCCACTTTTAGTTACTCAGTATTCTTCACGTGTGCGGTGTCGGGGCAGCGGGGTCAGTTTTCTGTGATTATCAGAGTGTTATGAATGCTTTATTAATGTGCTCTGAGCAGCTTGTGCCTGCAGGTGAGATGACCGCCGCTGTCTGCTGACCCACACCGGTTCTCTGACAGACACTCTGACCTTTACGTCCACTCCACCCTTAAAGGACCTCCGCTTGGAGCTACTCAAGTACGTACGCAACTGGAATCTACTCCTGCCTCGGCGCGGTTACTATGCAACAGCAAGGTTGCATGTTTTATTCATGAATGACAGGGGTCAAGAGTTGGGGTGACTTACGACTACAGGAGAACAAAAGTGGTGCGGCGCAGAGGAGATCTACCGACGATACGCCTGAAGAAGTAGTTCACGAGGGGCTGATAGGGAACCTTTAGGACAGTGTGTACCCTGCTCACAAATGCTGAAAGCCCTCCAGGATTTTGTCTGAACCTCAACAACAAGAGCACTGTGCTTTGTGGTATGCAGCGCCTTACCTGAGTCACCAAATCCAGGTCTAAGTCTATCAGATCTGCCACAAACTGCTGCTGCTGCTGCTGCTTCTGCTGAGTTTGTTCTCGAGTTTGTTCTCGTTGGATGGGTTGAGTACGGGTTTGATGAGGTTGATGATTGCGGTGGTTGTTTCGATGTCCGTTCTGTAATCACAACCCCGCTGTTAGATGGAAGGTGGGATGAAAATGCGCTCACACACACCAACATGTTAGTCGCTCATACACTCAGACAGAAGGTGTGACAGATGTGGGCGAGGTGAAATGAGGGGAACGTGATGGTCTGCAGGTGTTCACACACACACACACACACAAACTCAGGAACAGAGCGATGTTCTTCTTGCCAGACGAAGTGAAGATTTAAAAAAGGTTTAAAGATCATCCCTACCTTTAGTCTAAACTACAGCACTGAGCTGGGGTTTAAACCCTCTTTGTGTTTCTGTAAAGCCTGCTCTCCCCTGTGTCAGGAACCACAGTGTGAGACAGGCCGACAGGCAGGCTGGATTATCTGACATGCTGCATGTGAGCGCAAAGGGAGGGAGTACATTATAGCAACAGAAAAACACAGCTTCCCTCCTGCACGCTCGCTCTGCGTCATCACCAGCTGGATCTCCATCAAAGTGAATTATAATCTTAAGATTACAGGATAAGACCAGTATTATGTTTATGATGATTTATTACTGCAAAGCGACAAAACACAGAGCCAAAAATGAATCTATGCTCCTGAGCGACACTAAAAACACACCGATGTGTTCAGATGTATTCTCCGCAACATCCCTGAAAACTCTGACTGTACACACAACCTCCAAAATCTCTTCCCAGCTAGAGCAGAACGACGGCTGCTTCTGCCAGACCTTTCGCCAGCACTGGCACTGAATCGTGATGTGCTGATTGGTCTGGCAGTGCGAGAGATGTCGGCGCACTACAATATTGCTGAGTGTACGCTTTTCTTTGGATGAAAGCGTGAAGTATGGCCATCATTAGCCGACACCGAAGAACAATAACAGCTCGCCCAATACTAATCAGTTCTGGAAATACTGTCCATTTTTTTCTGCTGCGTGTTTTCTCTGAAGCTCCTGACTCATAATATTTCATTTAAATCCAAATGATGAAACGTACCTAGCCAGTTGGACTGAAACGTATAATATCTCCTGTTAACCTTTCTAAAAGCTGCTCTGCTGCTGCCCAGTCCTCTCTCTCTCTCTCTCCCTCTCTCAGTTGCCCTGCCAATTATCGCTCCGTGCCCATTATACACTCTTGCCACCTCTCTGCCCAGCCCTTTATCTTTATCAGTACAGCCGCCACCTATCAATTAGCCATCTCCAGGGAAACAGTAATTACCTGTGCACATGTGTTCTGCATACAATTATCGCAGCCCCTTTAATTAACGCCACCTAGCCGATCCCCTACCGGCTGACTGATCACACTGGCTGCACAACACAAACACACACACACAGACTCACAACTCTGAACACAACCTGGCTACTTTTTCTCTACCTCACTCACGCACACACACACACACACACACACACACACACACAGCTATTTTAATGCATCCTTTATTTAAATCAGGAAGCTAGGCCTTAATTAAAACACAGGTTTTGGTGACCTACTTTAGATCGGCCATGCACAGTATAAGATATGATACTTACACATCACATATGAATTCATATATCATACTAATCCAGTGTTTGAGCAGAGTTGATGTGTTTGGTGCTATGTTGACCTCTACATGTGGTCTCTGAGGGAGCCACTCTCTGTTTTTACAGGGTCAAGGGCTCAGTAGATTGAAACGGCCTCACGTGTGTGTGTGTGTGTTTTATTGATTTGTCTCGTTTAAGGAGGTGTCAGAGTAAACACTGGAAGAGATTGGGCTCAGACAGGAGGTCACATTTTCTGCCGGTGCTATCATTTCATCCGAGGTATAACGCGCACACACGCAGCAAGGATCTCATCTCACGCTACTGCCCGCCGTCAATTCCTCTGCCGGGGAGACGGTGAACCTCTCCCGCCGATGAAATAAACAGCAAATCCACTCGAAATAGCAATCATGAATGTCGCAACAGGTGACACTGCCACGTTCACGGCATGATGGCTGAAGAAAAAATATCCAACTGATACGTGTTATTTCAAGTTGCAAGCCCTGCGGTCACTTTACATAAAAATTTATGTTGCCTCCTAAATGTTTGTAGAGGATCTAACTATAACAATAACTTAAAGTGAGTCGTTGTGCAGCCTATGTAACTCTGTAATCAGCTGAATTGTTTGACTGGGTGTGAAGAATGCATTTAAATTTACAGTGACGGCTGATTTGCATCAGTTTTTCTGACACTTCTGCAGTTATTTCTACTAAATGTAAGATACTGTAGCTGTCACAGGTTCCCATTTCTCCTCGTGACTGCTCATATTAACAATATGATGTGTATGCAGCATATTGCCTCCTGATGGAAAATACCTGCTGTGACATCTCTGACTGAGGCGCAATACGCCTGAAAGATTCAACCCACAGAGAGCGCGGCACAGCTGCCGTCTGTGAGTCCGGATTTATCTTCAAACCAAATGAAATGATCTTTAAATGAAAACACAAAACAAATTCTTAAATTTCTATGATCCAGTTATATTTCTCTGATCCTCGGTTATATTTACTCTGACTGACTTGGGAGCAGAAGAAGAAGACTTGAATTCACTTTATTTAAACCAGAATGGACGCCTAGTCCAATTGGTTGCACAACAAGAGAGAAATATTGGATTTTTTCACGTTCAAGACACCTGCCAACATGAAAGCAATCCAAATAGCAGCATGTGTTGCGGGCTGGGTGAAGAGAGAACAGAAATACTACGGTGCCTGTAAGCTTCTTACCAAAGCTTGAGGATAATATGCAGGCAGAAAACTGCGAGACTGATTCCAAGCCTACCCAAATTCATAGAGTGGGATTTGTGACTGCCAGTAGTGACGTGGAGGAGTCCAGTTTGAGCGGTTTAAGGATAAAAGACCCACTGCAGGGGGAATACACACAGAGCTGGTGGGCTCTGGATGGACTGAGGGGAAAACTCATCTCCAGAACAGCAACATGGGATGAGGTGTTGAAGTAGGAATACACAAGCACACACACACACACACACACAGGACAGCAGTCTGGTTATTGTGAGTGTGAAGATTTTAGCAGATTAAATCAGGCGGGAACATAACTAGCATCTTTATAGGCAGATAAAAGAGCAGCTGAGTTATAGTGCAGCCTGACAGTGGCCAAGGTCATCTTTCATTATAACCACTGGCAGTGTGAGGCAATAACAGGAGCTTAAAGATATACCACTGCAAACACACACACACACACACAACAAACACTGCAAACACTCTCACTTATGTGCATGGGTGAAAAACTGTTCAACATCCTGAGATACAGACTCAAAAATATGATGTCATGCACGTTTAAAGTCAGACGTATAATTCATATCCATCACAGGATGAAGAATATGACAGTGACAAAATGTTACGTTCAGCACAATCTGGGATAAGGTCATGCAGGTTTGTATTGGATTCAAACCACAGCCAGGCATGCTTCATCAAGCAGACACACACATCCACGCACACAGTGTTCCAGTTCACCGTACAGAGCAGGCACCACGGAGCACGGAGGAGAAAGGGCACCAGCCACCACAGCTACAGCACAAGCAAGAAGAGTAGCACAGTACACACTGCACAACAGCACTGGGTCCCAGCAAACCTCTCAGGGGACAATCAGACACAGCGGATCGCTATCTGGGATAGGGGACTGCGAAATTACCAGAGGGAAGTATGGAATAGTGGGAACAGCTGAGAGGTTTGTCTGGGAAGGGGAGGGAAGGGTGAGCACGAGGGCAAACACACGGTCACTCACTGGGTGTCGCTTTGGGACGTCATAGACCCCTTCCTTCTGCTGACTGGTGGGAACCTACACACAATCGGCCAGTAAAGTCAGAGAAGAGCCGAGAGAGCCCGTTACCTCTGGTTTAATCAAAGAGTGGAGCAGTCTTTACACATCACTGATACAGCACTGCGACACACTGGATGCCAACACAAAACCCTGAAACCTGGCTCCTCGGGAATCAAATCAATCACTAGTAGAGTGTGAGAGTGAGTGTGTGTGTGTGTGTGTGTGCGGGGATAATCAGAATTAAAATCTGTGGAGTGAGAACTCATCTACGAGGCTAATCAGCGGACTGTTGGCCTGCGGTGACGCTCTCTCTCTCTCTAATAAAGAATGGATAAGGCTGCTTATCACACCCACAGACATGTAATAACTCAAATTGTCACACACATGAAGACATGTAATATCTCCATGTCACACAGGCCGGATAGATTTGACAGTGTGTGCGACGAGAAGACAATATGCGCTGATAGCTGAATGCAGATACGCGTGACTCCTATGGGTTTTGTTTCCCCTGCAGTGACACGGCGTTTAAAATAGTTTTATTCTCCCCCTAGTTGGATGTGCCCTAATCAGACTGTGTGGGAAAAAATAGCACTGATGAAGAATGTGGATATCTGTCTAGCACAGCCTGTGCCATTCTTTCCCCTCTTCTTAACAGCTTGTGACTTCTTTCACATGTTTATTTCCAGAAGCTGCCATCTTTATTCATACATTAGTTCCTCTGTGGCTGCAGGCTGGCTGAGGCTCACGTTTCTTACGCCTGATGTGTGCGTGTGTGTGTGTGTGTGTGTGTGTGTGTGTTCTGTTTGTGTACGTTTGTGCACGGGCCAGCACTCCGTCTATTTTCAATCCATTTTATTTAAAGATCAAACGAGAGGCTGGTGATTAATCTTTCTTTCTCCCGCTTTCTTTCATCTCCTCGGGATAAAGAGGGAGGGTAGGAGAGAAAAAGAGGAGGGGTCCGCCATCCACACAACCCAGGAATAACCTCCACATCCCCTCCACACACACACACACACACACGGCACCCTCCCCCCTCCTCCACATCCCTTGGAGGTCTACCCACTCCTCTGAGTAGTGCACCCAGAGAAAGGCTCCTCTCCCTGGGGTCGCTAGCTCTAACTGTCAGGGCCTCTCGAGAGAGAGTGTGTTGGTTGTTTGCCTCTGAATACTTACTGTCTTTTTATTTCCTGTATCTTTATTTCATGAGTGGCCACAATGTACTTATCCCATTAGGGAGTGATGTAGCTGATACTCGGCTAATAACTGGAAGATTAAATCTCTTGCTTTGTTTAAAACACCTCTTGTCGGCCGCTTAACCACATCTCACAATGATATAACCGAGACACAAGCAAGACAGGACGAGCTTGTGAGTACCTGATAAATGCTCTCTTCTGATTGGTCACGGATGGGCTCGTGTCCCGCCTCAAACACAATGTACTACAACGTCAGCAGCGGGTGGGCGGAGAGAGAGGGAGGAGAGGAAAAGAAGAAGCGGGAGAAGAGAAATTGGAAGATAAAGAAAGGTGAGAGGGAAGGGGTGAAATTGCAGAGGAGATTAGTCAAACAGCAGTTGTCAATAGATTCTCATTAAACAGCAGTTGAAGAATAGATCCCGGTGACACATGGAGGAGAAGTTAAGCAACAAAAATTCCCAAAGCCGCTGAGAAGGCGTATACATCTCTCAGCTAATCATGCAGCCCCGACTAACAGACATGCACACAGACACAGACTTCTCCACCTGTTGTTGACTCCACATCCACATCTGCAGACATCCTCCAAACTGTATATCACCACAGTGCACACACACCCACACACACACACACACACAGAAGAGCAAAGCCGACTAGGCTAGAATTGCAGAAGGTGAACGCAGCGATGTGATTGGTCAGGAAGTTACCTGGTAGACCGGGTCCTCCAGATCCTCCTCCAGTATTGTCTGCAGACGAGCGGCGGCGGGCAGGAAGGAGAGGGAGAGAGAGATCAAACGGGGAGGAGAGAGGTGCAGCAGAGGGGAGAAGACAGAAGAGAGGGAAGAGGCGGAGAGTTAAGCCGGTGGAGTGGAGGGAGTGGGAGGAAGGCACAGCAAGACACAGCAGCTTCCCAGCATTCAGATAATCATTTGGCAATCATCAGAGAAAGAGAGAGAGAGGGAGAGGAAGAGACAACAAGAGATAAAGAGAACAGAGGAAGGTGAAATAAGCACAATGGGCAGATGGTGCCACTGATGCAACCTGGAAGTGGGAGCTCCGGATGTCATTCGCTCTGCTTTGAAGTCTTTTCAACGCTCGCGTTACTTGTCTGTCGAGAGTCTCTCAGATGAAGCTCATCACGCTCATGGCAGGAGATGAAGGTAAGGTTAAAAAGGGGAGAGAAACATGCAGCAGTTGGTGAACTGTACCTGGTAGACCGCCTGCTCGCACTGCTTGTCTTTCTGGGCCTTTTTCTCCATCTCCTCTCGCTGCTTTATCTCATAGATGAGCTGGAACAAGTCTCGGAGATCCAGGATCACGGGCTCGGCCTGGGCAAACGAGGACACATTATCCACTCGTTAACGCACACGACACACACTGTGCACACTAACCGACACACACTCGCAGCATCAGAACTCATGAAGTGCAACAACCTTCTGTTTCCAACCATGTGGTGATTAATGTTGACTGAACCTCATGACGGGAGATTAAGGCCAGGACGTTGCTACTGAAACAAAAAAACATGATCTCCTCGTTCATTGTGCGTTGACACAGCGGTGTTCATAACGCGGGATAATGAGGGCTGGGAAAATGATGTTGCAGCCTCATGCCACACTCTGCTGCAAATGCAGAATGAATGAACCGATCTACTGCATCACAATGATCATGTTTCCAAATGATAAAACACCACTATTACCCAAACTGGATAATATTTTATCTTCCAAGCTGTAGCAACAAAAAACACTTCTTCTAATTCAACAACTTCTTCTGGTCTGAGCGTCCACTTAGGCAGGATGAGTCATCAGGACACCTGATTGGGATGTTGACAGCTGACAATGGATGGTTCCATTAGGCCACAAGCCCAAAATAAAAGTTGGCAGCACAAGGAATTGTAACCATTTTGCCAGCACTGCAATAAAGTATTGGCAAGGAAGGAGAAAAAAGAAATCTTTCATTAAAGGTAACAATGTCTATTTTTACACCCCCTGTGATTACTTAAACGCTGACCAATCCTTGGAAGTTCCAGAGTATGAATTCCTGAATAAGTAGTACTCTGATTGGGGATCTGGAAACCAGGTTAAGGCCCCGCGTGCACACAAAGACACACAAAGACAGCCAATGAGCCTCTATACCGTATCTGCACAATCACTACACACTGTATTTCTTCTGTCTCAGACAGTGACGAGAGCAGACACTAGCACCTTGTCTTACCTTGTGCCACCTTTTCTTGTCAAGGGAACAAACGTAGCGGCAACAAAGCGGTTAGGACTCAACTTATTACTACTGTCACAAGCAAAGAGTCTCATAGTACAACAGTGTTTCACAGCCGATCAATTATTGACTGGGGCTATGCGAGTGCACCAGCTGCCTTGCATAAAATAGTGCTATTTCAGTGTTGTTCTTTCCGCGAGATGTTCTCAGCCACGTATTGCTCATGACAGACACACGGGGGTAAAAGGTGTCTCCTGCTGAGCCAACACTGAAACCTATTGTCACTCTGTCAGATTGAGACGCTCTTTGCATTTGACGGTACACGCTCTAATCTCCGTCTTTTCTCGACGTCACGCTCTTTTTCCACTCCCTCCCTATGAAAACTTCTCGGTGAGAGAGGACACGGAGAGCCGAGAGGGGGTGGTGAGTTTTAGACTTGTAAATGCAGAAAGCTTGGAGGACGATGTAGGAGGAGAGGCCAGCTCATAAGACCATGGAGATGAGCTAACCTCAGTTCAGCACTCTTGAATCAGATGACTAATTCATGGCCTGTGGCTACGACTGACGAATGTTTCAACAAAAAAGTCGTGATACAGACTTTTACTGCAGATACACGCTTCTTTTTAAAATGTGCACTGATCAGGATTTTTTGGGTACAAGACGACTCTCCCATCCCTCTGGATATTATTGCAACAGATTCCCCCTCTTTACCCAAATTAAATTCTGGTGTTGGTTATAGATCACTGGCTGAATATCTCTAGGATGTTCTTAGATTCATCCCTCTGTATATTGAACTTTCCTCGATCTGCCTCATCTAAAACCAAAACTCAGTTTGAAATTATACGCGATTACAGCGATGATAATCAGAGAGAAACTTTCAAACGGACAAACTCATTTACTTATAACCAGACACATGGTGAATTCAGAGAGATTCAAGAGGTCAGAAACCTTTGATTGACATTTGAATAGTTTAGTTTGGCTGAAATCGCTGCAGCAGAAAAAACTGTACTGTGAATATTTTTTCACTGGTATAATCTAATACTTGGATAGTTATTCATGGGAATAAAACATGAGTCATCATCCTAGAAATGTACCTTTGCTGTGCCTTGCACATTGCAAACTAAGTGTTTTTTTTTTCTAAATGTTGAAATGCATTAGCTTGAACTTTTCCATTAGTAGTGAAATATAAAGCTTGTTCTCTAACAGCAGCATGTGAACACTGTTCAGGGAACACCAGACTCACCAATGATGGCTGAGCCACTTTAAAACCATATTATTTTACATTCGTGCTTGATGTTGTAATTTTCTCACGGCTCGAAAACAGAAAATATAATAAATTCTTAAGAATAGTCCATCAAAACTGAGATGTTCTGAAGCGAGTGGTTTTTAAATTCTCTGTATTCTTCCCACAAATTGGATAGAGGGTTTCTTTTGTAACAAATCAAACTATTCGTATGAATTACAATTGTAACTTTTTCTGAAAAGTTATAACAAAGGCCGTGATGGACTAAGAGACTTTGGGCGAAATCCTTTCGAACACAATCAGTGTCCTTCCATCTCCGCTAAAGCCTGCTAAACAAAACACGTCTTTCTTGTGCTGAGAGCTGAGTGGTAAGCCAATTACTTTGAAACGCAGCACTAAATTGGCCTTTTCTGCACAACCTTAAGTCTTATTCTTTGTGACGACAGAGACGCATTGTTAATTCACATCAAAGTGGTTACTTTTCCAGCCTCTGCCATAGGCTCTGCGCCTCCACCCCTCTCTTTTGTCTGCTCCTCGTCTCAGTGCTGAGTGATGGCGGGCTTAAATCCTAAAAATGCAAGTAAAATATAAAAGTGACCTTTCCTCAGGCACACGTCAGGTAAATGACAGCTTAGTTGACTGATGAGAGCTTAGCCTTGTGCTGCGCGGTTCTGCAGGGTAGCATTTGGTTAGAGGCGATTTTTTGTCTGGTTGGTGTAAATGTTGAGTACACCCTGGTGTGTGTGTGTGTGTGTGTGTGTGTGTGTGTCTTTGTGTGTGTGTGTCCAAGTCAAAGAGCTACAGTTCATGGCCCTGGGAGGATGGATATGCCATTAGAGCTGGTGATACACACTCAAATCCTCATTGACCCACTATGGGAAATCAATATGGCTACGGAGAGAGCCAGCTGGATTCTAAACAAGCACATAGACACAACAACAGCAATCATAGCATGTCCAAGAGGGTACTCGATATCATATGGAGTGTGTTGCTGCAGGACTGAACGTGCTGAGTCCTCACACACACACACACACACACACCTAGAAACCTATAGCTCTAAAGAGTGAACTGTTTGTTTTCTGAACAGCACAAAGGCACACGAGTTGGTGTTCAAGAGTCCTTATCTAAATGTCAAGAGGTTCGTGCTACTTGGAAAATACACTTCGCACACACACACACACACACACACACACATATTTGCCTATACATAGACACTCACCGACTGTGCGGTCTTGATAGCCACGAAGCGGTGGTTCCCTTCCTTCCCGCAGACGTAGCCGAAGGCTCTGTGGTCCGTGATGTCCTTGGCAATGTAGGAGATCTCGTGGACCGCATGGTGGTGTTGAAGGACCTGAAGGACCACAGAGGAGGTTTAATAAATCATGCAGACACAGTCAAGAAACTAGAGATTATTCCTTTTTTTAAAGAAATAGAATTTATGACTTTATGTTAATCACATACAACAATGTTGACTCAGGTTTTCTTCCCCAAACTGATTTGAGAAGGACTTTCTCAAGCACTTCAGACTTTCTTCTTGTTAATTGAGCTGTTCACTTCGCTCCGTGTGAAGCACAGACGTTCAGTTTCAGGTGAAAAATGAGCTTGGGGGGCATGAACACACGTGAAGATACAAACTGCAGCTGAAGAATTCACAAAATTCCTCAACACTTTTCCAAAAACCAAAAGAATCCCATGCAAACTTCCATCAAGTGTCCACACAGAGACAACCCCTCTCACACAGAGACCTTGCATTCTGTATTAAACTGTTTCGAGCTCCCCTGCCCTCTCTAGTTTAGCCTGGGTGGGGAGTGCCAAGCTGGCATCGCCCGTGGCAGATGGCACTGTTTTTCCCGAGGACAGAGGGGGGATCAGTGACAATCACAACTCGGCAAGCTGTCGACTTGATCACTTCATCTGTGCCCTCCATCACAACACACACACAAACACAGGCGCGCGGAAAACTCACAACTCACATCTTAATATGCGAGAGCCCCTCTGTTAAGTCGCACTAAATGTCTGCTTTGTTGTTATTGTCTATGCCAGCTGCATGCTGGGAGCAGTGACACACAGTCAACATAATGACCCAGCAGCCCTTGAGCGCATGCTAGGGGTTGCAGCTCGATACATCAGAGGCTAAACACACACATCTGCTCGGTTTGATGCTCGTCCAGACGTAAGACACACACACACACACACACACACATATATATAATGAGAGCCCTGGCAGAAATAGATAATCATTGTATGAGTCATGTCTTCTAGATTTAATAATTAGAGTAATGATTATTATTATCACCTCTGATTGACCTGAAAATGACAGCTAAGACGGTGCATGTGCACAGTCACAGACAAACACACACACACACACACACGCACACACACACACACACGCACACACACACACACACACACACGCACACACACACACACAGAGCTCATTTGCAGAGGTTATTGAATTATCTCGGGGTGGGTGGTGAGGTGACAAAGAGGAACTCTGATTCAAAGAGAGCAGTGAATGAGATGACTGCATAAATTCAATTGATTCGCCTTGGTAGCAAGTCGAGAGAGCAGAACCGATTTACATTCACGTACAGTCGGTACCTGTGTGTCAGGTACGGCCCCATTTTCTGAGCATGTTATATCCATGTTCAGTTGATCTATCTGCAGCAGCAGCCTTGCTGTATATACCTCTGTACAATATATTTTATTTTATCGTATTTACTATTGCTTTTTTGATATTTTATTATGTATAGTTTGCTTTATAGTATATTTTTATTCTTATGTTGTCACTTGTCACTTTGTGTAAT